>NC_043701.1:171841340-171869367 GCF_006229205.1 Suricata suricatta
AGAACAGCAGAAACCTAATGGAGGACCTGGGGGAGGGGAAGAGGGAAAGAGGGGTGGGGAGAGGGAGGGACACAAAACCTGAGAGACTATTGAATGCTGAAAATGAACTGAGGGTTGAAGGGGAAGGGGGGGGGAAAGAGGTGGTGGTGATGGTGGAGGGCACTTATGGGGAAGAGCACTGGGTGTTGTATGTAAACCAATTTGACAATAAACTATTTAAAATAAATAAATAAATAAATAAATAAATAAATAAATAAATAAATAAATTAAAAAAAAGTAAGTATGTAACAGGGTGCCTGGGTGGCTCAGTCAGTTAAGCATCCGACTTCAGCTCAGGTCATGATCTCATGGTTCCTGGGTTTGAGCCCCATGTTGGGCTCTGTGCTGACAACTAACTCAGAGCCTGGAGCCTGCTTCAGATTCTGTGTCTCCCTCTCTCTCTGACCCTTCCCTGCTCCTGCTGTTTCTCTCTCTCAAAAATAAATAAAAACATTTTTTAAAAGCATATAACAGTATACATGGTATATAATGTGTGATTGTGGTAATTAAATAATCCATGTAAAACACATAACATAGTGCTTGGCACATATTACTCAAAGGATGTTCGTGTCTTTTATTATTATGAATTTTATTCATGAGTTCAGATTGGGCATAGTATATTGGAGGTGATATATCTCTTATGTTAAAATTCCTAAGTGTATGGCAATGAGAAAGGATGAAATCTGGCCATTTGCAGCAATGTGGCTGGAAATGGAGGGTATTATGCTAAGTGAATTAAGTCAGTCAGAGAAAGACAGATACCATATGTTTTCACTCATATGTGAATCTTCAGAAACGTAACAGAAGGCCATGGGGGAGGGGAAGGGGAAAAGTAAAGTTGCCGAGAGAGAGAGGGAAGCAAACCGTAAGAGACTTTCAAATAATGAGAACAAACTGAGGGTTGATGGGGGTGTGGGAGAGGGGAAAGTGGGTGATGGGCATTGAGGAGAGTACTTGTTGGGATGAGCACTGGGTGTTGTATGGAAACCAATTTGACAATAAATTATATTTAAAAAGTCTTAAGTCTAATGGTAGGAATGAAATTCAGATAGATAGATCCCTCGTCGTTACTTTTCACCACCATATTTTAACAGTTACAGTGTTCATGGGGGATCCAGCAGCAGTAACAGTTAAGACTAGAACGGGTTTCAGGGCAGTGTGGGCGTAGTGAGCTGGGAAATCTTTGTTCTGTGGAGGCGGCTGGCTTGCAGGGGATTTACCAGCATCCCACCAGACGGCCGCCGAACGTGAAACCAAATTGCCCCAGACATTACCAGGTATCTGCTGGAATGCAGAACTCTCTGAGAACCAGCGAACCAGAGGGAACCATGTACGCTTCTTCAACATGTAACAGAGTTTTAGTGTATAGAAGAATTGGCTGATTCAGTATAACCCAGAAGGCAGTAGCAGCATTGATTGATACAAGTTAGAAAGAACTTAATAGAAGAACATTTTTATAGTTTGAGCCAGCTAAAAATAGAATGCACTGGCTTGTGAGTCAGCGGCTTCTCAACTTTGATGAGTGATTCGGGGCCGTATCACAGAGTGTGCTGGGAATTTCTTTTCTGGGAGAGCGTACGAAATAAATCTGTTAGATCGCCTTTAATGATAGGTTGCTCTCATTTGAGCAGGTATAATGATCACGGGTTGGAAATCATCCCAATTAGGGTTATAGCTGAGACCGTGAAGATAACTGAGCTCGCTCTCTCTGAGAGCAAGAGAAGGGAACAGCATGGTGTGAACTGGACTTCAGGGAATGTCCGTAATTTAAGAGGGAACCTGGAATGCAGCCGACTTTCACTGACCCTGTGGTATGTCAGGAATGACGAAGGAAACCAAGGAAATACACTAATTTCTTTGAAAATAAATAATAAAATGGATAACCCCCTAGCAAGACTTCTCGAAAAGAAAAAAGACCCAAATAAGTAAAATCATAAATCAGACAGGAGAAATAACAACCAACACCACAGGAATATAATCAATTATATACCAAAGAATTAGACAACCTGGAGAAAAAGAATAAATTTCTAGAAACATATAAACTACCAAAACTGAAAGAGGAAGAAATAGAAAACTTGAACTGACTGATAACCGGCAAAGAAATTGAATTAAATCTCTCCTAACAAACAAATGTCAGGGTCAGAAGGCTTCACAGGCAAATTTTACCAAACATTTAAAGAAGAGCCTATTCTTCTTAAACTATTCCTAAAAAATAGAAAAGAAAAAACCCTTCCAATTTCATTGTATAAAGCCAGCATTTCCCAGATATAAAACCGGACAAAAATTTCACTAAAAAAAAAATTACAGGCCAATATCTCTGATGAAATGGATGCAGAAATTTTCAGTAAAATGCCAGCAAACCGAATCCAACAGTATATTTAAAAGAATCATTCACCACTACGAAGTGGGATTTATTCCTGGGCTGCAAGGGTGCTTCGGTATTGGCAAATCAATCAGCATGGTACACCGCATTGATAAAAGAAAGGATAAGAACCATGTATGATCCTGTAAATACGCAGGCAAAGCATTTCACAAAATACAGCATCCATTCTTGATAAAACCCTTCAACGGAGTAGGGTTCGAGGAAACATACCTCAACATAATCAAGGCCATATATGAAAAGCCCACAGCTAGTATCATCCCCAGTGGGGAAATATTGAGAGTTTTTCCACTAAGGTCAGGAACAAGACAAGGATGTTTACTGTCACCACTTTTATCCAACATGGTACTGGAAGTCCTAGCCACAGCAGACCACAGAAAGATATAAAAAACATCCAAATCACCAAGGAAGAATGAAAACTGTCACTTTTTGCAGATGACATGAGACTATATGTAGAAAACCTGAAAGACTCCACCAAAAAATTGCTAGAACGGATAAATTCAGTGAAATTGCAGGATACAAAATCAACATACAGAAATCTGTTTTATTTCTATATACCAGTAATCAAGCAGCAGAAAGGGAATTCAAGGAATCAATCCTGTTGACAATTGCATCAAAAACCATATGATATCTAAGAATAAACCTAACCAAAGAGGTAATAAACCTATGTGCTGAAAACTATAAAACACTGATGAAAGAAATTTAAAATGACACAAAGGTACTTAAAAACATTCCATGCTCATGGATTACAAGAAAAAAATTGTTAAAATGGCTAGATTACCCAAAACAATCTATATATTTAGTGCAATCCTATCAAAATACCAACAGCATTTTTCACAGAGTTAGAACACCAGTCTTAAAATGGGTATGGGAGCACAAAGACCCTGAATGGCCAAAGCAACCTTAAAAAGGAAAAGCAAAGCTGTAGGCATCACAAATCTGGACTTCAAGTTATATTACAAAGCTCTAGTATGATCAAGATAGTATGGCATTGTCACAAAAACAGACACATTTCTCAATGGAACTGAGTAGAAAATCCAAAAATTAACCTGCAACTATATGGTCAATTAATCTTTGACAAAAGAGTAAAGAATATCTGAGGGAAAAAAAGATTCTCTTCAACAAATAGTGTTGGGAAAACTGGACAGCAACATGCAAAAGAATGAAACTGGACCACTGTCATACACAAAAACAAATATAAAGTGGATGAAAGATCTAAATGTGAGATAGGAAACCATAGAAGTCCTAGAGGAGGACACAGCAGTAATCTCTTTGACATTGTCTATTCCTTAGGAAAGGGAAACAAAAGCAAAAATAAACTGTTAGGACTTTATCAAAATAAAAAGCTGTTGGGACTTTATCCAAATAAAAAGGTTCTGTGCAGTGAAGTAAAGCTAAAAGGCAACCTAGGGAAGGGGAAAAGATATTTGCAAATGACATATCTGAAAAAGAGTATCTAAAATGTATAAAGATCTTATACAACTCAGCACCCAAAAAACAAATAATCTAATTAAAATGGGAAGACATGAATAGACATTTTTCCAAAGAAGATCCACAGATGGCCAGCAGACACAAGCTTAATGTTATTATCGTCAGGGAAATACAAATCAAAACTACAATGAAATATCACCTCATACCAGTCAGGATAGCTAAAATTAGCAATATAAGAAACAATAGATGTTGGTGGGGATGTGGAGAAAGGAAACCCTCTTGTGCTGTCAATGGGAATGCAACCTGCAAGTTAAAAATAGAACTACATATTTGCCCAAAGAATACAAAAATACTAACTTGAAGACATATATGTACCTTGATATTTTTAGCAGCATTATCTACAATAGCCAAAATATGGAAAGAGCCCAAATTTCTAGCACGCTCTTTCTCTCTCTCTCTCTCTCTCTCTCTCTCTCTCTCTCACTCTCACACTATATATATACATATATGTATATATACATATATATATACATACATATATGTATGCTCTCTAGCTCTATATATTATAATACTCTAGCTATATATGTGTGTGTATACATATATATACACTCTCTATCTATATATATGTATATATAATTTCTCTCTCTCTCTCTCTCTCTATATATATATATATATAAGGAAATAACTCAGAGAAAAACAAATGCCATATGATTTCTCTCATGTGGAATTTAAGAAACAAAACAAATAATAGTAGGGGAAAAAAGAGAGAGGCAAACCAAGAAACAGACTGTTAACCATAGAGAATGAACTGATGGTTACCAGAGGGGCGGTGGGGGGTGTGGGGGGGGGTAAAATAGGTGACGGATATTAAGGAGGGCACTTGTGGTGAACACCAGCTCTTGTATGTAAGTGTTGAATAAATAAATTTTACACCTGAAACTAATATTGTATTGTATGTTATGGAACTGGAATTTAAATAAAAACTTAAAAAAAGAAAATAAGGTATGAAGAAAGATGCCTTAAAGATTAAAGAATGGATGACTAGTATCGTCAATTGAGAAGTGAAAAGTCAGATAATTTTTAGAAAGTCACTTTGAGGAAAGTATCCTCTAGAATGTTGACTATTTTATAAACATTAATCTTTATTAATAGTAACAACTTTATTAGTATATAAGCCAGATGTCAGATTACAAGCAGTTAAATAATACTAGGTTATGAGGAAATTGACATAGAGGTGGCTACCTTGATCACTTAATAAACTAGAGAAAACGATAGGATCAATAAAATAGGGTTGTTTTATTTTTCAGGAGATACGGGACTTGGGCACTTTTGGAAATCAAAATTAAGATGAAATAGAGGGTATAAATATTAGGGACAAGATAATTACTAAAACCAAAAGGCACTTTTTAACTACTTCAGTAGTTAAAAAGATTAGGATTACAGGCTTTTTTCCTCTTTTTTTAATCCACTTTATTTGATACTGGATAGCAGATTAGAGAATGGAAATGGAAATACAACTCTTGTGAGATTGTGTGCGAGATCAGAGTTCCTAATGGACGGGGAGGAGAGCATCTGAGGCTTACAGAGGCGGATCTGATTTTTGACTCTACCACTTATTTCCTTTGGGACTATAAGTAATTTATTTTGAACTTTCTGAGCATTGGGTTTTTCTTTTTAAAAAATAGGAATCATATATTCGATCCACAAGTATTCTTATAACTAAATCCAAGCATCGATGTGGTATATTTAGCACAGTCTCAGGAATGTGTTCAGCCCTCAAAGGATGGTGCTGGGATTGCCATTGCTGTCGACCTTGAAGGACATTCTAAGATCACCTCTTCAAGGGAAATAGGGAGAAAAAAAAGATATATTACGGAATTAACAAGAGTAGAAAGTGTTAAGATTTACACAGCTTATGAGTGAATTGATTGAAGAATACTAGGATTATCCATTAAGGATGAAGATCAGGTTCTTGTAGTGACCAGTAACCATTGACTTTGTAGTGGCCCAGGTCTGTCACCTCTGGGTATTTTCACAGCATAATGTTGGATCACAGAGCAAAGGGAGAGACAAGAGTGCTATGTGGTTGGAACCGATTAATCAGATTCACCGAATTCTGTTACTTTGAGATTTGTGAGTCTCAAACCACTGCTAACAAAGTATCCTACATTTTCATAGTTTATGGCTGTCTTGTACCTTAATCTGTATAAGCCGTGTGTACGAACACTGACTGAATTGCTTCTTAGTGTAAACATTAGCATATGCCAGAGTTTTTCAACTTCAGCACGAGTGACAAGTTGGACTGGGTAACTCCTTGTTGTTGGGGACCGCGCTGCGCATGGCAGGGTGTTTGGCCTTATCCCTGGCTCTACTTATCTGATGCCAAGTTGCACCCACTATCAATGTTGTGATTATCACACATGTCTCCAGACATTGCCAGATTGCCCTCCGGGTAAGCAGAGAGCAAAGCTGTCTTCAGTCAAGAACCACTGGAATATGCTCATAGCTAAAATGGTTGCTAATACAGAGAAAGTGAATGAACCTGTGTGAAATGTAAACTTATAAAGTTGCCCGCTTTTATGACTCAATAGCAATTTTAAATAGATTTCTGTTGCTTTGTAAGACCAACAGAGTTATAAATTTACATTCCTTCTGACAGAGAATATCTTAAAGATAGACTACGCTGTATAACAAGGAATAAAAATAATTACTCTACTGTATCCTTTGATTTTACTTGAGAGCATATTAAACATGGCCAATTTATCCATTTTTGCTTTAATTATTTACAAGGGTGGAGTGGCTAGTTCTATATATTTTTAAATTCTGTTTGTATTCTTTTATATTTCATTACATATTTCTAATGTTTTAAGCAAAAATTATTTGTGTTTTATTTTACAGTTGTTTTTTATCCTTATTGCTGGTGGCTGCAGTGGTCTGGAAGATCAAACAAACATGTTGGGCGTCTCGACGGAGAGAGGTACCAGTAATATTATTTCATCTTTTGTTTATAGATTTGAGTAAACAGGAATCACTATTACTTAACTAGCACGTGCCTCTTAGATACAGAGTTTCAAATCAACTTTACTTATTAAGATTGAAAAAATCAATATAGAGTTTTTAAGCTTTAGCGCAAACTTTACCACTATCATTTTAAGTTAGTATCTGTAGAAACATTGTTTAGGTGTAAGCAGTTATTGTAAATAGTGTTAGAATTCATATCAAATATATATATTATTACTATTGATTAAACAATTTGTGTTTTTTAAATTTAAGTAGTTGTAAAAACTATTTTTATAAGGATCTCTTGCAATTTAAAAGAAAATTCTCAGTGATAAATATTTTTAGTTTTATCTCCTAGATTTTTTTTTTTTAGGAATCAAATCTTTACAATTTCATGATTATCTCATAATTCTAGTATGTTTGAAGTATACCTCAATTTGATACTTTCTGTGTCAGAATTAATCATGTATGTTCCGTGTAATCCTAAAATCGATAAAAACAGTACTGCTTTTTGTCGTGCAGAACAACGAATGATACAAATATATTAGACAGTTTCTTAACTTTGTGTATATTAATTACTTGAAAGAAACAAAGAAATATAGCAAACTGAGGAGCATAAATGTTAAATAGGTTTATTGTTTTATACTTATATAATGGAAAAGCAGGTTTCTTTTTTTATTAGTATTATAGTCTATTAGTATTAATATGGGTATGCTGTTACAAGTTTTATTCGTCTTCTACTTGTTGCATCTGCCAGTATATTTTTATATGTATAATTTTGTGCAATAATATAATGCATTGGTATAATTGCTTACCATCTCTTTTTCACATATCAAATAATATATGTAAAGATTTGAAGCTAATCTGGAATATTCTAAGTTATATAATTAGTGAATGCCACGAGTTCTTCTTAATTATTCTTCAGTTTTCAAACATCCATTGAAACTCAGAGCCTAAGTATAATATGTTTGCAAACTTGATAGCCCTCCCCATCTAGATAATTTCTGTCTCTGATTTTCTGTAAATGGTCCAGGCAACATCAATGAGAATATACTTGGCATGACCCTATGATAAAAGTAATCCAATTGAAAAGGATCTTATTAAATATAAATACAGAAATATTTGGCAAGAAGTGGGATTCTGCGTGAAGATAAACCGTCTTCTACACATGTTAAATCCTCTGCTAGGTGAAATTATAAATTCAGGAAAGGAGAAACAATTGGTAGGTAGACAATGTGAAGGCTTTGCATAATGGCATAGGGCAAATGGCAATTTATACTTCTAATTATTAGAAAATAAGTCAAAATCAATGAGGGAGCCTGGGTTCCCACCTCATTATGACTATGTTTAAGTATCTGATTTCTAAAGTTGATTAAATGCAACTCCATAAATGTAGCATTGTTAAGTGAAATAAGTCAGGCAGAGAAGGACAGATACCATATGTTTTCACTTATAAGTCTAACAGGAGAAACTTAACAGAGGACCATGGGGAGGGAAAGGGGGGAAAAAGCGTTAGGGAGAGGGAGGGAAGCAAATCATGAGAGACTCTTGAATACTGAAAACAAACTGAGGGCTGAAGAGGGAGGGGGTAAGGGGAAGGGGGCTGATGGTCATGGAGGAGGGCACTTGTGGGGAAGAGCACTGGGTGTTATATGGAAACCAACTTGGCAATAAACTATAAATAAAAAATAAATGTAGTATTGTGAGATCAGTGTGTGATTTGGTCATTAACTACTTTTTGATTATGGTAAGTGTCCTAATTGAATTTCCTTTCCTCTAAAGAGAAGGGATTGTACTATATAACTAATTCTTCAAGCTCTGGAAATGTTTATATGTAGTAACTAAAGCTAAGAAACGGTATTAAATATTTGAGAAAACTACTGTGAATAGTTCATTTTCCTATAAAACTTTCACATTTATCAAAATGAGTAATTGCTTTTGGTTAATATAATGTTTTGGTAAATAATGTTTTTGTATATTAGAAGTTCTTGCAAGCAGATTTTAAACTTTAATTTTAATAATAAAAACATAAATTTATCTTTTTATTGGAAGTCAAAATCTTTCAGAATATATGTTGCACATTGAAATAACAATGGAGAAATAGGAAGGTTAGAGATCATGTGTGCTTCTGAATATTACCATATCCTCTTGATAGTCTCTCAATATAATGGCCCTCTTTCTAGAACTCATCTGGGTAGTGAGTCTCAAAATAATAAAATTTGCTACCTCTACTGAGATGCAAGATTTATCTTGTTGAGATGTCATGTGATGTTTACAATAACATGTTAAAATTGAGGTGTTTTCTCAAATTTAATTTTTAGTAGGTCTTTTAAATAGAGAATTATGAATGTCTTAGAAACCATTTACATTATGATGCCCAGTGAAGATATCATTCTGAAGACTAACAGAGCTCTATTATTAGATAATAGTTTTATATTATTAAACGGTGGTCATTTTGGTCTTAGAGGCCCAAAGACTTTTTACTACACTATTTATAGCTTCTATAATAACCCCATTTATAGACTTTATTTGGATGAATTTAAAAATATGTTTTTATTTGATCCTCTCTTTATTCAGTTTTCACTGTTAGGTTACCTCTGATATTCTCAAAAGGGATGTTTCCTTTATATGGATATGTCACTTTCTCTGAAACATTAAGGTATCAACTGTTGTAAGCCTCAGAAGACTATAATTAATTAGTACAATGACAATTTATTAATAATGGTAAATTAAAATTATTTGAAGGATTCTCCCTTCTGAATATTTCTGTAATTTTGTTAGGGGAATTATATACTACTTGCTTTTCCAAATATTAGGACTGGTTTAAAATGAAAATATCTTGGGGACCCTGGGTGGCTCAGTCGGTTGAGCATCCAACTTTGGCTCAGGTCATGATTTCATGGTTTGTGGGTTCAAGCCCCACACTGGGGTTTGCACTGACAGCTCAGAGCCTTCTTTGGAATCTCTGTCTCCCTCTCTTTCTGCCCCTCCCCTGTTCACGCTCTCTTTCAAAAATAAACATTAAAAAGATTAAAAATAAAATGAAAATGTCTTTGGCTTATTTTAATATATTGTTTAATTCAACCATACATGTTGCTTAAAAAAAACAAATTATTCAAAGCTTTGGTTTCTCATAAACACATCTGTACTGTTTTGGTGGTATGATTTCAGTGACAGAAACCTATTATTAATTTCTTATAAATTTTTTTACTATTTATTCATTTTTGAGAGAGAGTGCGAGAGAGAGAGAGTGAGCATGAGTGGGAGAGGGGCGGAGAGAGACAGGGAGACACAGAATCCAAAGCAGGCTCCAGGCTCCCAGCTGTCAGCACAGAACCTGATGCGGGGCTTGAACTCAGAGACCATGAGACCGTGACCTGAGCCGAAGGCAGTCACTTAACTGAGTAAGCCACCAGGTGCCCCAAAACGCATTATTAATTTAACACTTTTTGAATAACACCCCTGACAATTCAGGGGCTCTAAAAAACACAATAACAAAGGACTTCATTGTAATACATCTTTTCATTTAGGAACTTCACATTCATTTCTATGATAACCTTATTAAGGATCCTTATTATTAAGGATATGGACATTTTTAGGTGGGTGGGGTGCCATGTTAATGAATGGAAACAATAAGTGGATATTGATCAGTGTCAATGTTATAATACAGTAGAAGCATGGGTTCATGTTTTTAAATTAAACTTATGCCTATTACAGAGCTATTGAAACATTTAGTTGCAATGGTACATTCAACTTCAGATAAATATTCATTACATTATATAAACATTTTTTAGAACCAAGTATATGTTAAATGAAGGCCCTTGAAATATTGTCATGCTTAATAATCTTCATTTTTAAACTGAAATTTGAGTTCTTAGTAGGTATCATAAGGCAGAAACCTGTCAAAACATTATAATTACTCCTTACATTAAAGATATTTAATGTATATTTGACTAATGAGTGAAAATATCCTGTATATCTTAATATTTACAAGATTTTTTTTAGCTGGAAACATTTTTTTCCAACATATTTTGAGTAGTTTAATTGTAGTTTGCCTCTGTTAAAGTCTAACTGTAAAATCCATGGAATAGTAGATCCCATAGGCAAATGTAAAGTTATTTCTAATCAACTTCACATCACAAGTGGGTCTGGGTATGTGAGTGATATTTCCTATATCAGCAACTTTACCTTCTTTAAAAAAAAAAAACTTTTCCTTCTTTAATTCTCTTAATCTTATGGCTCTATAAAAGTTTTAAACATATAATTATTATGGAGCTTTACCACATTATTTGCTTATCTTTCATAGTCAAATATGCCCTTCTAATGCTTAAAAATCCATTAAAAAAACATTGCCTAGGATAAGACAAAGTCCACTGAGTGACTGACTTTGTGTTCATGATGCATTACTTTCTTTCACATTTCATAATCATACTTGATAAAACCTAGATTTGAATTTAGCATTGTAAACCCAAAATTTGAGTTAAAAATATACTAAAACCCAGAAGTATCTCTGAGTAACAAACTACTTTTTTAGAGGTAAATGCATTGTCTTTCCATCAATATCTAATTGTTTTGGTGCACAAAAATAAAAGATAATAATATCGTTTAGTTACACTTTACTGAGTTCATGTCATGGGAAAAGAATTAATGATAAAATATTCCCTGAGATGCTAAATTTGTGGTAAATGGGTTCTTATTAAAGCAACGTAGCTGTGTTTTACAAAATGAGTTCTTCTTCCTCCTTAGACCCCCAGTATTTAGTGAGAAGGAGTGGGCATAGCAGAGAGAGTAACAAGAAAATGTTACTTTGGGTGGAGAAATTAAAACTAATTGATTAGGTAATTATGTACCTTCTTACAGAATTTCTTAGTACTTTGAGAATCTGTATTTTATATAATGTTAGACATTTTAATATCTAGATAGAGCTTACATAAAACATTATTTTGTCAAAAAAAGCAAGGTTTTCTTTAAACATAAATAATGCACTCAAATAACTGTCTCTCTATTTAACGGCCTTAATGTTAACTTATTTTTGTTATCATTTTCTCTTATTGAATTTCAAAATGTAATAATTCTCTTGCTTTAATACTTTATCCTGTAAGACTATAAATTACAGATGTTCAGCATGCTTATTTATATTATCATAGTTTTAAAAATTAGCCTAGGTCTATACAAAAATAACTTGAATTGAGAAATCAGATATGTATGGGAGAATAAGATTTGAAAATTAACTGATTCTTGCCCTGTATACCTGTGGCCAAAAATCTTATTGTAGATATAGTGCTTTCATTTTGCCAGTTCAGCAAAGATGTACTAATCTCTTGGAATATTCCAGACAGATTGATAAATACTGCAGATATAAAGAAAAGGACATGGACTCTATATTTTAGGGGATTCGTAGTTCTAAATTTTCAGCAGATACTCACACATATGTGCACACGATCTCAAAGGAGCGGTTCACTTTGTTGCGGTGCCACCTGTAGGGGGCGATACACTATATTACACAGTTTTCTGGAAGTGGGATTAGTAATAGAAGGAAACGTAAACTGTTGCATAACTGTACGTAGAATTAATTTCTAAAAACATAAGATAAAAACTTTTAGCATTGTACAAGACACTTATTAATACAATATAAAATTGCATGAAATTATAGTTTTTATTTGTTATATTTTATTATCTCTAATTTAGACCCATTTGTTTATATAGATTAAGAAATGGCCAGGAATATTGAATTTCTTTCAATAAATTTTAATCTGATTCATCATAGAATCTTATACATCTAATACACACCTTTGTGTCTGTTTATATATGTCTCCAGTGTATATGTATAGGTATGTGTTTTTATACAAAATATATTCGTTGTTCTTCTAAAACTCCAATTTAACTGAACATTCTATGTTTTCATTTGCCCAATCTGGCAACCCTGTTTCCAGTAAAAACACTTATCCTAGAACTGAGGGGTAGGTTTAATACTACAAAATTCACATGGGCCGGGAGAGAGAGAGAGAGAGAAAGAGAGAGAGAGAGAAATAATTCTCCAAAGTTAAATATTGATTTGTTTTCAAATCAAGTGGGAGTTATACTGGGCAAACAAAAATAGAAATGTTGACTTTGGGTATTACCCTTCAAAATTAAAGGAAAAACTCTTGACTTAACAAATAGATTTATAGGATTATATCCTAAAAATACAAGGCTGCCTACTTTTTCAAAATACCTTCATACAAAGATGTTTATAGAGAGTTTTTTTGGTATGTCAACAATTTCATGTCATTCAAAAAGCTTCTTGAAAGAATTCTGTTTTCTAATAATGGGATATTATGTAACCAAAAACTAAGAAGATATATAGGTATGTCTTTAAAATAAAACATCATTCCTTCATTCAACAGATATTTATTGAACAACAATTTATTGAACAAGCACATTTTCAGAGTAACACAGCAGTAAACAAGAATCATCACAGTTCTTGAAAAGCTACAGGTCTTAAAAATATGCTATTAACTGGGAAATGCTGATATAGTTTTATAATGTTTCTATTTCAAATCATTCACACAAACATAGACACATGCGTTGTGCTCATGAAGATTTTGAGAGAACTGCCAAGATTGTTTCTAGATTGTGGGATTGGTATTTCATAAGAAAGAATGATTTTATTATTTCATAATTTTATGCAAACAAATATTTAAATTTCAGGAAGGTAGAGGGCACAATCCAACATTTTGGAGTTGGGCATCTAGCAAAAATAGTATTTAATCCTCATGTTAGAAGATATATATTATTTCTCTCTTAGCTATATAAGGAATTTGAGGGGAGTTGTGTGCTGTGATCAAAGCTTGTAACCGGTAAATGAAAGAGTTACGATTTTTTATTAAGTCTGTCAGATTCCAAAACTCTAGCTCTCAGAGCCATACAAAGAACTTTAAAGATAGCCTGAGTTTGAACAGGTTTGATTTACCATTGATAGTTATAATTGACCACTTAGAATATAACCTAAGTATCTGTTTGTTGTAGAAGCAATATGCTGTATTAGTCGTCTAATATTATTTAATATGACACAATCAACCATTATTTAATATACAAGTTAGAAGGAAAAGACTGACAAACTATCGCACAGTACTCTCTCACTGTGTTTATTTTGTACTTATTGAAAGCGCTTATAGAATTACTTAGAGATTTTATTACATATCATTCATATACATACATTGAAATTGAAAGGAAGGTAGATTCAAAGTAAATTGGTAAGGTATTACTAAAACTTGTTCACATTCACAGTTCAGTTTTGTTTTAAATCACTTTTGAATCAAGTAAAAATGTTTTGTTTCATGTAGTATCATTGACTGAATAATCAAGTTTGTGTCTGGGCAGGCAATGCCGTATATAACATAACTGCCATCTGGCCAGTAGTGATAGTATGATTTCACTGATTGTAAGACACATGTTTCAGAGACGCTTAGATGGGGAAACAAATGTGTCTTAGAATCAAAATGCAGTAGCGCCTACTTTATAAGGTTTTTAGTATTAACTAAGTTAATGCACACTAAATGCTCACTGCACTGCCTTTTTCCTTACTAGAACTCAACAAATGTAGCTGTTATTGATATGTAATATAAATAATGATTAACATTATATTGTGTATTAATATTAGTACCAGCAACTCCTGTATATCTTGGATTCTTCTCCTTCTCCATGTTCCCTCTAACACAGTTGTTCTCAATTCAGTAGGCTAGAAACACCCGTTGATCTTAAAAAATTATATGTATATATCCTTGAGAGCCACTCCACGGTTCCACCCCCTCCAGACCTTAAATCAGAAGTCTGTGAAGCTCAGCTTTATGAGTCTATTTCTAAAGCCTACAATAGATTCTATTATGCACCATTAGCATTGAAACTGTACTTTGGCTTTTACTCTTAGATGGAAAACATTTGAAGGGTTTTCAACAGAGGAGTTAAGTGATTTGAGTTTAAAAGATATGATTTGTAACTGATATTTCTGCTGTTGTGTTGAAACTAGACTAAGATAAACAATTGCAGACATAGGGACACTGGTAAGGAGGTTACTGCCCTACCTGATGAGAGATGATGATTGCTTAAATCAAGAGGTGGCAATGGGTATAGCAAGAAGTGATCAGATTTTTGATTTGTTTTGAAGTCACACAGTTGGATAGATGGGGAGGTATAAGAAGAATTAAACTAATCATGACTTCAAAAGAATATGCTTCAAAACCAAGCATGACTAGAAGGTTTGTCTAAACAACTATAAAGATAAAACTGCCATCAATGGGAATGGGATTGATTGAAAATAAAATTTGTTTGGGGAAAGGAATTCAATTTTTACATGTTAAGTTTGACACATCTATTGGACAATCCAATTAGATAAGTCAAGGAAGTAGGTGGCTCTGGCAAGAGGAAAGATGTAAGCAGGAGAGAGAAATTTGGGAGTCTCAGTGTATCAATGCTATTTAAAGCCATTGGACTGGTGGTATCACCAAGAAAGGAGGATTAAGCCCTGCGTTATTCAAACTTAATGTTATGGATTGAATATGTCCTCTCCCAAATTCATAGGTTGAGGCTCTAAACCCCTATGTTATGGTATTTGGAAGGGAAGCATTTAGGAGGTCTTAGGGCTTATGTGGTGTTGGTACTCTCAGAAATAGTGCCCACTATGAAGAGGAACAGAGGAAGAGTGCTTTCTCTCTGACAGTACACACAGAAGTCATATGAGCACACAGCAAGATAGTAGCTGTTGGAAAGCTAGGAATATGGGCCTCCAACAACACATCTGCCAGCACCTTGATCTTGGACTTCCTAACCTTCAGAACTGTGAGAAATAAATGTATGCTGTTTAAGTCATTCAGTTTATGGTATTTTGTTGTAGCAGCCTGAGCTAAGACACTCAAGAAATCAGAGAGAAGATAAAATCAGCACAGAATGCTATGAAGTTGAATAAAAACTAAGTGAATGTGAGTTCCTGGAAGCTGAGGAAGCCCTCGGCTGTATGAAAGAGAAGAGAGTTTAATTTTATCCAGGGGAAGAAGTTTGAAACAAACTATGGAGAACTTCAATGCTAATGGCTTCCTTAAAAAAATGGAGACTGTGTTGCTAAGCAATACACAGGAGTCTGATAGCTCCACCATAAATCAGCTAGAAGTTTACCGGAAAGGTCCAGTGATAGTGAAAGTTAAAAGGTTGCCAAAAATGTCAAACACTAGTTTCAAATATTAACCCTACAATGGACCCAAAATTAATTGAATTAGTTTAGGGAGCAATTTAAACCTCAGAGCATTATCAAAAACAATAGTGTCATCAATTCATGGAGGGGAACAGCTGGGTGTGATACCAAAGTAGGCAGGGGTCTTCATAGAAAGATCTCTCATAGACGCCCAGAGAGAGAGCCCAGATAGAAACCAGTCAGCCCGCCTGACAGCGTGCATCCCCGAATCTGCACCCTCTGAGGAACATCACAGGCTACATTGGAGAGAAAATAGACTTCACTAAAATAGCCCCACCAAGTCATTAAACAAATAGGCATGCTAAAACAAAACTTGTTAAAACAAGTAAGAGGACCACAAGAAAAGAAGTAAGAGAGGAGCAAAAAAATACTTGAGGGAATACTGGCTGACATTTAAAAATACTTAGAGATGAATGAAAATAACAGCTTACCAAACTTTATATGATGTATCTAAAGCAGTGCTCAGTAAGAAATATATAGTTGTACATGCCATTACTGGAAAACAAAATCTTAAGTCAATACCCGATTTTTAAAGGTTTTATTTAAATTCAGTTAGCTACCATGCAGTGTAACATTAGTTTCAGGTGTACGTGTGATTAACTCTGTGGTTATGAATCTGTCTCTTGGTTTGCCCATCTCTCTTTTTTCCCCTGTGCTCATTTGCTTTGTTTCTTAAATTTCACGAATGAGTGAAATCATATGGTATTTGTCTTTCTCTGACTGACTTATTTCACTTAGCATAAAACACTCTTTATCTTAACCTTCCACCTTAAGAAACTGGAAAAAGAAGAACAAATTAAATGCATAGGAACCAGAAAAGGAAGGAAATAGTAAAGATTAGAGGAGAAATTAATGAAATAGAGAACAGGCAAACAACAGAGAAAATCAATGAAAACAAATGTTGGTTCTTTGAGAAGATCAATAAATTGAGAAAATAGACTGACCAATAATAAGAGAGACAAGATTCAAATTACTAACATCAAAAATAAATGAAGATATATTATCACTGATCTTTCAGAAATAAAAAGTCCTCTAAGGGTACCTTATGAACATCTGTATCCCAACAAACTGAAAAGTTTAGGTGAAATGGAAATCCCCTGAAGGACATAAACGGTCACCATTGATTCAAGAAGAAATAGAAAGTTCAAATAAACCTATAAAAAACAATAGAAATTTTAAAATTTTCCAGTAGATGTGTCAACAACCTGTCTGCAAGATGCACATCTACTGCCCACAATCGTGCCTTCTTGTTCTGTTTGTTTCAAGTTTTCATTTAAATTCTAGTTAGTTCACATACAGGGTAATGTCGGCTCCTGGAGAAGAATTCAATGATTCATCACTTACACATCAATCTTGCTTTCTAATACAACTTTCCAATGAGAGGAACCAGGGCTGCCTGGAGAACCGGGTGATTGTAGAACTGCAGGAGGAAAGACATCAGCTGAGTTTTGTAATGCTAAAATGTAATGAGGTCCTCAAACATGTGGGGTGCCCATGCTCACCCCACACCACCGTCAAATGACGGGGGTATGTCAAAGGGACACGGGAGCCACTAGAGACAGCTCCTGGTGATCAAAACTGGAACAATCTGTGCAATAAAATAAAGTAGTATTATAACCCAAAGTATAAAATAAATATCAGTGACTCCATACCAATATAAACAAGTAATTGAATAAATAAACAAATGGAGGAGAATTGATGTTCTCCCGTGCAGAGATATTCCAAATAACTTAGGTAGATATTTGGCCCTTATGCAAGTAGAGTATAGCTTCATACTGTGTAAGTGTGAGCTGACTATAGTGACTTCTTGAGTCGCAGCTGTACTAGAAATAATGCTAAATTGGCACTTGACACATACTGTCATTATCTAGAAATTATTTAGTATTCTTGCACATGGTACATTGTATTCATTTTTTAAAGTTTTTTGATATCAGTATAATTATAGTTTAATTTGGTTTATTATTATTCAGTGAAATGATTCACTTACTTTAAATGTTACATTCAAGGTGAACCACCATTAGGGTATATTGAACAAACATGGCATTAGATTCATTTGTGAATCTGACATTGAAAATGGTCATTTTAATGTATCACTTATTCTGAGTCTGAATTCTACTGTTAGACTGTAACAGTATGACTGTCATAATAGTCTTCCTGTTCTCCTCGCTCCTGCGCCTTCACACTCATTTTGTGTGACCAGTCTGTTCCTGTTCCTTGAGTAGCTTCCTCCTTTGTTTTCTAGACACACGTTTTCCATTTCCCAGGTAATATGATATCATAAAACTTTATTCTAGAGGTGGAAGAGATTTTTAGAAGTCATTCTCCACCCTACTGTTAGTAAACATGGGCAGTTTGCTATCAAATTAAGCACCAGTTTTGTTCCTTTTACATTTTTGCATATTATCTTAATATCTATTTTTAATATACAATATATCTGTTTCAAAATTTTAAATGTGTACTCCTGTTACCTAGTCACTCACTTTTCTCCTCCTCAGAATCAATGTTAACAAGTTGTGTGTGTGTATGTGTGTGTCTGTGTGTGTGTTCTCTTGAAGGTATTTGGTAACATATACCAGTAAATATAAACATACTTTCTTCTTCCACATGACTTCCTCTAATGGTAGCATATTATATACACCCGGTTTGGCAGATTGTAGCATAACTTTTAAAGTCTAATAAATTCTTATAATTCTTAATTAAATATTTCATGTTAATGAGCAGTCAAAATGTATACATTAACTTTAATATGATACATCACATTTTGACTATTTTTAGATCTTTTTTCTGTTCTATTCATTTCTAAGGTACAGTCATACATTTAGAATATTCTTTCAAAGAGATTTTTATAAGAATTCCAGGATACCATTCTACCATTCTTAAAACCACACTCCAGTGAACTCATGGCTCTGGTTAAACCTTATAATAGTCTTACAAGAAAAATGACTGAGTATTTTAGTAAGAAATTTAAGACACATCAAGCTAACTCATAATCTTAGAGTTTCACTCATGTGTAGAATTTAAGAAACAAAACAAACAAATGAAAAAAGAGACAAACTAGATTCTTAAGTACAGAGAACAAACTGATGTTTATCGAAAGGGGGGGGATAGAGGAATAGTTGAAGGGGATTAAGAGTTCACTTATCATGATGAGCATTGAGTAATGTATTGAATTGTGGATCACTGTATTCTACACCTGAAACTAATATAATATTGTCTGTGAATTATACTGGAATTAAAAAAAAATAAAAATAAATGCCAAGTTATTATCGTAAAAGAACATGAATTTGAATAAAATGTAGGTTAGCACGATCCTACTTAGTCTATTTCTTTTAAAGTGCCTAGCTAAAAATATTAACTTCTTATTTCTTCTTAATACATCCTGAAGTTCTGACATTGTGGACTCCAGTAAGGTTTATACTTGGAATACTGTCTTTGACTTTCAGAAACCATACGTAATTAAACAACTCTACATAGTCCCATAGTTTCCTACTCAGAGTATAACATTAAAAGAATAAGGTCATAAAATACACTAAGGTAAGTAGGTAAGGCTGATGGTGTGTGCAGGAATCCTGCTTTGGGGCTCTAACATAGACTGCTATATGCTTCCTTGGATGTGAGGGCCTTTCCACATTATTAAGCAGTTAATTCACACTAGTTTGTGAACCAGAGTTCAACTACTGGCAGCTGAAATCCAGTTTTGGAGAAGACATGGTAAATGGTGTACTTGCCTATCAGCTAGGTTGTGCAAAATGTATTTCCCAAGAACACCTTATTTGCTTAACATTCATTGCTTAGGAACTACCAGTATTGGGTAAACCACTCTGTTGTCTTTCTTTAAATCTGAAAAGTGTGGGGGCGCCTGGGTGGCTCAGTCGGTTGAGCATCCGGCTTCGGCTCAGGTCATGATCACACGTTCCTGTGTTCGAGCCCCATATCGGGCTCTGTGCTGACAGTTCAGAGCCTGGAGCCTGCTTCAGATTCTATGTCTCCCTCTCTCTCTGCCCCGCCTCTGCTCATGTTCTGCATCTTTCTCTCTCTCTCTCTCACTCTCTCTCTCAAAAAGAAACATTAAAAGAAATTTTTTTAAACTGAAAAGTTCATAGGTTTTTAGGATTGAGTGTAGAATCCTGTGGTGGCTCAAAACTTATATAGGTAGATGATGAGTGTTCAGAATATTCTTATCTTGGATCATAGCTTTGTAATCTTAATATTTCACAAATTAGAATTAATGTTTTCTTTAGACTGCTATCCTGTTTTTTCTTTAGTATGTATGGTAAAGTGAACTACTGTGTTTTAATACATCTTTTAGTTGTATTGGAGTAATTTTTTTCCAGATGAAAACATCTCATTTTGTCTTAGAGATTAATTCATAATTAGGATTTGCCTAATTAAATTTGTTTTCCATTTAATTTTGATGGATCTATTTTATCAAGAAAAATATATAGTAATTGAAAGTGTATATCAGATGAATTAGTCAGGGATGCCTTTCATGCCAATAACCTATTAAAAGATGAAAAAATGTTAAGATGCATTTCACTTTGATGTCTCTGTTGATAGTTTTTGTCTATTTTTAATATAAAAGTATAATCATATACTGATTCAAATTCTATGTTAAGGTGTAATTTTAGATCAGTATAAGAACATATTTTTTTCTTATTTTGTTAAGACTTACTCATTTTTTACATCTCCTAATTAGCAAATTACCTGCTCATTAGTGAATAACTAGAAGGTATTTTAAATAACAGTAAGTTTAATTAAGATGCTGAAAACCAAATAAATTCTCCAGAAAGTTCTTGCAAGGAGAATGAGGCATACATAATAAGTAACAACCACAATGTCTGTGATTCCTTTTGTTTAACCTTTATAAAACCTTTATAGTCTTGCTACCTGATGAGTGAAATATTTGGTGGCAGTCTGAGTACTGTCATCCTTTATCTAGTTGTTACTCTACTTAATATGCCTCGTTATTGTGCCTAGAATTACTTTTTATTTTTCTTAAGATAAATGTTTGATTTCAAATGAAGGTGACTTTGATGCTCAAGGCTGGCAGTTAATGATAACAGTGGGGTAACTTTTTATGTGTGTGGGACACAGACTCACGTCTGACGGAGGGTGTTGTCATACATAGTAAGTGGCTGGCATATTTTTTGTAGCCTATTAAATCTTGGTGATATGTGTTATTTCAGCTAGAGGAAAAAGAATATTGTGGTAAGTCCTTCTTGATATTGAAGTTTACAAGATATAGAACAAATTCTAATTAGCTTCACCTTTTTTTGCAATGCAAAAATTTAATAATGAATGTGAACTTAATAATCTGAGTACAGGAGCGTAAAACAAAACAAACTGAGTATATCCAATTGCTAAAGTCATGTTCTAGCTTCTATTGTATTAAAGATTTTAAATTCTAGAAATATCACTTTGGTAGCAATATTTTCAGTTAGTAGTGACCATAAAGACATAGATAATATCTATAAGTACTGGATATTACCCTAAATTTCTTTGCCAGAATTTAGATCTTAAATAAAAAGGTCTTAGCAGGTTCTCAATGTTTGGCCACAACTCAGATTTTATCTTAGCAAGCATATGATGTGGTGGGGAAAAAAAAAAACAAATGTCGGGTCTTCTGAACAATATTTTTAAATTGATTTTGCTCTGCAGGTTTTTAAATTAAATTTAATTTTTAGATAAGTAAGACATTCACATAGTTCTATTTTTGAACTATGTGAATGTCTTACTTATCTAAAAATTAAATTAAATTAGTTCTATTTTTGAACTATGTGAATGTCTTTGGTATAGTAGGAGGACCCTAAACTCACCTAGTCCCATGGGTATAACTAGATAATACTGACATTAGTGCAAATAACCGAGAAACATGACTCTAAGACCAGCAGAACAAACTGGACAACTATATATAGAGAAGAAGCTGCGTTGAAGAGGTCGTGAAGGCCAGAGAGCAGGTAGGGGACTAATCCCCAAGGTCAGGTCCACTGGCAGGTGGGAGCGCCAGGCGTGGCGAGTGCCAAGAAACAGCCTGTCAGACTGCGGAGCCTGCATGGTGGGGAGAAAACCCCGTACCATTTGGCTTTGAAAATCAGAGGCTGAATTTCCAAAATTCTTAGAATCAAAGGGACTTAAAGACAGAGACTTTAAAAAACGGCAGGCGTGGCTCTGAGCAAGCCCGGGAGGAAGTGGGAGGAAGCTGAGTCTCCACCCTTTAAAGAGAGCACAACAAACAGCCTGCAGAAAGACAGCGTGGAAGCAGCAGTTTGAAAGACGCCTGCGCAAAAGGAGTGAGAGTTAGGTACTAATCTTAGAGTTCCCTGGGGGCCTTCTTCAGAAACAAAGGCAATTGGCTGCACCATTCCCCTCCCCTGCACCCCAGCATAATCACGTGTCCACTTGCTGGAACCAGAACCTTCACTATCTAACTTGCCTATATAGCACTCCACCCCCGGTAGCCAGGTTCACCTCCACCTGGCTGCTGCACGTATTCTCCCCCAAAAGGCCAACAGAAACTTGCCAATGCTGTCTCCTGACCTCTTGCTGAGGACACACACTCTTTGTTAAAACGACATGCCCTGCCCATCTGCTATGCAGCCCCAACTCTGTTTTAGGAGCGGCTGCACACCCCTTGTGGAAGAGGACCAGTCCCACCCATTACTTTAAGAGCAAGGAACATAGCTGATTTTCCTAACACACAGAAATAGACACATGATTGGCAAAATGAGGAATTTTGGAGACAGAGGAATATGTCCCAAATGAAAGAACAGGACAAGAGACATAAGCAAAATGGACATAAATAATATGCCTGAGAGTGAATTTAAAGTAATGATCATAAGGATACTCATTGGACTTGAGAAAATTGTGGAGGGCATTAATGAGATTCCAAACACAGATAAGTAGGGAACACAAAATCATTAAAAATAAATAAATCTGTAAAAATCAGTCACGGAACTCACAAAATAAGAGGATATAAAATATGACACCAAATATCTAAAACGTGGGGTGGAAAAAGGAGTAAAGAATAGATTCAAAGGTAAGTGGACATCAAGTTTATATAGATTGCTATATGAAGATGTTATATACTAACCAAATGGTAACCACAAATCAAAAACCATTAATAGATATGCGAAGAATAAAGAGAAGGGAATCTAAGTATAACACTAAAGAAAGCCAGCAAATCATGAAAGAGAGTAAGAGAAGATCAGAGAAGAAACTAAAAAAAAACCAAACAAACCACAAAAGAAACAAGAAACAGAATGGTAATAAATACATATCTATCAGTAATTACTTTGAATGTAAGTGGACTAAATGCTACAATCAAAAGACATAAGGTAACAGACTGAATTAAAAAACAAAAGACCAATATCTATATGCTGCCTATAAGAAAGAGACTCATTCCAGACCTAAAGATGCCTGCAGATTGAAAGCAAGGGGATTGAGAAACATTTACCATGCTAACGGATGTCAAAAGAAAGCCTGGGTAGCAAAACTACATTGGACAAAATAGACTTTAAAACAAAGATTATTAAAAGAGACAAAGAAGGACACAAAATAATAATAAAGGGGACAATCCAACAAAAAGTTCTTATAATTATAAACATTTATGCACCCAGCAGGAGAGCACCCAAATATATACAACCATTAAAAACAAGCATAAAGGAACTAATCTATAGTAATACAATAATAGTAGGGGACTTTAACACCCCACTTATATCAATGGACAGGTCATAGAATCAGAAAATCAACAAGGAAACAGTAGCTTTGAGCGACATACTCGCCCAGATAAATTTAACAGATATATTCAGAACATTCTATCTTAAAACAGAATACACATCCTTTTCAACTGGACATGGAACATTCTTCCAAATGGGTCACATATTGGGCCACAAAACAAGTTTCCACAAATTAAAAAAGATTGAAGGCATACCATCATCTTTTCTAGCCACAATACTATGAAACTAGACCACAAGAAAAAATCTGGAAAGAGCACGAATACATGGAAGTTAAACAACATGCTATTAAACAATGAATGTGATGATGAAGAAATAAAAATTACCACAGTAATACAAACAGTTGTAAAAGAATATTATGAAAAATCATATGCCGACAAATTGGACAACTGAGAAGAAAAGAATAAATTCCTAGAAACATATAATCTCATAAAATGGAATCAGTAAGAAACAGAACATTTGCACACACTGATTACCAGCAATGAAATAGAAACAGTAATTGAAAAACTCCAAAACTAACAAAAGCCCATGATCAGATTTACTTCACAGGTGAATTCTACCAAACATTTAAAAGAGTTAATGCCTATTATTCTCAAACTACTCCAAAAAAGACAGAAAAGGAAGAAAAACTTCCAAATTTATTCTAGGCAGCCAGCATTATCCTGATATCAAAACTAGATAAAGATGCCACATAAAAAGAGAACTACAGGCCAATAACTCTGATGAACATAGATGCAAAAAATTCTTAACAAAATACTAACAAATCCAATCCAACAGTACATTAAAAAAAAAATCATTCACTGTGATCTAGGGGGGACTTATTTCTAGGATGCAGGGGTTGGTTCAGTATTTGCAAATCAATCCACATGAACATCACATCATTAAGAGAAAGGATAAACCACATGACCATATCAATAGATGCAGAAAAAAGCGTTTGACAAAGTACAACATCCATACATGATAAAAAAAAAAAAATAAAACCCTTAATAAAGAAGGTTTAGAGGAAGTATACCTCAACATAATTAAGGCCATATTTGAAAAACCCAGAGCATTGAAGATGATTCTTCAATAGGGAAATACAAGAGCTCTTCCCCCAAGGTCAAGAACAAGACAAGGATGTCCACTCTCATCACTTTTATCCAACATAGTACTGGAAGGCCTAGCCACAGCATTCAGACAACAGAAAGAAAGACAGACATCCATATTGGTGACGGAGAAGTAAAACTTTCACTATTTGGGAAATGACATGGTACTATATATAGAAAACCTGGAAGACCTCACCCCAAAACTATAACTGGTAAACAAATTCAGTAAAGCTGCAGGATATAAAATCAATGTGCAGAAATCTGTTGCAGTTCTACATACTAATAATGAAGCAGTAGAAAGAGAAAGTAAGAAAACAATCTCATTTACAATTGCATCAAAAAAAATAAAATACCTAGGGGTAAACTTAACCAAAGAGGGGAAAGCCTATACTCTGAAAAGTATAAAACATTGATGGAAGAAATTGGAGATGACACAAAAAGACCTTCCATGTTTGTGGATTGTAAGAACCAATATTACTAAAATATCTGTACTATCCAAAGCAATTTACACATTTAATGCAATCCTGATCAAAATACCAGTAGCATTTTTCACAGAACTAAAACAAGCAGTCCTAAAATTTGTATGGAATCACAAAGGACCCTAAGCCTAAGCAATCTTGAAAGAGAAAAAAAGAAAAAAGAAAAAACCCAACAAACAAAAACAAACCTGAAGGTATCACAATTCCAGAGTGCAAGTTATATGACAGAGCTATAGTAATCAAAACAGTATGGTACTGCCCCCGAAATAGACACATAGATCAATGGAACAGATTAGAAAATCAAGAAATAAGCCCATAACTATATGGTTAATCTTTGACAAAGCAGGAAAGAATACCAATGAGAAAAAGTCTCTTCAGCAAATGGTGTTGGGAAAACTGGACAGCAACATGCAGAAGAAGGAAACTGGCCCACTTTCTTACACCATACACAAAAATAAATTCAAAATGGATTAAAGACCTAAATGTGAGACCTGAAACCCTAAAAACCCTAGAACAGAACATAGGCAGTGATTTCTCTGACATTGGCTATTGTAACATTTTTCTAGACATGTATAAAAAGAAAAAAAAATGAGAACCTTCTGCACAGCTGAGGGAAATCAAAACTAAAAGACAACCTACTGCACAGGAGAATATTTTGCAAATGAGATAAATCTGACAAAGATATCCAGCACATATCTCCAAAAGTTGTGAAGAACTTCTAAAATTCGACAGCCAAAAATCAAATAACCCATTTTTAAAATGAGCAGAAGACATAGGAAGACATTTCTCCAAACAAGACATAGAGATAGCCAACAGACACATGAAAATATGCTCAACTTTACTCGTAATCAGGAAAATGCAAATCAAAACCACAATGAGATACCACCTCACACCTCTCAGAAGTCTAAAATCAAAAACACAAGAAAGAATAAGCATTAGCCAGGTTGTGGTGAAAAAGGACCCCTCTTGCACAATTGTTTGAAATGCAATCTGGTGCAACCACTGTAGAATACAGTATGGAAGTTCCTCAAAAATTAAAAATAAAACTAATCGCACTACTGGGTGTTTACCCCAAAAATATCAAAACACTAATTCAAAGGAATATGTGACCCCTGTTTATTATAGCATTATTTATAATAGCCAAAGTGTGGATGCAGCCTAAATGTTCATTGATTGACCCGGCCTGCAGGTCCGTCAATGCATGTTCTGAGGGAGGGAGTGAGAATTGGGGGGCAGGGGACACAGAGAATGGAGGCAAGACAAAGTTTCTGATCAAGCCTCAGTTTGTTGAGAAAACACAAGCATCTTATAAAGAGCAGAAAGCGCTGGTCGGTCACTAAGAAACAGGGTCATGTGAAGAGGCAAGGGTAAAGGAAAAACAAAAGCTGCGGTTTTAGCACAGCGTCTGAGGAGGCAATAAGAAAGCCCAGCCAAGCTGTCTCCGGCCTTGAGTTGGGAGTGATAACACTGTCCAGCCCTGCAGGTCAGGTCAGGGCACACATCTGTTCCCCCAACAGCTCTTCTGGCAGCTCTCCACAATTGATAGATAAATGGATAAAGATGATGTGATATACACACAAATGGAATAGTATTTAACCATAAAAAAGAATGAAGTTTTGCCATTTGCACTAGCTTTGGATGGAGCTACAGAGGATAATGCCAAACAAAATAAGTCAGAAGAAAGACAAATACCATATGGTTTCACTCATATGTGGAATTTAAGAAACAAAACAGATGAGCAAAGGAAAAAAGAGAGAGAAACCAAAAAACAGTTAGTTATAGAGAATAGACTGATAGTTACCAGAGGGGAGATGGATGGCTGAAATAGATGAAGGGAATTAAGAGTACACTTATGATGAGCATTGAATAATGTATAGAATTTGTGAATCACTGTATTATACACTTGAAACTGATATAACACTGTATGTTATCTGTACTGGAATTAAAATAAAAAACTTTAAAAAAAATGGAAACTTGTCCTCTAGCACACCAATGAGCTCAAACTTAGGAGCTCCACAAAGTTCATTGTTATATCCTAATAGTAAAATTAGTCCAGGTTTGTGTAATTTATTCAACAAATTGTGGTTAACCCCTGGGGAAGGAGGAAACGAAGGGGTCTGATCCAGTCTTATTTCCAAAAAAAGTAGAACAAATTAAAAATATGTAACTTGAGAAGTTTCACATCTAACTATAATTTTGTCCACTCACTTATCCCCTGTTCCCATAGAGCCCTGTTTCTTATGAGTCATATTGTTTTAATGCAAATATCAACAAATGCAAATATATCATCCTTTTTGTCTCATTTCTTGGACAAAGTAATATATTTTTGTATTTTATTCAAACCTGAGACATCATGCAATGTAATAAATATTTTTTAATGTATCCCGAAGTTAAAAAAATTCTGGCAATTAAAATGTAACATGACATTGATTATGAAGTGCAAAGCAATGGCTGAAATATAAGTCATGAATACATTCCTATCTTAAAGAAATATGGTATACATTCTCTGCAGTACATCACTTTTGTCATTTAACAATGTAACTCTAATGTCTTTGCCTTGTAGGCCTTCTTTATCCCTTTTCTTACAGATACATAGTATTTCATAGTGTGATGGTAGCCTGGTTTTATTTGGCTCCTATAAATGGACACTTGCT
>NC_043701.1:171869467-171871365 GCF_006229205.1 Suricata suricatta
AATATAAGTCATGAATACATTCCTATCTTAAAGAAATATGGTATACATTCTCTGCAGTACATCACTTTTGTCATTTAACAATGTAACTCTAATGTCTTTGCCTTGTAGGCCTTCTTTATCCCTTTTCTTACAGATACATAGTATTTCATAGTGTGATGGTAGCCTGGTTTTATTTGGCTCCTATAAATGGACACTTGCTATATTTTCCTGCCTTTGCATCTTTGTGCATGCAGGTCATTTTTTATGCATTGCAGATAAAACTACAGTATAAATTCCTAATGAGATTGCTGACTTAATGGTAATCATATTTGTAATTTGTGTAGCTTTTACCAGAAAGTATAGTTTTACCACTGTATTTCCCAACCAACTGCATGAAGAGTGTGTTGTCAAACTTGGGATTTTTGCCAATTGAGAAGTAAGAAATGGTATTTCATAGTGGTTCTAATTTGTACTTCTTGAATAAGATCAAGAATGTTTTCTTATGTTTAAGGACCATTTGTTTTTCTTTTTCTGCAAACAGTTCATGTTCTCTATTAGATTGCTCATTTTTTATTCTTTATTTCTAGAAACTATACTTCAGGGGATTAGCCTTTTCTCTCTGGTATGAGTTAGAATGTTTTTCTTTTTCCAGCTTGATATTGATTCTTTGCCTTCTACTTTTAATATGAAGATGCTATTCATTTTTAATGTCAGATTGCTCAGATTTCTCTTTTTGGCCTCTAGAATTTGAGTCATAGATTATAAAGTCATTTTTCATGTTTTCTTCTAGAAATGTTATGGCTTTAAAAAAAAAAACATTTTGTGTAGCCTCATACTTTGGAGACACCCCCATGACCCGTATATCCAGATATTCACACCCTGCATAATCTCTTTCAGTACTGACTCTAGACTGGGGCTCTCACTCCTTTGACTAATGAAATATCTTCGAAGTGATGCTTTGTCAGTTTGAGACCTAGTGCTTTAATTAGCTTGCGGATCTTCTCCTTTCATCCCGGAAGCTTACTAATGAAGCATTCCTTAGTACCCAACCACCATGTTATAAGGCAGCCCCATTGCGAGGCCCATTTCAAGGAGAACCAGCACTAGCAGACCGTGGCCTCAGCTGAGATTGTCGTGTCCCCAGATAAGAAAGGGACCCACGTACGCAGGGCCTTCCATCACAAGTGGGTTCCCGGGTGACTCTGCAGTGACTGCAGCGTCCCAGCACAGCAGCCCACGTGGAGCATAACTTCCCACTGAACACAGAGAATTGTGAGAGGTAGTGCATTGTTGCTTTAAGCCAGTAAGTTGTTTCATGTCACCTCAAGTCTTGTGGCTTAAGGTAAGAAAAATCATTTGTTTGCTTATAATCTGGTCAGGATGAGAGAGAGAGAGAGAGAGAGAGAGAGAGCGAGCGAGCAGCAAGATAGCACATCAGGTGAAGCAGCTCCAACGTGGGATGGAGAATCCTCTTAAAAGAATCCTTAATGACAGACGGAGCCCTTGGCTAAGAGCTCAGCAGGGGCTGGTGGCTAAGAGACTCAGTTTTCCTCCATGCGGGCCATGTGGTTGCTAGTATGGTGGCTGAACTCCGAAAGGGAGGAAGTGCAGCTACAATTTCTCTTAAAGCTAGGCCCTGTTAATTCTCTGCAACAGCACCTTCTCTGCAAATGCATAAAAAATGACCTGCATGCACAAAGATGCAAAGGCAGGAAAATATAGCAAGTGTCCATTTATAGGAGCCAAATAAAACCAGGCTACCATCACACTATGAAATACTATGTATCTGTAAGAAAAGGGATAAAGAAGGCCTACAAGGCAAAGACATTAGAGTTACATTGTTAAATGACAAAAGTGATGTACTGCAGAGAATGTATACCATATTTCTTTAAGATAGGAATGTATTCATGACTTATATT
>NC_043701.1:171871465-171968806 GCF_006229205.1 Suricata suricatta
AGCAAGTGTCCATTTATAGGAGCCAAATAAAACCAGGCTACCATCACACTATGAAATACTATGTATCTGTAAGAAAAGGGATAAAGAAGGCCTACAAGGCAAAGACATTAGAGTTACATTGTTAAATGACAAAAGTGATGTACTGCAGAGAATGTATACCATATTTCTTTAAGATAGGAATGTATTCATGACTTATATTACAGGCAAAAGCAATGATCGGATCCCCTCAGATTCAAAGGAATGAAGAAATAGATTGTCCACCTCTTCATTGAAGAAACGATAAATAATTTTTGAACATCTTTAATCCTCATATCTTAAATTATTTGATCCAAATTTGTCTTTTCCCTGATGGCTATTAGGTTGATTCTTTCCCCATTTATTGATAAGTTCTTCTTTTTGTATTTTGAAATGTTCTCATTACCGCATTCTAAATTTTTTATAATTTCTTTGCTTTCTGTTTTATTTTGTATGGTCTGTCCATGCACCACTTCCACTTGTTATAAACTTATATGTAATAAATAAGATTTTCTCTCTGGTAGGCTAGCTACCTCTCATTATTTGTTTTCATAATTTTATTGTGTATTCTTACAGAATCATTTTTAGAAATAAATTCTATAATCAGCTTGTCATATTCTGGAGAAAAAAAGACTATGGTGTACATACTGAGATTTAATTAAAACTATAAATGGGGCCCCTGGGCAGCTCAGTTGCTTGAGCGTCTGACTTCAGCTCAGGTTATGATCTTCCGTTCATGGGTTCAAGCCCCACATCAGGCTCTGTGCTGACAGCTCAGAGCCTGGAGCCTGTCTTCGGATTCTGTGTCTCCCTCTCTCTCTGATCCTCCCCTGCTTTCTCTCTCTCTCAACAATAAATAAAACATTAAAAATAAATAAATAAAATTATAAATTAATTCAGATAAACTATTCTCTTTATGATTTTCAATCTTCCTAATCAAGAATTTAGTGTCTTACCTACTATCTACTTTTGCGTCTTTAAGTAATGTTTTCAAGCTTTTTTCAAAAGGTTTTGTATATTTTCCTTCAAGTATATAAGAACAGACACACATATACAGAGACATACACACGTATAAAGATCATTGATTTATATTTATTACTTTAAAATGTAATATGTTCTACTGTATTCTCTTATTGTTTGGAATAGTATTTTATTTCATACTTATGGATTTTTCAAATATACAATCACATTAACTGAAAATAAGTTTATTTCTTCTTTTTCTAATAATTATTCTTCAGATTTCTTCCTTATGTCTAATTATACTGGCTAGTGTCTACAATACAAAGTTATTAGTGGTAGTGGTGATGGTGGACATCCTTGTCTTGTTTCTGACTTTGGTAGAAATGCCTTCAGGATTTCCCATTAAGTAAAATGCTTTGGCTTGATTGATTAATCTATTTATCCATATAATAATTAAATTATATTTCTTTTTTTTAATGTTTATTTTTTTAAGTTATAATTTTCAGGTTTTTTTCTTTTATAGTTTATTATCAAGTTGGTTTCCATATAATACCAAGTGCTCTTCCCCACAAGTGCCCTCCTTTGTGCCCATCACACCCCTTCGCCTCTCTTCCCTTCCCCCATCAGCCTTCAGTTTCTTCTCAGTATTCAAGAGTCTCTCATGGTTTGCCCCCTCCCTCTCCCCAACTATTTCCCCCCCTTCCCCTTTCCCATGGTCCTCTCTTAAGTTTCTCCTGTTCCACTTATGCGTGAAAGCATATGGTATCTGTCCTTCTCTGCCTGACTTATTTCACATAGCATGACATCCTCGAGTTCCATCCACGTTGCTACAAATGGCCAGATTTCATTCATTCTCACTGCCATGTAGTACTCCATTGTATAGATAAACTACATCTTCTTGATCCATTCATCAGCTGATGGACATTTAGGCTCTTTCCATGATGTGGCTATTGTTGAAAGTGCTGCTGTGAACATTGGGGTACATGTGCCCCTATGCATCAGCACTCCTGTATCCCTTTGGTAAAACTCTAGCAGTGCAATTGTTGGATCATAGGGGAGTTCTTTTGTTAATTTTTGAGGAACCTCCACACTGCTTTCCAAAGCGGCTGCACCAGTTTACATTTCCACCAACCGTGTAGGAGGGTGCCCGTTTCACTACATCCTCACCAGAATCTATATTCTCCTGATTTGTTCATTTTAGCCATTCTGACTGAGGTAAGGTGGTATCTTAGTGTGGTTTAGATTTGTGTTTCCCTGATGATGAGTGACACTGAGTGACAACATGTCTTTGTTGGCCATCTGGATGTCCTCTTTGGAGAAGTGTCTATTCATGTCTTCTGCCCATTTCTTGACTGGAGTATTTGTTTTTTGGGTGTGGAGTTTGGTGAGTTCTTATAAATTTTGGATACTAGCCCTTTATTCAATATGTTTTGCAACTATCTTTTCCCATTCTGTCGGCTGCCTCTTTGTAGTAGAGGCTAAAGTTTGGGATTGTGATCCCTCCCGTTTTGGTTTTATTCTTCAATATTACATTGGCTATTTGGGGTTTTTTTTGTGGTTCCATATGAATTTTACAATAGTTTGTTCTAACTTTGAGAAGAATGCTGATGCAATTTTGATTGGGATTGCATTGAATGTGTAGATTGTTTTGGGCAATAATGACATTTTAACAGTGTTTATTCTTCCAATCCATGATCACGGAATACTTTCCCATTTCTTTGTGTCTTCTTCAATTTCTTTCATAAGCTTTCTGTAATTTTCATTGTTACAGGTCTTATACATCTTTGGTTAGTTTTATTCCTACGTATTTTATGGGTTTTTTGTACAATTGTGAATGGGATCAGTTTCTTCATTTCTCTTTCTGTTGCTTCATTATTGGTGTATCAAATTGCAACTGATTTCTATACACTGATTTTGTACCCTGCGACTTTGCTGAATTCATGGATCAGTTCTAGTAGGCTTCTGGTGGAGTCTCTCAGGTTTTTCATGTGGAATATCATGTCATCTGCGAAAAGTGAAATTTTGACTTCATCTTTGCCAATTCTGATGCCTTTTATTTCCTTTTGTTTCCTGACTGCTGATGTAGGACTTCAGCACTATGTTAAACAACAGTGGTGAAAGTGAACATTGCTGTCATGATTCTCATCTCAGTTTTTCCCCACTGAGGATGATATTGGCTGTTGGCTTTTCATAAATGGCTTTTATGATGTTTAAGTATGTTCCTTCTATCCTGACTTTCTTGAGGGTTTTAATATTGGAAAGGCTGTTGTGTATTTTGTCAAATGCTTTTTCCACATCTGTCCATAGGATCATATGGTTTTTCTCTTTTCTTTTGTTAATGTGATGTATCACGTTGATTGATTTGTGAATATTGAACCAGCTCTATAACCCAGGAGGAATGAACTCCATTTGATCATAGTGGTTAATAAATTTTACATGGTCTCTGTCCAGTTTGGGAATGAAAGTGATGCTGACTTCATAGAATGAGTCCAGAAGTTTTCCTTCCATATCTATTTTTGGAATAACTTGAGAAGAATGGGTATTAACTCTGATTTAAATGTCTGGTAGAATTCCCCAGGGAAGCCATCTGGCCCAGGGCTCTTATGCTTTGGGAGATTTTTGATAACTGATTCAACTTCTTCATTGGTTATCGGTCCGTTCAGATTTTCTGTCTTCCCATTTGACTTTTGGTAGTGCATGTGTGTTTGGAATTTGTCCATTTCTTCTAGGTTGTCCAGTTTGTTGGCATATAGTTTTTCACAGTATTCCCTGAAAATTGCTTGTATTTCTGAGTGATTAGTTGTAATAGATCCATTTTCATTGGTGATTTTGTCTATTTGGGTGCTCTCTCTTTTCTTTTTGAGAAACCTGGCTAGAGGTTTATCATTTTTGTGTATTTTTTCAAAAAACCAACTCTTGGTTTCATTGGTCTATTCAACTTTTTTTTTTGGTTCTATATTGTTTATTTCTGCCCTGATCTTTAATATTTCTCTTCTTCTGCTGGGTTTGGAGTGCTCTTGTTGCTCTCCTTCTAGTTCCTTTAGGTGCGCTATTAGATTTTGTACTTGTGCTTTTTCTAGTTTCTTGAAATAGGCCTGAATTGCACTATGGTTTCCTCTTAGGACTACTTTAGCTGCCTTCCAAAGAGTTTGGATTGTTGTATTTTCATTTTCATTTGTTTTGATATATTTTCTAATTTCTTCTCGAATAGCCTGCTTGGCCCATTTGTTCTTTTTTTCCGTTTTTAAAAATTTTTTTATAGTTTATTTTTGAGACAGAGAGAGACAGAGCATAAGTGATGGAGGGAAGTGGGGGGGGGGACACAAAATCTGAAACAAGCTCCAGACTCTGAACTGTCAGCACAGAACCTGATGTGGGGCTTGAACTCACAAACCGTGACATAATGACCTGAGCTGAAGTCGGATGCTTAACTGACTAAGCCACCCAGGCACCCACCCCGTTTGTTTTCTAGTAGAGTGTTCTTTAACCTTCATGTTTTTGGAGGTTTTCCAGACTTTTTCCTGTGATTGATTTCAAGTTTCATAACATTGTGAACTGAAAGTGTACATGGTATGATCTCAATTCTTTTATATTTATTGAGGGCTGCTTTATGACCCAGTATGTAGTATTGCCCAAAAAAATGCTCTGAAAAAGAAAATCCTTTTTTTTAATCTCAATTTCTTTGACCTATTTTTATATTTAAGTATCAATGGCTTTTTGGAGGTATAATAGATATACAGTAAATTGTACATGTTTGTAGTGTATATTTTGGCAAGTTTTTGATATATGCACGCACCAGTGGAAACATCAACATAATCAAGATAGTGAACATTTCCATTACTCTAAAAGTTTCCTTATGCCCCTTTGAAGTCCTTCCTCCTCTCCCACCAGATCTCAGTTCCCAGATAACCACTGTTCTGTGTTCTGTCACCATAGACAATTTGGCCTTTTCTAAAGTTTATTCTTTTGGTCTTCTTTCACTCAGCAGAATTATTTTAAGCATCTTTGTCATTGCATTTATCAATATTTTGTTTCTTTTTTATTCCTCAGTAGTATTCCATTGTATGGATGTACCAAATTTTGTTTGCTCATCTGCTTATTGATGGAAATTAGGTTGTTTCTAGTTTCTGCAATTACAAATAAAGCTTCTATGAACATTTAAATATGAAAAAAAAAATAAAGTTTGGTTTGTCCGATATAAATATGGCTACTCCAGCTTTCTTTGGACTTCCAGTTGCATGATAGATATTTCTCCATACCCTTACTTTCAATATGAAGGTGTCCTCAGGTCTAAAATGAGTCTCTTATAGACAGAAAATAGGTGGATTTTGTTTTTTTAGCCATTCTGCTACCTTATGTCTTTTGATTAGAACATTTAGCCCATTTACATTCATTGTTGTTACTGAAAAAAATGGGTTTAGAGTCATTGTGTTCTCTGTAGGATTCATGCTTGTATTGGTGTCTCTGGTACCTTGTGTTCCTTGCATCATTTCACTCATAGAGTCCCCCTTAGGATTTCTTGTAGGGCTGGTTTAGTGGTGATGAATTCTTTCAGTTTTTGTTTATTTGGGTAAATCTTTATCTCTATTCTTATTCTGAATGAAAGCATTGCTGGATAAAGGATTCTTGGCTGCATATATTTTCTGTTCATCACATTGAAGATTTCCTGACATTCCTTCCTGGCCTGCCAAGTTTCAATAGATAGGTCTGCAACTACTCTTTGTATATTAGGGCCCTTTTATCCCTGGCTGCTTTTGTAATTCTCTCTTTATCCTTATATTTTTCCAGTTTCACTATGCTATGTTGTGCAGAAGATCGATTCAATTTATGTCTGAGGGGAGTTCTCTGTGCCTCTTGTATTTCAATGTCTGTTTCCTTCCCCAGATTGGGCAAGTTCTCAGCTATAATTTGTTCAAGTACCCCTTCAGCCCCTTTCTCTCTTTCTTCTTCTTCAGAAATTCCTATGATATGGATATTGTTCCATTTGATTGTATCACTAAGTCTAGAATTCTCCTTTTGTGCTCCTGTATCAAATTATCTCTCTTTTTCTTGGCTTCCTCTTTTTCTATAACTGTGTTTTCTAATTCACCTATTCTCCTCTCTGACTCTTTAATCCGTGCTGGGGCCACCTTCATTTTATTATGCACCTCATTTGTAACATTTTTTAGTTCATAACAATTATTTTTAAGGTATATAGTTTTCGTAGCAATAACTTCTCAGATTTCTTCCATGCCTCTTTCAAGCCCAGTGGTTAATTTTATGACAGTTATTCTAATTCTTGCTCAGTTATATTACCTATATCTGTTTTGACCATTTTTGTAGATGTGACTTCTTCCTGGAATTTCTTTGGAGGAGAGTTCTTCCATTTCTTCATTTTGGCTAGCTTTCTGTCTCTTGTAAGTTTTAAAAGCTTTTTATGCACTCTGCACCTGTGAGTTCTGTTATATTAAAGGAGGCTCATTGACGATCCAGGGCCTGTCCATTAAGGAGGTGTTCTTTTAATGATGTCCCTTGGCCTCTCTTGCTGTGCCTTTTGTTATTTTATTTCCCTGCTTGTAGTGATATTTGGGACTCTCCACCATGGGTACTTTGGTTTGTTTCTTGAGGTTGCCTTGGAAAGGAAAACAGACAGACAAACAGGGAACAAAAGCACACAAATGTACAAATAAGTCGAAGAAACAAGCTAACCAAAAGGAAAAACAACAACAACAAAAGAGAAAGGGCAGTTTAAAGGCATAAAACCAGAGATCCCAGCTACAAATAAAGAGCAGGGTGGAGGCAGTGCTAATGAAGAGCATATACAAAGAGAGAAATGACAGGGGTGAGGAGAAAGAGAAATTGAAATCTGACCAAGCAGATAGATTAAAAGGCCTAATTCAGGTAGTGAAAAAGGAGAATAAGACAAGAGGTGAGGAGAGAAAAAAACGAACAAACCTGAACCTAATGTCATAGTCAAAAAAGTGGTAATGATCCAATGATGTATCTAATGGATACCTTGGGTTGGATGTAGGAATGAACATGGATGGCAAACAGGCAAGAGATTGGTTTTGGCATAATGGAAAAGTTCTAATATTAGATGATGTTGTGATGGTTGTACAACTCTCCAAATATATTAAAATTCACTGGATTCTACATTACAGTGAATTTTATGGTATGTATATTATATTCCCGAAAATTTGTTAGAAGAAAATCAGATAGCTCTGGTACTGTGCGGGTAGTTCAAGTAGGGAGACCAATTTAGTAGCTAGAGTAGAGGTCCATGAAGAGAGGAAAGTGATTTGAACTAAGTAGAAGTTAGTGAAGATAGACAGAGATAAATGTAGGAATTGACTTAGAGGCAGAGCATGTGGTATTTGAAAGATTGGATATAATGGGTGATGGAAAGAGAAAGACTGGGCTTCACTAAATGACCTACGGTTTTGTCTTCAACAACTGGGTACGTGGTGGTACCACAACCTGAAATGATAAGAACTCGGACAGAAGCAAATTAGGCAGCATTCAAAACCCTAATTGGTCTTACGTTTAAGATGCCTAATAGATATGCAAGGGGAGAGGTCATATAGGAAACTGGAAATAAAGTCAGTTAGGTACACGAGTCTGGGTTTCCATGGAGAGCTGTACTAAATATATACATTTGTAAATTGCTGCCATAAAAATGCTTCTTTAGACCTAAGACTGGATGAATGTTAAATGTTATTTGGTCGGAATTGTTTTAAGAGTAGAGGTCACAGTGTCTTTGGGGACCTCACAGTTGAATGATAAAGTCTCCTCAAAGAAATGGGCATATGCAAATTATACGAAATTTCACCACCACTTAGAACGTTAGAAATAGGCCTGACCAAAGTCGTACCATTTGAGCTATCCAGAGTCATACTTTTGTTCAGTGGAGAAATTGGTTAGGATTCATTGTCAATGTGGGTAGAGGAAACACTATGGGAAAATACTGAAGATATGAAAGTACCCATTGTTTTCAAACTACGGAACAATCCAGGGTGGATGTGTATGTTGAGAGATGAAGGAAAGTATACTTTGCTGATTATAGAAGTTATGACAGGCACGGAGGAAAAATGGAAACAACTAGATAAATCATTTAAAGCTGTATATTCTTTGGGAAGTGATTATCTCAGTTATTCCTTACAAAATCATGATGCCATTTCTCCTACTTTTGATAAGAAACTGTCGCCTGCATATATGTCTACAATATACTCGTATACATGAAGTATGTGTATACCATGCTTTTATATTTTTGGGGGGGGAAATGCTTAGAGTTGCCTGTAATATTCTACTGAAATTCTTTCAAATTTACATTGTCTGTTTTTATGAACCTCTATCAAGAGACTATAACTGGTTTATCATTAACTATGAAGAATGTTTTCATAACCAATCTTCTCAATCTTCTCTATTTTTTCTGTAACCTTTCAGAACATAGAGCTTGAAACTTCTTGTGAAATGCATTATATCATTATCTTCTGTCTCAATTATATTTAAATTCTTTATTTTTGGAGCACCAAATGTTTTTTCAGTTGATTTTTGTATGAAGATTTCCAGTAGCCCCAGACACTCCCTGGGCCCATGTGTACATCAAACCAGTTAAAATTTCTTAACCCTGTTCTTGAGAAATAATTTTTCTGCTCATAGCAGGGTACTTGCCAAGACAAAAATGCCTATCTCTCTCTTTCTTGCTTATTCATTTTAGATATAACCTCTTTTTTTGGATAAATATTTAGAAGCATTTCTTAATTAAATAAAATTCCTAAATAAGTAGATATAAATCATTTTGAAACGGCTATCACTTGTGGAAACTTAAGATAGTATTTCAAAACAATATATAGCACCGTAGGTCTGGTGCTTAATTTAAAGGGAATAGTTCACAGTAACTCATAGATACCATCTAAAAATAGAATTATAATAAACGTTGCCGCTTTTTTCTTGAGCCTGATAAACTCATTGTTTTAATGGAAATTCTTTAAATACATTTATCTCAAAATTCATAATGTATACTATTTTAAGTCATCCGATTTTCAGATTTAGGGAGAGTTTATACTATATATTCATCTTTTTCCACTTAGTGTTGCATTTTAGAAAACGTATATTGGCAATGGACCATGTACTTTGAAGTCATTGTGTTTACTAAGCTAGAACTGAGATCTGAGCAGTTATGTGTGTAGTAAAACCTTTAAAGCCAGAATGCATCACATTAAAGAATTCTTATGTTCATTTGCCGTGAAGTAGAGAAAAACCATAAGAATTTTGCCCTAACTAGGATTAAGTTGAGAAGCAAATTCTGTGTACATTGTTGCATTTGTTATTATCCGAATGTCTGAATGTTTAATTCTGACATCTGGAGTGTTTTTCAACATGTTTTATAATACGTTTTATTCTCTTTTCATTGTTGATCACAGACCCATTTTCAATTTCTCCTCGAGTTTTTCAAGTGTTAGAAACCTTTTTTTTTTCTTTTTTGCATGTAAATGACATCTCATTCCCACAACTATATTTTTACAAACACCCAAATGTAGAATTCGGGTAGGCTTAAAACCACTATAAGTGATTTCCTTACGTTCATAGTACTTTCCATGTAGAGGATTTTGCAGATGATTAGATCATCAATATTGAGTGCTAAGGAATTATGACTATCATTCCAGTTGATAATAAATTGAATAGTAGTAGTCATAGGAAATGACAAAAAATTTTTAAAGTGCATGTCTCTATGAGGTGTGATGTTGGATAGTGAGAAAAATGAATAATGTAGGATAAAATTAGGCCATGATTATAACATAAAAATAAAACATTTAAAAATTATCAATGTGCTTATGATCTCTAAAGCATAATGACATTCTAATAATGTCAAAGAATTGTGTGCAGTGGCTATTCGTTGTATGAAAGTGGAGAAATATTTGATTGATCTATTTAAAATCAGTTACTCTTTTAGCAATAATCTTGGGCAAACAGCCCTAACCATCTTTCAAAGGGGTACCTAGACCAGTGTGGGGATTATATTTATTCACAGTCTTTTATCATTATATCCTTGCTTTGTCATTTGGATTCTCATTTGCTTAATGAGGAAAACACTTTGAATTGTCATAGGGACTATATTTCACTATTTAGCCCTTTGACAGTAATTGTGTAAGAGTTCCAGACCTCACACAGCTGGTCTTAAATTCTTATTGTCTAAAGACCACTTTCAAATACTTTCAAGAAAGGCAAATGAAATTTTCTTCTCTTCTTTGTTATTTGAATGTTTAGGGTAAGGTATTTCCTGGGCCCAGTTAATCTATACACACTTGTGGCTGTCTCTTTGGCAATATTTTGTTAACAGAGATTTAACAGCTGTCATTAATTTTGATTTTAAATTTGAGTGACATTGTTTGGAATTGAATTTGCTTATGTAACACATAATTTTTCCCAAAGTCTTTTGAATCAAAAATGTCAGAGTGGGTATTGATGAGAGATGAGCCAGTCAGCCTTCCAGGAGGAAGGTCAGGAGTCCACAGTCAGGAATAGTTTCAGCCGACACTCCATTTGGCAACAGGCCATCTCCTTTGTAGCTTTTATCATTTTCTGTGTGACGCCAAATTATAGCTGACACAGCTCAGCGTTGGTTCCCCGGGAAAAGTGCCCTAATGGCGCTGCTTTCCTCTAGCACTGAAATTCACAGTATAGAATATACCGCAGCCAAATAAATGAATTCATTGTTGTGCTCGTTAAATTGAAAGTATTGACTCTACCAGCCTTAAGAATAAATCTGAATTATGAAGGGTCTGATTGTTATATGACTACAATCATTTGCTGCCATAGGCCACAAAAATCAAAAAGGTCTAAGTGCTTCTTTTGGACAGAGATGCAGAAACTAATCTTACATGAATGCATCCCCTAACAAGATTAGTAGGCATTTGCCGGCATATGGACTGTACTTTTGTTTATCACGTTGAACAGGCTTTCTCTTCAGTTTCACCTTGTTTGTATCATGATCTTACTTCTTTGCTTTAGCACTTTGCTTTCTTTGTATTCACCTTTGTTTGCCTCATTATTGTTTTCATTGGTCGTTATTTAGTATTTATTTATTTGTGCTTTCCGTTATTTGTGTTATGAATTTATTGCTTATCCCGTCAGTAAGCAGATATAAAAAGAAAAATGAGGAATGGAGTGGGGAAAGGAGAAGACAATATTGGGGAATGATTACAAAATCTCGTACAGTACATTTTCTCACACATACGAACTTCCCTTCTTTTTCTATATAAAATTCACTCGCTGCCCGGCTACATCCTCCAGGAAAAAACTCAAATGTCTCGTCTAATTGTTTAATAACCTTGAAGTAGAAATGCCAGTTATCCAGCTCCATCTCCGTCCACGTTCACTCAGCGGTGAAGCGTGGGACAGGGTAAGCGTTTAGCGCGTACAGCCCTCCCTGAGCACAGCGTGTCCGAACTGTTACTGGTTAAGTGTCTTACCATCCCCCTTCCTGGGAGTAGGATATCTTTACTTAGGCCGTCTGCGAGCAGTGCTCTAGCTGATTGTTCCTAGCTCTTGGTTCTCCCCTCTGGGAAATCTTTGTGTTTTCATTACCTTGCTTGGTCATATCTGAAGAGGGTATTGCAGAATCTGCCTTCTTGAGAGTCTGAGTGTTGAGTCTGAAACTGTGAAGGATTTGATGTTATTCTACTTGCACAGATATGCCTATACATGCACAGGCCTATACACATATGCATATATCTATGCGTATATAGGCATATGTATCCAGGCACACACATGTATGTGTATATATATGTGCCCCCCACCACACACACTCTGGATCAGAAATAGACTATTCACACGGAGCTGTATCATGTCCCTATGCCTCATTTTTCCACACAGCAACACAGTGAAAACCAGATGCATTCTGGAAGTGGGGTTTGAACCACAAGAGAAATTATAAATGTTGGAGCTTCCATAGAGCAGCAGGCACATATGACTCTCCCCTCCAGATACAGAGAGGGGTACCTTTGTTCTGGAACCTAAATGCAGATCTCTGAGGGAGATATTCCTAAACTTCTTAGAAGTCTCCTTTTTTAACTTCTAGGATTTGTTTGGCATTCAGTCACCCTTTAACCAAGATTACAGTAATATTTTTCCCCCAAAACCCTTAATTGTGCATAAACATGAAAATATTCAAGGAGCATTTTCTCCTGACATTGACAAGTTTTCTCAGCCTATCTCCTTCCTGGAAGTTTGGGGCTCCAAAGATGGCCTTTTTTTTTTCTAACTTTTTCCTTGAAATAATATTCATAGACTATGGATATCACCCTATTAAAGCATGTATTTAAGTGGTTTTTATACGTTCACAAAACTGTGCAACTGTCACTGTAGTTTTAGCACGTTTTTATCACTTCCTCCCCCAAAACCCATATTCATTAGCAGTTGCTCCCATTTTTCTCCTACCAAGTTCTACACATCATCTGTACTGTCTGTCTGTATGGATTTTCTGGATATTTAATGTACACAAAATCATACAGTATGGGGTCCTTGTGACTGGTGTCTCTCCCTTAGCATAGTATTTTCAGCACTCATCAATGTTGTGGCATATATCAGTACTTCATTCCTATTTATTGTTAATTTTAAATATGGTCTTTTCATTTCTCCAACGGTCCCATCTCTTTTCATCCAGAATGGTGGCACTTGCGATCACACCCTCAAAAACATTTGTTTTTGTTGTTATTACTGCCTGTTTATTTTATTACAGTCAGCTTCATGTGTGTACTCATAGTTCTTTACAGGAAATGCCAGTATCTGATGTCTGTCTGTCTGTCTGTCTGTCTATCTATCTATCTAAATACAGCTACTTCTTTGAGCTTATGCATTTTCTTTGGTATATTTTTTTATCTTACCTCAGACATTTTGTCCAAGTGAATGGATTTACTGGGGACAATCTTATCCAACCAGAGACTATAATAAAAGGCATGCCATGTTATTTAATTTCTGACCTCTCTATTTTTTTTTCATCTTTTCCTGAAAACAAGACAGTTTTTTTTTTCCAACCCAATTTTATATGAACTTACCGTTTTTGGCAATAATAACTAGTTGGCATTAATACCATTGTCCTTTGGAAACTGATTGCCCACCACCACATGTTGATTTTACCTGAAATAGTTTGTTACCATTAAAAGGATACAGATTTACCAACTGTCTTTATGCTGTATAACAGGAATTGCCTATTACACCCCAATCACACTCCTCCAATAATACTGAGCTCTTACCTACCTCCTAGCTTTTAAGTCAGTGCCGCATATTTTAGATTAATGTAACAACACCTGTTTCTAGATACTTTTTTAAATATCATCCTTATTTTTGTTAATAGTAACTGTAACAACTCTCACATCACAGTAGCTAACAAACCCACTTGTGTCATATGACTATGGCATAAGTCTGTGGCACTTACCTGTGGTCCCTCCAGGCTGCAGATAGAGTGTGGGTCTGTTCCATATTCTTTTCATCCGAAGTCCTCCATGGCAGGGGTACGTACATGTCTGAGAGGACATGCTTCTTTTGGCAATTGGTAGTAAAAACAGAGATGTCAAGCCAAAGCATGCAGTTGCATTGAAAGCTCCGTTAGGACATCACATACATCATGGCACCACACGTTTCAGTGACCAAAGCAAGCAACATGACCAAGCCCAAAATTAACAGGAGCGGAAGATGACTTCCAGGACAGGAGGGCAGAAGTGGAGGGCAAGATGAGTATTTATGATCAATAATTCTATCTGCCTTTGAAAGAAAGAAAACCTGGTCCTTTTTCCTTTGTATCAATGAGCAATTCTCAATTTTTAAGAAAATAAATAATCAGTATCCATTGACTAGTGAATGGATAAAGGAGATGTGGTGTGTATACACAATGAAATACTACCCAGCCATAAAAAAGAACAAAATCTTGCCATTTGCTATGATATGGATGGAGCTAGAGAGTTTTGTACTAAGCGAAGTCAGTCAGTCAGAGAAAGACAAATACCATATGATTTCACTCATATGTGGAATTTAAGAAATAAAACAAACAAGTAATAGAGGAAAAAAGAGAGGCAAAACAAGAAGCACTCTTAACTATAGAAAACAAACTGGGGGTTACCAGAGAGGAAGTGAATGGAGGGATGGGTTAAATAGGCAATGGGGATTAAGGGGTGCACCTGTTGTCATGAGCACAGGGTATTGTATGGAAGTGTTGAATCAGCGTATTGTACACCTGAAACTCATATTGCGCTGTATGTTAACTAACTGGAATATAAATGAAAACTTTAAAAAGAAGAAAAAAATGATCAGTATCTAAACAGATTTTTGATTGTTTCAGAATATTCTGCGTGGCTTACTGGTACATTTGATAGTCTTATAAGAAAAGTAATCCCTTTTCTATTGTGGAATTAAAGGTTTATTTCAAATATGGGCTCATATTAACGATTAAATATTGAAAGTGAATAGATTATTGGAAATATGAAAAAAATTCTTGAAAATTGTTTAGCTTCTACACAAACACAGTATGGTTTTATAAAGTAGTTTGTCTGAATGCCATTAAGAAACATTAGCTCATTAGCTCATATGCCATTTTAAAAATTAATTAATTTAGTGTGTAAGATTGTTGGTTTACAATCCAGCTAGTTTACACACAGTGGAACATTAGTTTCATATGTACAAGGTAGTGATTCAGCACTTCCGTGCAACACGTGGTGCTCATCACAATAAGTGTGTTCCTGAATCCCCACCGCCTAGTTACTAACCCATCCGTATGCCATTTTAGAGTGTTACCTGCCAGTCCATAACTTTCATTGAGCAAAGAGATTGGTTTGGGGACACAAAATTGATCTGAGTTTTATTTTTATTCTACAGAGCTTTGCATAAAATCAGGTGATTGTAGGGGCGTCTGGGTGACTCAGTCAGTTAAGCGTCCGGCTTTGGCTCAGGTCATGATCTCATGGTTCATGGGTTCAAGCCCCTCGTTGGGCTCTGTGCTGACAGCTAGCTCAGAGCCTGGAGCCTGCTTCAGATTCTGTGTCTCCCTCTCTCTCTGCCCCTCTTCTGCTCGCACTGTCTCGCTCTGTCTCTCAAAAATAAATAAAAGACATAAAAAAAATCAGGTGATTGTAAACTTTTGATTTATCAGATTACTAACCTATTTATTTTAGTATCATATCTTTATGCACTAAGATAGTAAACCATGTATCAGTTTCCTAATTTTAAAATTACTTTTTATTAAAAAATAATATTAAAGTAAAATTTGAAAATAACACAAAACAAATCATCAGAACCCCACCACCTTACCACAAATGTCTACTTACATATATATCTAATATATTGATTGTTAGGATCACTGTATATGTGGGAATTTATATAATTTTTTAAGTCATATAATAAACAGTTCCAACACTTCTATATTTTCATGATAGAGTTTTAACAATTTTATCTAAAATTTACATGGAGCCAAATTGGTATTGGCACTTTCTTATATCATTCTGAGACTGTTCATCACTGGGTAATTTTGCCCTATAAAATAAATATCTTGCTCACACATTATTGTTATTTTGTTTAATGGTGAAGATTTAATTAATTGTCTTAACTTGTCTCCAGGTAGTATGTGATTATTTTGTTCAAAAAATATATATGCTTTCCACATTGTCATAAATGGCAAGATTTTATTCTTCTTTAGGACAGAGTAGTATTCCATAGCATGTGTGTATATGTGTATGTACATATACATACACACTGCATCTTCTTTTCCACTTACCTATTGATGGACCCTTAGGTTACTTCTGTATCTTGGCTACTACCAACAGTGCTGCAATAAACATACGTGTGCATATATCTTTTCGAGTTAGTGGGGGTTTTTTCCCCCTTTGGAAAAATGTCTATTCAGGTCCTCTGCCCATTTTTTTAACTAAATTATTTATTTATGGTGTTGAGTTGTTTAAGTTCTTCATATATTTTGAATAGTAACCCCTTATCAAATAGATCATTTGCATATATCTTCTCCCATTCACTATGTTGTCTTACATAGATTGACCTGGCGGTTATGATGCTAAGTGAAATAAGTCCGACAGAAAAAAAACAAGTACCATTTCACTTATATGTGTAATCTCAAACAAAACAAAACAAAATAAGCAAAAAATTCCCCAGATCCTTAAATACAGCGAAAAGACTGGTGGTTGCTGGCAGGGAGGGGAAGGGAGGAGGGAACAGGCAAAATACATGAAGAAGATTAAGAGGTACAGACGTTCAGTTATAAAATAATTTAGTCATGGAGATGAAAAGTACAGCATAGGGAAAATAATCACATTGTATGGTGATAGATGGTGATTACATTTACTGTGGTTAACATCGAGTAACGTATAGAATTGTTGAATCAATTTGTTGTAAACCTGAAACTAATATAACATTGTATGTCAATTATACTTCAATAATGAATTTAAAAAAACTGTTAGCAGCCAAACATCACACATAAAAAACGGAGTCAGATACTTTATTACATAGTTCTTATTATAGAATATTTATGAATCTTTGGAATCAAGGGGTTACTTGCCCTGCATCTGCATAAAATAGAGTACATTTGACTGCTAAAATTTGAAGGTAAATATTAATTTTGATCTATTTAAATGACCCAAGAGAGATGAGTTTCATGCTTTTCTGTGAAATAAACTCTAAAACATATAATTTAGTCAGTAAGATTTCAAATATTTCTGTTTTTAATCTACTTGTATCAACTGTAATATCACTTATTTTAACTTTTATTGGTTCAGAAGGAATAAGCCTTATACTTTCATATAACTATGAATGATTTATCATCTTTCTAGAAGAGGAAGAATCATTTATTCCATCCTTGATATCTGGAAGCAATAAATGCTTCAAGATTCTAAATACTACTATATATATATGACATCATATATGAATTAAATCTTATGCATAGAATATTACTTAATATTTCTTATTTTCCCTTAAATATTACCTATTATATCACTGTTATATTTTTATATACATTTTAAGCTAAACTTTAGCAGATTTTCAGCCCACTTTATTTTCTCCTCTAGGGAAATTTTACCTTTGAGTTAGATGAAGAGACTTGTGAGGTGGGAATCAGGTTGTAGCTTAATTTGCATTTCCTTACCAGGGACTTTAGGATAAGAAAGTCATTCTTCAATAACCCTATTTCTGTGAAATCCTCCAGGTCCCTAGAGAGGTCACCAGGTGATTTATGAGTCCAAATCAGAGTAGAGTTCTTAGAAGTTAACTGTCTTCAATCGTCTCACCTTTTCAAGTCTCTAGTTACGGGTGTTAGCAATTCATCCTTTGATTTTTCTTCGTAAATCTTTCATTAGTTCCTTATTCAACTTTTTGTGGCGGTATAATTTGTGTAGAGAACAGTAAACAAGTCGGAAGCATATAGCGTGTTCACAGAACGAACACTCCCGTGTAAGCACTTCCATCTACATTTACGCAGGGAAACAAAGTGCCCCAGAACGTCCCCTCAGCTCCCTCTCAAGTCACAATCCTCTGCAAAACAATGGCTATTCTGATTTTTTAATTGAAATCATCTATGGTTACTCTGGGTGTTTGAATTTTTTTCCTCTTCTTTCTTTGTTCTTTCCTTTTTAATTTTTTTTCCTTTTTTACTTTAAAATGGGTCAATATGAAACACCAATATCACCTATGTAATATTCATTTTCAAGTGGAAAACATCACATACAAATGAAATATGTTTTTACTTTGAATTTAGAAGTCCATGTGATATGTAGTATTACATTTCTAGTTATAATGGCCATTAAAAACCGCTGTACTATCATTCATCCAGCATTTGATTCATTTTTGAATTTAAGTTATTTGATTAATATGTTAAGAAAATTGTTAAGGCAGTAGTTAGGAGCTCAAATTTATGTCAAAATAAGTAAACAGGTTTTTTTTTCCTTGAGCTTTTACATTTTACAGTCCTACTCATTTTATTAAGTAGGTAGAGCTGTTTATTTTTCCTTTGAAATTCAGCTATCATGATAACATTTTACTCATTTCAATCTTTTTAGACATGGAAATAGCAATATAGCTGTTTAGATTTTTTATGACTCAGCATTTTATGAGTTGATTTACTCTTTTTCAACCGAAATGTTATAGATTACTCCTAATTTAAAAGGTTATAGTTAATTATAATGGCATACTAATGATGGATAATTAGAATTTGAAATCAAAATGTCAGTATATTTTTTGTGAACTTACTTGAACGGGCTGAGGATTTCACTGATATCTGACAATCACCAATCAAATCCAACACAGTTCTGAGGATCACACTGTCTTTAAGTCATCCTCCTATTTTTTCTCTGTGATCTTATAACTTGAAAAAAGATATGACTTGTAATAAGTGCAACTAGTAACAGCAATAATAGTTTATATTGTGTTTGTATTTGGAAGTGAGTCACACATGAATTGCCTCATTATTCTTATTTAAGTCAAAAGGCATAAGATCATTTAAATATATATCCAAATACTCTGTTCAACTCATACCAAACACCGTGACATTCATAGATCAATAAAATGAGTAATGAGTGGAAAGGAGGTCTTTATGCTTTTTTCTGTTTTAGTAATTTCATGGAACATTTTATAGTAGAGAAAATGGGATAATATAAAGGAGTAGAAGGAGTAATCATGTTCGGTGAGTGGGCAGATTTACTTGACTTGAAGATGTTTTCGCAGCGGGGGTTGGTTGGAATTGGGTAAAAGGTAGAACTAAGACAGTACTGGAGATCTGTGACTGTCAGATGAGGAAACATTTAACGTGAGAAACAAGACTGTGTGTGACAAATTGCTTTGTTAAGCTTTAAGGTAGTATGCAATTATTAGTTATTTTTATTAACCCATTCATTTTTAATAATCAGTTTAAAATACTATTTCTAATGTTTAATATTTAATAATATATCTCAGAGATCAATCATTCTTTGTCCATAGGATCACACTGTTGGTATCTTAAAATCCAGTTACATTTATTATATCTGTAACTGATATATAATGTTACATTTATTTCTTATTTATCGATTTAGTTGACAATATATATGAACAATAGCAAAAATTTTAAAAAGCAACCGATATCTATTCAACCATAAATCAGTTAAATCACTTAACTTATCCATATGAATTATTTAACCTAAATTAAATTGTATAATTAAGTTGATTTAGCATTGAAATATTTTGCTAATATGTTAATATAGTTATATAATATGTTTTAAGGCTTCTGTGATTCACTAGCTTAAATGAGAGCCTTAAATTGTTTTGGTAAAATAAGGAAAATAAGAATTTTATCATTTCTATTGAGGAAGAATTTTTCAGCAAACACAAAGGAAAAATGTGATCTTACTTTGAACACAAGTTAATGGTCTTTTTAGGGGGTAAATATGATCAAAATGTTTTACCAAAGGATAGATCATTAAATTATTTTATTTTTATTTGTTTTCTTTTTTGTCATTAAAAAAATTACAATGTTTATTTTTGACAGTGAGAGACAGAACATGATCATGGGAGGGGCAGAGAGAGAGGGAGACACAGAACCTGAAGCAGGCTGCAGGCTCTGAGCTGTCAGCACAGAGCCTGACGCAGGGCCTGAACTCACAAACTGTGAGATCATGACCTGAGCCAATGTCGGAAACTTAACCAACTGAGCCACCCAAGTGCCCCTAAATTATTTTGAAATAAGATCCTGATTTTCTTCTGTGTTTGCTAACAAATTAAGCTGGTGAATCACAGAGGTCCTAAAACACAAATATTATTCAAATATAAATTTCAAAACTAGTTAAATACTAATATAGCCATAGTTATAAAAATTCTTCTTTGAATGGTTTAAAACTAAGATGAAGTAAGTGCAATGTAGAGTAATTTTTATCTTTATACCTCACCTGTCCTTTTTGTGGAATTTTGGAGAAGGTATTTTAGTTTACCTAAAAAAATATACTTAACTGTCATGTGAATTAGAATAGTAATTAGATATAAATGTGGTTTAACTATGTTTAAATTTTGCCATAAAATATTAAAAATATTTTGAAAACATGATCTAAAACATGTTATGCAAGTTTTTTAAAGTTTTAATTTAAATCCTGATAGTTAACATACAGTATAATATTAATTCCAGGTGTATTGCTTAATGATTCTGCACTTAATTACACCTCAGGTGCTCATCACAAGTGCAAGCTCTCTAAACAAAAATATTCTCAGTATTATTTTTTTTTCAATTTTGTATTAGGTAGAAGTGTCCTCATGTAACCGAACCTGCAACCTAGAGGTGTATACATTATGATAAGCCAGCAAACACTTTTTGTTGGCCCAAACAGGGTCTTAAAAATTAAACTTTACATAAAAATTTAGTTTTCCAGCTTCTATTAAAAAATTGTAAGAATAGGAACATAGACTTCATCCAAAATGTCAAATTGACTAGAGGTGAATTGTGCCCATTCCACTTCAAAAGGCTTCACAATATTCTAGTTCCCTCCTAGCCTTGTCCCTTCTGGTGTTCAGTGGAAACGTAAACAGATATTTGGCGCCATTTTTATGCATAGCATATACGGAGTCTCACGACAGACTGGATATGCCAGCCTTAGAACTTGGAGCATTTGCTTTTAGGTCAGGTCTCACTTAGGATATCCTTTCTGCTTCATAGATTGCAATATGCTGACAGACAGAAACCAGGGCACATGTTGACATATTTTGCTTGCCTCTCTTTTTTTCAAGAATAATAGTGCTATTGTGCCTGTTCTTCAATACCAGAAACAATTCTTTTATGTATTCTATTCATTTTTCAAACTGTTTTTGGCAGGAGCATAAATCTCTTTTCTATTAATCAAAGCCAGGTGTGGAAGTCTTAACTAATTTATTTATTTTAAAATTATTGTATTTCCAGGGGCACCTGGGTGGCTCAGTCGGTTAAGCGTCCAACTTTGGTTCAGGTCATGATTTCATGGTTCACAGATTCGAGCTCCGTGTCAAGCTCTGTGCTGACAGCTAGCTCAGAACCTGGAGCCTGCTTTAGATTCTGTATCTTCCTCTCTCTCTGACCCCCGCCTGCTTGCGCTGTCTCTCTCTGTCTCTCAAAAAGAAAGAAAAAACACAAAAAAATTTTTTTAATTTAAAAATTATTGTATTTCCAGTTTGACTTCTAAATGATTTAAAGGTATTTCTCTAAATTATGAGCTTTGTGTATAGAGTCTAAGTAATAAAGAATTGTAAGATTTTGAACTATTTTAAAATATTATATTGTAAAATATTAACATTTTTACATGAAGTAATATGGACTCCACCTTAGGGAATGGCTAGGTATTCATGACAACTATTCATCAAATATGATAAATACTTAGTACCATTTTATGCAACTTTATGATCATATATCAATTTGAATGTTTACTTTTACGGTTATTATCTCTTCATAATGCCTTAGCTCACAGAGACTGTCTAGGTCCAATAATGCTATCATGTTTTATTCACCAGAAAAGATAGCTTTGATCCCTGGAAATAAACCGGCTTGTTGGTTTCCCTTTCCATTTGATGGTAGTTATTTGCCTTACTTGCTTATAAATAATGTACTCAGTCTTGATGGTGGATTAGACCTATCTCTACAGAGATGTACAAATATGCTAATAACAGGGACACTACTCTGTAACTACAGTTAGAAAATAATTTAATGATGTACCTTTATATAGATTTAAATCTTCTCGGCTTTATATTTCAAAGAACTTTAATGTTAGAGCAGTGAATATTTAAGATATCTTTTTTTTTTTATAATGTCTGTTTATTTGTTTTGAGAGAGAAGAGAGAGCATGAGCAGAGAGAGAGGGAGGGAGAGAGAATCTCAAGTAGGCTCCATGCTATCAATGTGGAGCCTGATGCAAGGCTCCATCCCACAAAGCGTGGGGTCATGACCTGACCTAAAACCAAGAGTGGGAGACGTGGATGTCTGAGCCCCCCGGCCACATCTATATTAAAAGACGCCCTAAACATGTTAAATATCTTTAAAGCCTGGGTAGCTCAGGCTCCTACGCCTCCCACTCTTGATTTCAGCTCAGGTCATGACCTCACAGTTCATAGGGTCAAGCTGGGCTCAGGGCTCTGTAATGGCAGCATGGAGCCTGCTTGGAATTCTCTCTCTCCCTCTCTCTATCCCCCGCCCCCACACTTTCTCTTTCTCTCTCAAAACAAATATATAAACATTTTACAAACAGGTATCCTTTGGGGTGCTTTGGTGGCTTAGTTGGATAAGCGTCTAGCTCTTGATTTAGGCTCAGGCCATGATCTCACAGTTGCGTGAGTTTGAGCCCCATGTTGGGCTCTGTGCTGACAGTGCACAGAGCCTGATTAGCATTATCCCACTCTCTCTGCCCCTTCCTAGTCCCACTCTCCCTGTCTCTCTCAAAATAAGTAAACTTTAAAAAAAATTTAGATTTTATGTGTTATGTAATTTAAAACACATATATCATGTATTTTAATATGTATATGCACACAAATGTACAAAATACATGGGCAAAATATCAGTGGATCTCATTCCTCAAAATATTCAATCCTTTTATATTGTGGTAAGTATTTCTAAGTTATTTTTATCTTAATCTCTACAGAAGGAAATTACATATATATATATATATATATATATATATATATATATATATATATATAAAACTCAGTTTTCTTAGGTGAAAGTTTGAGTGTTATGATCTTTACCACACTACCAAGAAATTTAAATACATAATGATTTGAACAAAAAGGATTAAAATCGTTAACTGACAATATTTTTATCTGAGTTTATCATACCTCCACGTGTTGAAGTCCAGTATCTATTCTCTGACATTGAGTGTTCTGGAATAAATTGAAAGTGTATTAGAGATGATTTTGATTGTCATTTTACAAATGTACGATGTTATGTTTTTCAGAAGTATTTTTTGCACAGACCCTGTAATTGAGAGGCAAAAGTTCAGATAGCAGTTATACAGATTAGGCTTTGCATATTTGATTCTAGGAATGTACATTTTCAGCATGGTACTCATAAGAATTAAATGCACAGCTGCCGAAACTCTTAATGGGAACTGCATGCTTAATTTAGTGCTGCACCGAAAACATATCCCTTCCTGTTCAATATTTTCAATCAAAAAAATTCATTAAGAAGTGTTCTTATCTACTTTTCATTTTCAAAGTACAACAAGAGACTGTTACATCCCATTAAAAATAAATGTTTAAGTAACGAATTTCAGAAATAAAATATTGACTTTTTGAAGTGCTTTTGGGAAAATTTAATTTATGAAAAAGAAAACTCCTGGAATAAGGGTGTAGCATTTCAAGCTTTATTTTTTTTTTCTGTGCTTGCAATTATTATGTAAATATTATTGCTGTTGCAAAAGACCTTTGTCATGAATTGCTTTGTAATAGAGCAAGGCTACTGAACACTATTTTTCAAATAGATGTGCCTATGACAGTATTCATACAGAAGACCTAAAGATAAATTGCTAGTGGTAAAAAACTAAACAATTGCAGCCACCTTTTTTCTTGAAAGTGCCAGACTTGAAGATTTTATCCAAATATTTTAAATTAACTTATTTTTATATTTTCTAGCTTTGCCGGTGGTAGTAAATATGAAACAGTGATTGTATTCAGCTTTCTTCTTTATCTGTCACTAAGATGGTGTCATAATGTTTGGAGATAGGCCCTCTGACTGTCAGCATTGTTACAGTTCAGTGGTGCATGACAAAGTGTGAGGGACCTTCTCTGGCTGCTCTGCTAAACGTATTAATGCGGTAATGATATTTCCCAGCACCTTCTTACTCAAGGTCAAAATAATGAGATTCATCTGTACTTTGTAACAATTTGTTTATTGATGTAGCTTCCATCTTAGCCCATTTCCTTACGTTTATTAGGTACTTTCTAAATTTCGAGGCAACTATATGTTACAACTTAAAGAAGGACTTGTCATTTTTAACCTTTAATTTCATTTTAAATAATCAACTACGACTTCTCAATTTATCTTTTAAAGTAAGCAAGTAGCATTGTCGTTTGTTTTTTTTTGTTGCTAACTGGAGATACAACTGGAGATAGGATTGGTAAAATTCTGGATTTCTCTGTTGAAATTCTCTCCTGCTTATGGTTACAGTAAACATAAAAGTTACGTTACACAATAATAATTGTTACATGGCAGCCGTGCATATATTCTTTTCATTCAGTAATCCTCCCTTATTTGTATAATGCTATAAAGTTTCCATCTTTTATTCACAGACAATATTTATTTCCATCCTGATAGCAGTTCTGTGTGGTAGATACTTCAGAAAATATTACCTCTATATTACAGATTGAGTTCAGTTTATGCTAAATTCATACAGATTAAACTTAAAGTTAAGCTTTGAACTCCAGTTTTAGTATCTTTCCCTCCATTCCCTTCTTATTTGTTTATATATATTGAAAATCTGAAGATCATATAGAACTGGTATAAATATTACACTGTGCTTTTATACAGTTACAAAGTTACTGCTACTGCAATTAAGTATTCACTGCTTCTAGATTAGTCTTTCTTAATCATCACTTTCGATGATGTCATTTTTTTACTCAAAGAACTTCATTGGCTCTTTGCCAGCCCTATTCTGTCTTCATATATCCATATATCCATATAACTATCTTCCAAGGGAAGCATTTGCTTAGTTAAAAGATGCCATTGTTTGTAGATTTTCACTTACTGTAGTTGGTCTCATTTCACTGAGTAGATTACTTGTTGATTACAAATGTTCACCAGGGATAATTTCATTTTACTGGTTCAATGGGAACCAGTATATGCTATTGGTGTAACACTAGCTGTCTTTCCAATTGCAATCTACCTATATGTCATAAATGGTCTCTAATTTTTCTCCATTGCATTTTTAGACTTTTTGAGGACTCAATTTGCATTGAAATTTACATGATCCAATGGATATTTTTCAAAACAGGGCATGTAAATCTTTTAAATTTTGTATTATTAACAATGCTAATGCATCAGTAAATTTATATTACTTAAAACTACCCTTCTGAAATGAAGATTTTAAGAGTAAAATGTATAATTCAGATATCTGAACTCTGCTGTTCAAAAACCCTCAAGATCAATAGAAGGAGGACCCAGAGGTAGTTTGAAAAGCAGATCTGAACTGTGAAGTTCTATGTCAGAATTTTCATTTTGAAAGCTACCTTTAGGTCAAATAAGAAGGATCATAAACACCATGTACTCATGTAGATACTTCTGGACAAAAGTTTATTATAAACATAGGTTATAGTAGCCCAAATATGTGACTGTAGATTCACAGTTATTGCTAAAAGCATACATTCAAATTTTCAGCCATTTTAATTATGATGTATGCACAGTACCTAGATTTTTTAATTAAAGGTCTAAAAGTAAAAATGCATAATATATCAAAAATATATGCTACAGTTACTAAATAAAATTTCCATTGTTGGATGTTTGAAGTTACTTTGCCATTGTGGAAACCTAAGTTCATAAAAGAACTAGGTTCAGCAAGAATGCCCACAGGTTCAAGCTACACTCTTTAATTTTTCTCAGATTTCACTTAAAAAAAATATGAACTTTTGATCAGCAGTATGGGTTTTCAGTAGTTTAAAATCTCAGTCAATACAATTTAAAAAAATTGCTTCAAGGTTTTGTTGATATGTTGTGCAAAAATGGTATTACTAGGTATTGTTTTTAAATTTTTAATTGTATAACATGAGTTTGCTGATTATGTATAAGTATACTTAAGTACTTATATTATTAATATAAAATACTTAATGGCTAGTACATATATATGTATATATATGTTCTTTTTTAATTTCAGTATAATTAACATATAGCAAACTAATATAGTTCTATAAACTAAATTAATATAGTTATATTAGTTTCAGGTGCAAAGTATAGTGATTCAACAATTTTCTATATTACTCAGTGTTCATCACTCTTCACCTATTTTGCCTATCCCCAGCTGCCCTATGGTAACCAACAGTTTGTTTTTTATATTTAAGAGTCTGTTTTTCTGTTTGTTTCTTTTATTCTTTGTTCATTTGTTTGGTCTCTTAAATTCCACATATGAGTGAACTCATAGTATTTGCTTTTTCTGACTGACTTATTTCACTTAGCATAATACCGTCTAGGTCCATCCATGTGGTTTCCAATGGGAAAGTTTCATTCTTTTTATGAGTGAATAATATTCCACTGTATATATACACCATATCTTTTTTTATCCATTAGTGAACATGTGGACTGCTTCTATATTTTGAATATTATAAATAATGCTGCAATAAACATAGAGTTTCATTTATCTTTCTGAATTCATATTCTTTGGATAAATACTCAGTAGTAGAATTACCAGATCATATGGTAACTCTATTTTTAACTTTTTGAGGAACCTCCATGCTGTTTTCAACAGTAGCTGCACCAGTTTGCATTCCCAGTGCACAGGGTTCCTTTCTCTCTGCATCCTTGCCAACACTTGTTGTTTCTTGTGATTTTTTATTTTAGCTGTTCTGACACGTGCGAGGTGATATCTCCTTGTAGTTTTGATTTGCATGTCTCTGATGTGCGATGTTGAACATTTTGCATGTCTCTTGGTCTTCTGTATATCTTCTTTGGAGAAATGTTTGTTTATGTCTTCTGCCCATTTTTAAATTGTATTTTTCATTTTTTGGGTGTTGAGTTGTTAGATATTTATTGGATATATCACTTGCAAATATCCTTTCCCATGCAATAGAATGCCTTTAATTTTGTTGATCATTTACTTCACGGTGCAGAAGCTTTTTATGTTGATGTGGTCTCAATAGTTTATGTTTGGTTTTGTTTCCCTTGCCTCATGAGACCTCGCTGATGTCAGAGAAATTACTACCTGTGTTCTCTTCTAGGATTTTTTGGTTTCAGGTCTCACATTTAGGTTTTTCATCCATTTTGAATTTATTTTTGTGTATGGTGTAAGAAAGTGGTCCAGTTTCATTCTTTTGCAGCACTGTTTGTTGAATAAAACTGTCTTTTTCTCATTGGTATCCTTTCCTACTTTGTCAAAGGTTAGTTGACCATAAAATGTGGGTTTATTCTGTGCTATGTATTCTGTTCCACTGATCTCTGTCTCTGTTTTTGTGCCGGTACCAGACTGTTTTGATTACTGCAGCTTTGGAGTGTATCTTAAAATCTGGGATTATGATACCTCCAGCTTTGTTCTGTTTCAAATTGTATTTTCTCTTTAATATAGAAATCTCAAAAAGTGTGATTAGATATATTTAAATATAGAAGTTAAGTTAAAATGATATTTTAATGTTACTTCAAAGGGAATAACAATTTCTATGTATTATGTTTGTTGAAAATCCTGAGTTATTTTAAAGAGGCATATGATTTTAATAAAGCTGTGAAGGCTTCACTCTATCAAAATTAGATAGTCTCTCCACAAGCATCATTGCTTCCTTAATTTCCTTGCACCCTGTTGATATGATGTGGAGCAGAGCCCTGCCAGTAGAATAGCCTGAAGGTGTCTTGTAGAGAGTGCTATTTCAGACCACAGTGAAATCCGAAGAAAGGAACTCTCCTCTGACCTGTCAGAAGTTGCATCCACAGGTAATCTTACCTCAGCTTCTGAGTTGACATAATGTAGCAATAATTATAAGAATGTTTGACAGTTAAAAAAAATAACTGATTAAATCTTTGTATTGTGAATCACTGTTTTATAATCATCATCAAAATTGTGTCCATCCTTTAGGAATTCACATTTTAAAAGAGTGAAGATTATTTCCTATGTTTAGAAGTATTCACAGATGTATTTATCATATCTACTAAGCGCGAGAGTGATTGTTTTATTTACTTTCTTCTGTTCATTTTTTTGGCACAATGGCTACAACTAGGGAAATGAGCAAAGTGGGGTGGATTGGAGAAAAGTGAGGGATTGAATCTCAAATTTCAGTACCCTCAATATAAGTCAAAAAGGGGTCAATCTGATAGTCAAACATTTGTTACACTGAACAGATGTGGAGGGTATAACAGTCATGTTATTAAGCTTCTCTGTACCTCAGTTTTCTCATCTGTGAATTAAGGAAAATAACAGTACCTACATCAAGGGGTTCTTGCAAACGATAAATAAATTGCTACAGGTAAAGTTCTTAGAACAGGTGTTGCTTTATCCAAGTAGCTATTTTATTAGCAATTATTATTAAAGAGGATAGCATATCAAGATTATGGAATTCATGGTTAACTTTATGTTTAACAAAGTTCAACTAAATTATCATCAATTCTGATTATATATTTAAGTAGTATTCAAAATAACAGAATGAAAACTTTCTATTATGAAATATTGAGTTAATGAGATTACCATGAAAAGAAAATAATAAATATAATAATTTGCCTTTGTTTAAAATTTTGAAATATGTCGCTGATCTATCAAAATGTAAATCCTCTCCAGGCAACACAGTAGTTTTCAAAGGATTTTTTAAGATTATATACTTCATGATACACTGATATAATGAAAAGAGCTTAATAAGGTGGAACTGATTGGATTGGACATTTGTATACCTCTGTGGGTATTGTTTAATTGTCCGTGAGATTGAGTTGTTAAATAAGCAGATTAATATGAGTAACATAAAGAAAGAAAATAATAAGAACATTGGAAAAATAATGTTGTTTCTAACTATAGGTAGCATTTTTGGGTTTATAAATATGTGCATTACATTGGGGGAGAAATTTTTACTTGATATAGATCAAGTTGGTTCGATTCTATTTCATATATTATTTGTTAGCATCAAAATAAAGCATTTATAATTAAACAGAAGTAGACATATTAGAAAGTATAAATTGATAGATGATTACTTTTAGGATTATATAATTCAGTAGATTCAGTTTATGTCTTAATAAGTTAAGTCTACTTATTTTAGTCTATTGTCTTTCAGATGATTCACTGTATCCTACTGTAAATATTCTAAAAAGTCTTAAAAAATTTTTTTTAATTTTTAATTTTTGGGAAAGAGAGACAGTGAAAATGGGGATGGGGCAAAGACAGAGAGGGAGACACAGAATCCAACAAAGGTTCCAGGCTCCAAGCTGTCAGAACATAGCCCAACATGGGGCTCGAACTCATGAAATGTGAGATCATAACCTGAGCCAAAGCTGAATGCTTAACTGACTGAGCCACCCAGGCATCTCTCTCTGCTGTAAATATTTTTGTAATGAGGCAAAAATATCATATTTATAATGTCCCTTTTATTGATTTCAAAAAGCACAATTTAAATAGATAAGTAGTGGGGCATGTGGGTGGCTCAATCAGTTAAGTGTCCAGCTCAGGTCATGATCTCATGGTTCATGGGGCTCCATGTAGGGCTCTGTGCTGACAGTGCAGAGTCTGCTTGGGATTCACCCTCTTGCTTTCTCCCTGCTCCTCCCCCACTCATGTTTTCTTTCTCTCTCTCTCTCAAAAATAAACAAACATTTAAAAAAATAAATATCTAAATAATATGAAGTATTAGATACCATCAGTTATCATTTAATGAATACAAACCAAGATTTTTAAATTAATATTAGTTTGATTATTATTATTTGAATCATATTTTATAATTCAAGATAGTATTTTATCCAAAGAATTAGGGCCTGTAACTAGGGACATCCGTTGAAAAGATAGGTTAATCAAATCAACTTTCTACTGGATTTTATAACACTCAAAAAACATGTTTTTCATTTCCTAAAAGCATCAGTGAGCCAAGTTACAAACAGATTGTAATGACAAGCCAAAACTCGAGGGGGAAAGAGAATTGAGAAGTAGGAGAAATACTGCAAAAGTTTTGCCTTTTGGACCTTTGTCCACAAATGCAAACTTGACATTTAGTTTGTTGACCTCAGAGTGTAAGGGAGAACAAAGAAAGGCCCCGCCCAGCACAGGGACTCTGATAGAAAATGCTCATCATATTACAGGGGCGCTTCGAAGAGAGGCGCCTTCATGGTACGTGTGAATTGGAAGTCAGTCGGCAACATGGCCATTTTGTACCCACAAACTATCCTTGATGACCTGCAGGATCCCAAAATATTGTCAACTCTGAGTTTAGTTAAAAGTACCTGCGAGCAGGAGAGGAAGGAAATCTATGAAAGATCATCTCATCCAACTTCAAAGAATTTTCCAACACTTTTGTTTAAATGCAAATAAACAGCACACAACCAAAAATTACCAAATACATAGTAAATAAAGTATCATCAGGAAGAACCATAAGAAATGGTAGATTAGGAGAACAGAACCAAAGATTTAAAATACTGGAATGAGGGGCGCCTGGGTGCCTCAGTCAGTTGGGCATCAGACTTCAGCTCAGGTCATGATCTCACAGTTTGTGGTTCGAGCCCCGCATCGGGCTCTGTGCTGACAGCTCAGAGCCTGGAGCCTGCTTCGGGTTCTCTGTCTCCCTGTCTCTCTTCTCCTCCCCCACTCATTGTCTCTGTCTCTCAAAAATGAATAAATGTTAAAAAAAATTTTTAAATAATAAAATACTGGAATGATTGGATACAAACTGCAAGGTAGCCATGCTTACTATACTGAAAGAAATGGAAAGGAGTTTGAAAAAATCTGGAAATAACAGAAAACTATAAAAAAGCAACATAGTGGATGTGAAATGTAAGCAAATAGAACTTGTAGAACTGGTAAATAAATTAACTTAAAATTAAAACTCTATACCCAGTGAAAATATCTCTAAAATGAAAGCAAGGTAGACATATTTAAAGTTTGAGAGTATTTGGCACCAACAGATTACTGTTTGAAATTCTAAAGGCTGTAAACTTCAGGGAAAACAAGAGGGATGGAAGGGAGAAGGTCTGATATACATAAAAAGGTAGTATGTGGGTATATCTGAACAATTACTAACTAATCAAAGCATACACTTACCATATGATCCAGTAATCTTATTTCTAGGCATTTACCCTCAATAATTGAAAACATATTTATACAGAAACCTACGCAAAGATTTTTATAGGAGCTCGAATCACAATCTACATGTATGAAAAAGAACACAAGTTTCTTTCAACTAATAAATGTATAATGGATCAACAAACTGTGGTAAATCCAAACAGTGCAATACAACTCAAAGGGAAAAACCAAATGAGTCACTAGCACATATGACGAAAGCACTTATTATGAGTTAAGAAAGAATTATAGTGACGGAGAACAGATCAGTGTTGGGAGAAGTGATGGGGAGACTTTGAATCCACAGGGAGTTTTTTCAGGTGATAGAATGTTTTACATGTATTATCCATATATTAAAATTCACAGACTGTATCTGTGTTAAAACTCAGAAATTTTAAATGAAAAATCAAAAGTATTTTAATATAGACCAATTTAATTATTTAAACATCTAAAATTTAAAAACTACTTTTTATAAGATATAGCTAAAATACTAGACAACAATAATATATTTGCCAGGAGGGAGGTTGACCCATATTGAAGAATTTGAAGGCCTTACCAATTTCAGAAGGCAAAAAAGAAATCCATTACATTCAACTTCTTAACCACACATGTCAAATATATAGATTAACAAATAAAATGATAAAATTCATTTTCTTCTAAACCAGTAGAGAAAAATGAAATTTTAGGAGCAGAGGAGAGAGAGGGATTTATTAATTCAAATGAGACTAAAAAGGAGACAGAAACAAAATAAAAAATCAATTATAACAGTAAACAGGTATATTGAGCAGGTGGAGCTGGTGTATTAAATTAAGAATCTGCAGATTTTTGCCCGCTGAATGCAGAGGCACAAGCAGGTTGGGTTTCTACTTTGAGGATGTGAAAAATCCGATGGTCATTTTTATCTGAAGGCACAGTTTCAATTCCATTCACACAAAAGAAGAAAAGTCACAAGATTTGTTACTTACAGATCCCAGATAGTGGGAGTGGGGTAAGAGTGAGTGGACCATAGTGAGCCCAGGGAAGGAGAGTCTGCCTTCCCTGGTCACATTGATGAGGAGATACAGAGTAGGGTGGCAAATACCTATTATTTATCGGGTGGTTGGGCGGAGGTTACTAACTTTCCATGGGCTCAGTTATAAGGGGTTATTTTATTTTATTTTATTTTATTTTTTACTTTCTTACTTTATTTTTTATTTTTTATTATTATTTTTTAATAGTTTATTGTCAAATTGGTTTCCACACAACACCCAGTGCTCTTCCCCACAAGTGCCCTCCACCATCACCACCACCTCTTTTCCCCCCTCTCCCCTTCCCCTTCCACTCTCAGTTCATTTTCAGCATTCAATAGTCTCTCAAGTATTGCGTCCCTCTCTCTCCCCAACTCTCTTTCCCTCTTCCCCTCCCCCAGGTCCTCCATTACGTTTCTCCTGTTTTCCTGTTAGATCTATGAGTGCAAACATATGGTTTCTGTCCCTCTCTGCCTGACTTATTTCGCTTAGCATGACACCTTCAAGGTCCATCCACTTTCCTACAAATGGCCATATTTCATTCTTTCTCATTGCCACGTAATACTCCATTGTGTATATATACCACATCTTCTTGAGCCACTCATCAGGTGATGGACATTTAAGCTTTTTCCATGTTTTGGCTATTGTGGACATTGCTGCTATGAACATTGGGGTACATGTGCTCCTATGCATCAGCATTTCTGTATCTCTTGGGTAAATCCCTAGCAATGCAAAGGTGCCCTGGAGAAAGCAAAGTGGTAACTTGAGGGTGGGAATGAATTCTCAGCTTAGATCCTTGTCTGAGTGTCTAGACTCTGGGTGTGAACAGGGTTGTTAGAGTGTAAAATGCCTACGCAGCAACTGAAAATAGTTGGTTTCCTCATCACAGGATAAAGGTAAGTGGCAGAAGTTTAGTAAGATCATGGAGTTCATAAGATTGGTCTATGTGACATTTTAGTTTTAGTGGACTTTGTATTTAATGAGAAAAGTATTAATATATTTGAAAAAGTTCATTTTTGTTCATTAAACCAAATGCCTTCAGTAGCCACATTCATTAAAGTTCGGAATTTAGCTAGAAGTTGTGTCCATGAATTTGAAAATAGGGGAATTGTCAATGCAGACTTCTTGAGCTGATAGAAATTTGGAATTGCCTGAATTGTTTTGTTTTGGCAATTTAAAAAATATACATAATAAATTACAAACATATTCCCACTACCCAGAATGAAATGAGATTAACATCTTGACATATTTACTTGTTTTCCCCCTTTTTAAAATTAAGATAAATCACTATGGTTGCTAAAAATATTATACATATTTATTGAAAATATTTTTTAAATGTAAGGGTGACAGAAAAAAGAACCCCAAAAAAAGATCTATCACTAGAAGTCTTCATCCATAACATTCTGGAATTAACTTTCTGGGCATTTTTCTATATGTAGAAAAATGAGGGATGAAAGGAAGGAAGACGAACAGGCAAGAAGAAAGATTTAAGATAAATATAGGAGCCACTTTTATGAAAAGAATTTTATTTTATTTGACCTTAATTCAGGAGAAGAAATGGAAAGTAAAGTTAAACCAAAATAATTCTTGAATGTGAAAAAAAGTTATTACTATAAGAGGTATTAATATCTAAAATATTCCTCTAGGATTAAAGGAAATTATGATTAATTATCAATTAATTAATTGAGAAATTATGAAAAATGTTAAGAATTTAGATGCAAATGGAGTTTTATACTGCATGTTTTTAGCTTTAGAGAATCTTTTGATTACATGCTTTAATCAAAGAGAATATTAGTGCTTTCATCTGCATTTTACATCTCTCCTACACCGTCTTCCCAACTTTGTTAATTATATATTTCTTACATATTCCTAATTTGTAAGATTCACTTTCTGTTCTATGAAACCCTAGGGTTCGTTACTATCAGTGCCGTAATTGATGGATATGATGCGCACTCCTGATCTTTTTACCACAGCCGACTCTTTTGATTTATCTCTTCATTGACTGGGTTTCATTGTCAAGTAGTTTTTTTCTTTCTTTGTTTTAGGAAACTTTCATGAGAGCTGCAGTTTCCAAACATAAAGCTCCACAACTTTTTGTGTTCTCCTACCTTCAGAGTATGAGGCACTGTTTCACAGTTAGGCCCAAAGAAGTACCTAACAGTTTTGTTTTAAATGGTTAAATTCAAATGGTCCAAAAAGCATTTTTATCCTAATGACTTCTAGTTATTTTAAAAATGCACACAAATTAAATAAAAACCCTTTATTTCATTTTTCGGTAATCTTTGTCACGTAATAAGATGTGTATGGCTGCTGGATAATACACAGCTTCCCAGGTCTTGGAATCAGACTATGCTACACACATAACACTGTTCTGTATTGATTTTTATGTGATTTCATGATTTTCATGTAGTGATTTCATGCTTTTTGTCAGAGTAGCTGCTGAAAATTTAGTCTTACAAAAATGTAACATTATGTAAAGGAAATTGCACATTCTGATGCTGGAATTGGGGTCTATTTGATATGCAACGTATCTATGTATGTAGTATTTGATTTAGTGTTTGGTAAAAGTTTTGCCTATTGGGTTAATATTATAACATTCTTCATTTACACTATAAGTTGTGGTATTTTCCTATTTGTGTACCACTGTTGAACACGGGAGGGTATCTACTGTGTCCCCGAGTTCCTAGGACTCCATTCTTGTGTCTGAGATCAACTGACTCCAGGACAATGCTGAGGGAGAGATAGATGACCCTTACTGCGTACCTGTTTACTACTTCAATGGGCGGTCTCGTCTTTCCCCAGAGGAAACTTCAGCCCCCCTAAATCAAAGCCTCTCAAGCAGGCCAAAGTTGCCCCTCTCTTAGTATAAAAATTATGCTCGACTGGGCACCCTTACTCATCTGATCCCCAACCTTCTCTCTAACCTCCCTTATTTCCCCAGTCTACCCTGTGGAGCAAATAGCTTATTGTATGTAATTCCTACACTTAGTGTGTGTCCATGCCATCTGAGACTAGTACTGACTTGAAACAAGGTATCCAGTAGGAATAAATCCTTCTGAAATTGGTTGGATATAAAATTTTTTTAAATGTTTACTTATTTTTGAGAGAGAGAGGGAGAGACAGAGCACAAGCAGGGGAGGGGCAAGGAGAGAGAGAGAGAGAGAGAGAGAGAGAGAGAGAGAGAGAGAGAGAGAGAGAGAGACATAGAATCTGAAGCAGGCTCCAGGCTCTGAACTGTCAGCACAGAGCCCAACACGGGGCCCAAACTCATGACCTGTGAGATCATGACCTGAGCCAAAGTCAGATACTTACAACTGAGCCAGCCGGCTGCCCCAAATAGATCGGATATATATCATCACTTGCACACTCACACACACACACACACACACACACACACACACGCTAGTTTTGTTAAGATTATGTTAATTATAACTAAAGAAAATTCTTAAACATGTAAACTGTAAATTATGGGATGAATAGTTTGTTTTCCTGTGTCACTTGGTTTAGAGTGGGGAAAATGATGAAGAATAATTATATTTTATAAATGACACAGTAGCCAAAGCGGCATAGGTTTGTTTGAAACATCAGCTGTCCTGGTAATTATCATACTTAGAGATAACAGTAATTTGGCTCAAATAATTTATTTTTGGTCTCTATATTGCTTAAGCATCTGTTCATGAATTAGTTTTTGTAATGTTTCAATATGTTCTTGTTTATGTTTGGCATTTTTGGTTATGTTACAATAATGAGATAAAACTATAGGTTTTCTAAGTAGTCCTTGGACAGTATTTAATATGTTCCCTTAGACAGGCAGGAAATTAAATTATTTTAACTTGTTCTTCATAAATCTTTTTTTCATCTTATTCATATTTGATATTAGTAATGGATTTGCAAACCAGTTTCTAATAGTACACAAACTAAATAGGAAAGAAAAATAAGCAATTTGTCAGAGAAAGATACTTTATTACTGATTTATAGATAGATATAATATAAAATATTTTTTCTCTAAATCAATTTATGGCATTATTTTGGTCTTACATATGAATAAGACAGAATCTATCATGCAGCACCTGTGTGTCATTTCCTCATCAGAAATCATCCGTAAAAATGGTTTACTCTTGATTAGCCACTCTTGAAAATCCTTGGCATATAAATACTTCCAAATCCTATGTTTAACATGTTTCCTGCCCCATGTAAACCCCATATTTCATGCTTCGCTGATAGAGATAGAATTAAGCAGATAAGTGAGTCAATTTTGTAAAACATTTGTTGAAGGAAGTGAAATTCACAAAACAAAATTAAATATTTTAACATAAAGAATTCAGTGTCATTTAGAACTTCCACAGTGATTTGCAACCACCACCTTTACCTAGTTCCCAAACCTTTTCATCAGCACAAAATAAAATGCTTTATCCATCACGCGGTTGCTTCTGCGTTCCTCACCCCCTTCCGGAGACCTGGTAACAACCAGCCCAAGTGGTCTCTGTGGATTACCTGCTGTCCATATTTCATATAAATGGGACCATACAGGTGACCTGTTGCATATGGTTCCTTTGGCTTTTTAACACAGTATTTTAAAGTTTATTCATATTATAGCACGTGTCAGTACTTCATTGTACATGAAGACCACAAATAGTTCATCCATTGGTGGACATTTGGACGCTTTCTACCTTTCGGCTGTTGTGAAGAGCACTTCTATGAAAATTAGTGTGTGTGTATTTCCTTGTTTGATACCAGTTTTTAGTTATTTTGGGTATATTCCTAGGATTAGAATTTCTGGTTAATATAGTTTATTTTATGGTTAACTTTTGGAGGAACCACCAACATGCCCCAAATGAGCCATTTTATATCCTCATCAGTAATGTAAAAAGGTTGCAGTTTCTCCACATTTTTGCCATTTGCTTTTTTCTACTTCTTTAAAATTGTAACTGTCCTCGTGGATATGAAGTGGTATCTCATCATGATTCGGGTTCGCATCCCTGATTGCTAAAAATGCTCTTTTTATGAGCGTTTTGCCCATTTGTCTTTTTGCTGTTGGAATATATTCAGGGTACTAGACTCTTAGTATATGTATCATTTGCAAATATTTTCTCCCATATATTGTCTTTTCACTATCTTGCAGATCATCTTTGAAGCACAGAAGTGTTAAATTTTGATTAAATCCAATTTGCATATTTTTCCCTTTTGTTGTTTTTTCTTTGGGTATCATATCTGCAAATTCATTACCAAATCCAACGTGACTATGTTTTACCTCTATATCTTCTTCTAAGAGATTTATGGTCTTAGCTTTCACAATCAAGTCATTGATCTACTTTGAGTTAATTTTTGTATGTAGTGTGAAGTAGGAATTTGACTCCTTTTTTACTTGTTTTTTCTTTTTTTACTTTTTAAAATTTTTTTATCATTTCTCTAGTACCATTTCTTGAAGACATTTTTTTCCCTCATTGAATTGTTCTGGTCCCCAAATCAACTGGCCATAGAGGTAGGGGTTTATCTCTGGATTATCATTTCTATTCCAGTTGGTTTTATGTTTATCTTTACAAATGCTTTAAGGCTCTTTCTTATGGAGCCAGACTGACTATTTGGGTTCAGATACCAACTTAGTCACATACTAACTGTGTAACGGAGAGCCAATTAAGTTCTCTGTCTCAGCTTCCTCATCTCTAATGAGGGGATAATAGTTACAGAAGCTTTCTTATTCAATTGTTGTGAGAATTAAATATTATCCATCTTAAGTGTCCTGGAACAGTACTTTGCATAAAGTTAGTAGTCAGTAAATGTTATTCAAACAGCTGTTTTATTAGTGTTCAATTATTATGGCACAAGTTTCTTCTAAATCATTGATTAAAAACCACTTCCTGTGTCTACGGAACTGAGGGCCGCAAGTTGTTCTGTGTTGGGACAGCTGAGTTGTCCCCACTAAATGTTGTGCTGTGGCAAATAGCCAGCATCCTTGGGCTACATCACTGACTTTATCCATGGCATCAACATTGGATTCCCTGACAGAATTAAGTGGGGTGGCAAGGGACCCTTGGAGTGAAAGAGATTTTCTCAGTGTCACAGAGCAGGTAATGGTTGCACTTGTAGCCTGAACCCTCGTCATCTGATTCCATAATCTTGTTATCATTTCATTGTGTAATGAAAACAAAATTTTCTAGCCCTCTTGCTTCTTTTGTTCTCAGGCTAGTAGGATTTATATAAACGAATACAGTTAAACATTCCCCAAAGTGGCTCTGTTGGTTAAAGGCAACATATTTCTGGGGCGCCTGGGTGGCTCAGTCGGTTAAGCCTCCAGCTTCTGCTCAGGTCAGATCTCACCTTCGTGGGTTCGACCCCCGCGTCAGCTGGAGCAGCCTGGAGCCTGCTTCAGTTCTGTGTCTCCTTCTCTCTCTGCCCCTCCCCCTCTCATGCTATCTCTCTCTCTGTATCAAAAATAAATAAAACATTAAAAGATTTAAAAAAAAAAGCAACATATTTCCTACAAAATCATACCTCCTGTTTTGTGGATGCTTCTCATTCTCAAGCAAGTTCAGTTTGAAGATAAAGCAGGAAGGTGTTCTGTGCAAGATCACATAGTGCATGTATATCCTTTAAATATTAGTTTCCTAAAGAACAAATTTTGATTTCTCTCATTAACGTATGCATTATGTATTATATAAATGTATCACAACACTATAGGTAAACACATCTTAATTTCTCATGGCATACATGTATAATTTATATGATTGAGATTATTTATATGATTGAGATTCCAGGCTGAGTACTGCAGTGGAGACGTGAAATAAACCACTATGGGAGACGGGCATATGTCCACCATAGCACCCTAGGGCTGCTGAGTGGCTCAGGGCAGTCCGGCAACTCTGTTCTACAAGTTCATCTAGGAACTGAGGTTCATTTTCATTCTTGGCTGTGACCTTGGGTGTTGTCCTTATTTACATTCCAAAGCTGGCTCTCAAGTCCCACATCCTTTTTATTGTAGCCCATGTGGACCATGAGAAATGAAAAGTCAAGTTTTTCAAAATCATTTTCATTTTTAATTTTTTAATGTTTTTTTAGTGTCTTTATTTTTTATTTTGAGAGACAGAGCAGAGAGTGAGTGGGGGAGGGGCAGAGAGACAGGGAGACACAGAATCTCAGCAGGCTCCAGGCTCTGAGCTGTCAGCACAGAGCTCAACGCGGGGCTCAAACCCATGGACTGTGAGATCATGACCTGAGCCGAAGTTGGATGCTTAACCGACTGAGCCACCCAGGCGCCCCCCCAAAATCATTTTTAAAGAGTATGTATTGGTAGTTGCATTCATTACTCTGTTCAAAATTTAAATTAATAGCTGCAGAAGATAATGGGAAATATGATCTTTAACTATGTGGCCTTGTATCTGTCTAAAATTCACGTTCCCAGTTGACAGTGTTAAATAAACCCATGGGGTAAGAGACCTGTAGGGAGTAGATGGAGGTAAGGAAATCGTATAGGTAATAATCATCTAGTTATCTGAATGTGAAGTAATAAATAGTAAATACCAGGCTTGTGAGGTCAGTAGTGTGTAGGATTGTCTGAATCCACTGTTACTGCAGAAGAAGCACAATATCTTTATGACAAGGGTAAGAAAGAAAGAGGAAGATGGATGCTTGATTATTTTTTATGATCATCAGTGAATAAGCAAGTTGTCTATAAGTAAGAACTCCTTATCTATTATATTCAAAGTAAAATAGAGACCAGAAATAGGATGTTTCTTCCCTTAAATAAGGGTTTTATAATTTTTAAAGAATCTATTTGGCATAGGACATCAACTATCTCTTATTTTACTCAAATACATAGTCAATTTTATTTATCCTAGCTAGCCTGTTGCGATATTTTGGTATCAAAAACCATTAGAGTTGTCAAAAACCATTAATATAAAGAGAATCTGTATCTGGTGATGCAATATACTCCATTATTTATTTGTTATTTGTCGTAACCCGGAGGCCGGTCCGGCGCGCTCGTCCCTGGCGTTCGGTGGTACCTGTTATGTCTGCCCAGACCCGCAGGGCAGAGAATCGTAGTGGGTTCTTTTCCTGAGGGAGGGAGAGAAAAACAGGGAAGGAGGGAGAGACTCAGAGAGTGAAGACAGCACACCCGGATTCCGATCAAGCTTCTCTTCTTTATTCCTCCTCTTTCTTAAGAAAATAATTCACTCTTATATAGGATTTTGGGGCGGGGACTGACCCAGGTCGGTTACCAGGTAAACAGAGTCAAATGAATATCCAAAGAAGCGCCCAGACTTGCCTCTGCAAATGCTGGGGGGAGGAAGCTAGCACTGAATAATCCAAAATGCAGTTTTGATCTTTTGTGCACCTTGGCCACTCTATGTCTGGCCCAGCATGACAGACGCCAACATTATTTTGACCAGGAAATGGCAATCTCCAGCCTCCAGATGCAAATCTTGTTTACTGGTTCACTCCCCGGAGAGTGAATAATCCTTCCGTGAGACAGCCAGAAAACTTGGCTTCCGACAGTTATTTATCATACTAGAAAATTCTAGTAGGTAGAGAATAGTGAGATTATCACATATACACACAACTTTTTGCTATAATGCATGAATAATATAAAACCAAGCTTTAAAATCCTGAGTCAATAATATAAATATAAATCCTAAGCCCTAAAGCTAAAATTTTGAGAGACAGTCGTCTTGTCTATTATTCATTACAAAAACGCACATATCTCTAGTGGGAAAACCACTTCTGTCATGAAATAGAAGATGTGTGAGTCTTAGTTCTCTCTATGCTAATATAAGTATTTTTTATCACTACAGGTTTGTAGATTTGGGACTACATCTGTGACAGTTTCTTTCTGTGTGTTTGATTTTGATGTGTAGATTTATACTATAAGGAAACAAGCTCATTCTTTTCTTGTATAAGAGTTTAGGGTCATTTCAAAGGCATGAATTGAAATGTTTTAGCTGCAGACTTGTAGCCAGGCAGGCTTATTTTGATTCAAAAATAAGTCCAGACAGTAATACTAACACATGGCTACTTGCATTTGTTTCTAATTGTTTCCAAGACAAAAGGAACTAATAATGATTTATTGGCATTTGACGCCCTATGCTATCCTATTTTACAAGTTGTAAGTATTGCAAGCATGAGCTAATAATTGTTTTTACTCAATAGCACTTTTAGCAACATGTCCTTTATACTCAAGAAATAAACATAGAGATTCTGACGTAATTTGATACTAGTGATGCCTTAGTGAGACTTTTCAGATTTCACGTAGGCATGAGGCAAGGTCCTTATTGGGTATTAACTGTGTGAGTAAAGATTTTTTAAATTTATAAATAAATTTATATTTATTATCTTTATTTTTTATTATCCTCAAATCTGTCATCTAATAGAGGAAAGAAAGGGAAAAAAAACAAATGTAGTATATAATATCTTGCTAACAAAATATTAATAATACCAGGACCTGAAAGTAAAAATTAGTAGCTATGAAAAACGTCAGCCAAATTAATTTTATCCATTAAAACATTTTAAATGACTAAAATATATATATACATATATGTATATAAATAAAACACCATTATTATTATGCACTTTTATTATCTTTGGCAAATTATCCTTACCATTTTCTAAGTTACTACAATGGAAATGAATTTTCCATTTCATGCTACACAGTAGCAATTCATTAGTGTGTATAATGGCACTTGAATTCAATCAACTGTATTAAGCACTGACCTATTTCCAGAATGGTTCAAAGAATAGTGATACATATATTTGGATTTTGATAGTCTTAGATTCTGGTAAAAGGTAACATTTTGTGACTGATAAAATTCATACTGGAATAATGAGTTTAATTGACCACCAGACAAGAAGCAAATAAGATGTCAAAAATCCATGTAATTTAGTAATCTATTAAACCTAATGTAGCTACATACACCAAAAGATTTGATAAAATTTTATTTTAGGTAACTGTTGTCATCTTTTACTATTTGAATAAAAGAAGAAATGCTTAATCTGAAAGATTTTAAATTATATATATGTATATATATTACTACATGGAAGTAAACATTATGCTCAAGTATTTAAAAAGTAGGTGCACTCTCTTAGTTCTAGAGAGGTAAACTAAAAAGTGGGAATAAGTATTTTCAATGCATAAACCTGGCAAATGACTCATACTCATATAAAGACCAGTTCTACAAACCAGTAGAAAAATAAAGGTAAGATTTGAACAAGACACTTTATAAAAGAGGATACCCAAATACCCAATAGGTATATGTAAATTTGTCAATTTCATTAGTCATTAGAGAAATGTTATCTAAAGCTGCAGTGAGGTAACACTACATAACTACTAAATCCTAAAATGAAAAAGAGACAATTCCAAGTGTTGTCAAAGATGTGTAGCAGTTGAAACTCATTCTGCACCATAAAGACTGTAAATTGGTACAACCCATTTAGATAACTGTTTGGCAATGTCTCTTAAAACTAAGCATATGCCTATGCATACTTTATGACTGATGCACCTTATTCCTAGGTACCCAGTAGGAATACATGTATCAGTTCACTAAAAACAAACACAAGAATGTTCGAGCACCATTGTTAGTAATAGCCAGAACCTGATACATTTGAGTGTATCTACATATATCCTCCGTGGCACACACAGGAAAGAAAATGAGTGACCTGCCACATTGCATGTAACAACATAGAGGAATCTCAGAAGCATCGTGACCACCAATGGGGAAATAAAAGACTAGAAATATAAAAATAAATACTGTCTGATTTAGTGTACTTACAGGTTACAAAATACAACACTTAACCAATATGTCAGGTTGATAGCTATGCATGTGAGGGATAGTATTTACTTCTAGGATGCTAGTAGTAATAGGATTTCTTATTCTTGATCCTATTTATATAGACATATCTAACTTTTAAGAATCATTTGAACTGTGTACTTATGATTTTTAGATCTTTGTATTTTCTGCTTCAATAACATTTTAAAAATGTATTTGGTGTGGGCAGGCGAATGCAGAAGGGACCTAGTCATAACAACGAGGCCAGTCCTAGAAGTGTCTTTGTCCTGTGGGATCTAAGACTCTCCTCCCTCATGCCAAAGACGTGGAGGCAGCCTAGAAGACGTCAGTAGAAGGATTTCACCATGTCTTTATCCAACAGAGGTATCCTTTAGCCAGGCCTGCAAAGTCCCTTCTATCTCCTCAGCTAACACTAACAATTATTAGCTAACTAACTGGGAGCCTCAGAAGCACCAAATATTCCATATAGACTGAAATCAGATTGCTAAGGCTCTGAAAAACTGCTAGTAAAACCACAGCCTACAAAAGTATGGTAAGATCTGAGCACTAAAACTAAACAGAGGTAATAATGCCTGCTAACATAAGATATTTAATAGAATCCAGAGTCTTGTAACATAATAGAACAAATGTCCAGCACGCAATAATTAAAATCACCCTTTTTATCAAGAACCAAGCAAAACACAATGTATATGAGAAAAGATAATCAACTGATGTCATCTCATCTGATGAATGAGATGTTGGAATTTTCAAATAAGGATTTTAAAGCAGCCATCATAAAAATTTTCAACAATGAAGCAGGAAAGTAGGAAATTCTCTTTAAGAATTGAAAAAGTAGGAAAGTTCAGCAAAAAAATAGAAGTTATAAAAAATGAGTATACAAAAACCAATTGTATTTCTATATACTAGGAATGAATAGTCTGTAACTGAAATTAACGTAATACCATTTACAAGAGCATAGAGTGGAATAAAATACTTAGGAACAAATTTAACAAAATAATTGTAAGACTTATGCACTGACAAGGTACCTTATGTTTATGAATTAGAAGATTTACTATTGTTAGATGGCAATACTCCCCAGTTGGTCTGTAGATTTTATACAGTTCCTATCCACATCATAGCTGCCTTCCTTGTAGATGTTAAAGAGCTGGTCCTAAAATTCATGTGGAAATGCAAGGGACCCACAGCTGCAAAACCCCTCTTGAAAAGGACAAAGCTGGAGGACTCACACTTTCTGATTTCAATATTTATTGTAAGCCACAGCAATAAAGATAATGTGGTTGTGGCACAAAAATATAGGTTAGTAGAATAGAATTGAGAGTCGAGAATAAACTTTAACAATTGTGGCTGCTTGGCTTCTGTCAAGGATGCCAAGACAATTCCGTGGAGGAAAGAATAAATAGTCTTTTTAACAAATGGTGCTGGGATAACTTGATGTACATATGCAATATCATGAGTTGAACACTCTACCTCACACCATATACAAGAATTAACTTAAAATAGATCAGACACCTACATGTGAAATCCTAAACTATAAAATTCTTTTTTTTTTTATTTATTTAAATTCAAGTTAGTTAACTACAGTGTCAGTGTCATATAGGTTTCAGGAATAGAACCGAGTGATGGAGCACTTACACAGAACACCCATTGTTCATCCCAGCAGGCACCCTCCTTAATCCTCATCGCACATGTAGCCCATCCCTCTACCTCTCCCCCAACAACCCTCATTTTTTCCTCTATGTTTAAGAGTCCCTTGTGGTTTGCCTTCTCCCTCTCTGCTTTCATCTTATTTTTTCCTTCCTTTTTTCTATGTTCATCTGTTTTGTTTCTTAAATTCCACATGAGTGAAATCATATGATGTTTGTCTTTTTCTGAACTGACTTACTATAAAATTCTTAGAAGACAACGTAAGAGTAGATATTCATGACGTTGGATTAGATAGTGGTTTTGTAGATCATTCAAAAATTGCAACAATAGAAAAAAATACATTAATTGGACCTCATGAATGAAAAACTCTCATGATGCTTCAAGAAACACCATGAAGAAAGTAAAAAGAGAGCCTGCAGAATGGGAGAAAATATTTGCAAATCAGACATCTGATGAATCAGGAACATGTACTCAAAATATAAAGAATTTATTCAACTCAATAATAAAAAAATAAACTTAAGTAAAGAAAACAGGCAAATGATTTGAACGGATATTTTCCCAAAGAAGATAAATAAATGGCTATTAAGTATATAAAAAGTTGCTTAACATCATTAGTGGTTAGAAAAATTCAAATCAAACCCACAGTGAGACACCATTTCATACCCACAAGTTTACGTTTAATCTAAAAGACAGACAGTAACAAGTGTTGGTGAAGATGTGGAACAATTGACCCTCCAAAATTTGCTTGTGGGAATGTAAAATTATGAAATCTTTTTGAAAAACAGTTTGGTTTTGCCACAAAAAGTTAAACATAGAATTACCATGTGACCAAACAGTTTAACTCCTACATGTATCTTCAAGAGAATTCTAAAAATATTCCCATACAGAACTTGTTCACAAATGTTTATAGCAACATTATTTGCAATACCCAAGAAATGGAAACAATCCAAATGTCCCTCTATCAACTGATGAATGAAAAAACAAAATATGGTACATCTGTACAATGTACTATTATTTGGTAATAAAAATTAAGTATTAATACATTCTATAACATGGATGAACCTTGAAAACATTATATTAAGTGAAAGAAGTGATATACAGGAGGCCACATAGTGCATAATTCCATTTATTATTATTTTAATGTTTGTTTATTTACTTTGAGAGAGAGAGAAAGAAAGTGAGCAGAGGAGAGGCAGAGACAGAGTGAAAGAATCTCAAACAGGTTCTACACTGCCAGTGTGGAGTGGACACAGGGCTCAATCCCACAAACTGGGAGATCATGACCTGAGCTGAAATTGAGTCAGCTGCTTAACCTACTGAGCCACCCAGGCGCCCTTGTATGATTCCATTTATATGAAATGTCCAAATGGGCAAATCTATAGGGACAGAAAATAGTGGTTTCCAGAGAATGGCACAGGGAATGAGGAATGACTTCTAATCCGTATGGGGAATTTTGGGTGAGGTGATGAAAACATTCTGGAATTGATAGCTGTAATAATTGTAAAACTCTGTGAATAAACTAAAAACCAATAATTTTGATAATTTAAGAGGATGAATGTTTCATATCATTTATATATTAGTAAAACTGTTAGTAAAAAAGTTTATAAAACCTAAAAATTTAGTAACAAATTTTTAAAAATCCTTTCTGGATAGACTCAATAATAGAGTGATGACAGAATAAGATTGTTGAACTTGAGGGCAGAACAATAGAATTTGCTTAGCAGAGAAAATGGACTCAGATTGTGAACAGAACCCTGGAGACTTGTGGTGTAAGAACTGAAGGGCCATCATTCCTGTCATCTGAGTGTCAGGAGGCATGGAGAGAGTGGGCTGAAATAGTATCTGAAGAAATAATGGCTGAAAACTTAACAAACTTGGCAAAGGACACAAACCTACAGATCCAGGAAACTGATTGAACCCCAGTGGGATAAACCAAAATATACTCTCACCAAGAAACATAATAATTTAATTAAAAATGGAGATAAAGAAAATTGCAGTCTGTTAACATGACTGTTATCAAAAAAGACGAGAGATAACAAGTGTTGGCAAGGAGATGAAGAAATGGGAACCCTTGTATTCTATTGGTGAGGATGTAGAGTGATACAGCCACTTTGGAAAACAGTATGGAGGTTTCTTTAAAAACAGAACTACCATAAGTTTCAGCATTCCCAATTCTGGTTTATAGCTGAAGGAAAAAAGAGATTCTGCACCCCCCCCCACGTTCATTATAGCATTATTCACAATAGCAAAGATATGGAAGTGGCCAAATATCAACTGATGCATTAATGGATAATGAAATCATGGTATACACATAAAATGAAATATTATTCAGCTTCTGAAAAACAAAGAAATCCTGCCATTTGCAACAACATGAAGGTAACTAAAGGACATTATGCTAAGTGAAGTAAACCAATTACAGAATGACAAATACTACATGATTCCACTTACAGCAATATCTTAAACTATCAAACTTACAGAAGCAGAGAATAGAATTATGGTTGCCAGGGGCTTGGAAGAGGGGGAAATGTTGAATTGTTTTCCAAAGAATATAAAGTTTCTGTTTTGCAAGATAATTTCTACAGATGTACTGTATAATATACTATCCACAGTTTTAAATGTGGTGTTGTACACTTTAAACTATGTTAGGAGGATAGGTATGTATTGATCTTAAGTGAACTGCTCTTACCAAAACATGTGTGTGCATGCACACACACACACACACACACACACACACACTTACAAGGAAATTATTAGAGATGATGGATATGTTGAATACATTGGTTGTGGTGACAGTATTATGGATATATGCCTATGTCCAGACTCACCAAGATGTATACATTAAATGTGTGTACTTTTTTGTGTATCAATTATAACTCAATAACACTGAAAGCTTAAAAAACCAAAAAATACATTATGTAATATAAAACTTAAAGGTTTCAGTATCAGCGAGTTTTGCAAGGACAAATGATACAAAGCCAATGCGTGAAAACATAAGTATTTCTATATACTGTCAATGAACAATGAGAAATTGAAATAAATATCAGTGGCATTTATAGGATCTCCAAAAAACATGAAATATTTAGGTAAAATTTAACATTTTTATGTGCTGAAGACCATGAAACCTGATGAAAGAAATCAAAGAACATCTCACTAAATGGAGAAATACACTTTTTTCATGGCTTGGAAGAATCAAAGTTGTTAAGGCTTCAGTAGTCCTCAAGGTGATCTATAGATTTAATATAATCCTGAAAAAATTCCAGTATATTTTAATATAAATTGATAGCTGATTTAAAAACTTATATGAAATGCAAATGAATTGTAATAGACTGAACAGTTTTGAGAAAGAACCAATTTGGAGGATTCACAACACTTGGTTTCAAGGCTTATTCTGAAGAGATTGTTCTTAACTGAGGACTTTTTTGCACTCGTGGGAACATTTGGCAGTAGTCTGAGGATAGTAAGAGGCTGCTGGTGGCATTGAGAGGCTAGAGACTAGAGTTGCTGATAAACATTTATGATGCACAGTATAGCCCCAAACAAAGAATTATCCAGCCCAAAATATCAGGAATCATGAGGGTGAGACATCTTCCTCTAAAATATGGTAATCATCGGTGAGAGGATAGATGTATAGATCAATGAACAAAAAGGAAACCAGCATATGGATAGTCAGTCAGTTTTCAACCAGGATTAAACTGTATTTCCATAGAGAATGAGCAGACCCTTTTTTTTAATCAAATAGTGTTGGAACAACTTGATATCAATATGCAAAACAAATTAAATAAACTCCAATTCGTACTTCATGTTACTATGCAAAAATTCACTCAAAATTGATTACAATCTCACATTTGCAAACTAAAGTCATATATAAAATAAAGCAGAAAAATCCTTGTGACCTAAATTAGGCAAAGATTTTTTTTAGGTATTATATCAAAATTATCATTTATGAAAGGAAATACTTTCACATTTAATTCCCACAACAATATGTAGGTAGATATTTTCAGTTCATTTCCACACATGAAGAAAATGCGTCCCAGAGAGGGAGTGACTTGCTCAAGGTCACACAGCTAATAAACTTCTTATTCAGGCCTTATTCCAACCTAAATACTTTCATCATATAGTATAGACATGGAGGCAGACAGACCTGGATTCATATTCTTGTTTAACCATTTACTGCTGTTAAGATTTTATAGCTGGTAAATGGAAAGTTGGGTAGTATCTATTTCACAATGCTATGAAATTTTTTTTAAAATGAGTAAATGTAAAATTTAATCCAAGATATATACTAAATAAATGTAACTCTTATTACATCTCTCTTCATCTGGTACCCTACTAGAGATTTCACGGTACTTAGAAAACTCTGTGTAAGGTGCTTAGAAACAACATACTGGCATGTTATTAGCAAAAAGTAAGTGGTAACTATATTTATTATTCCTGTATTTGTCATGCATGATTATTTGAGGAAACTTTGTGGTAGTAGGCGTATGCTTAAAATCATTTCAGATATCTTGCATTCACCTCTCTGAACTAGTCATTTGCAAAACAGAATCAGACATAACCACCTCTGACATTATTTCTCAGTTGAGGTTAGAGAATATATGGTCAGGGACATATTCTGAGATATCAAGATTTTGCCTCATCACTCAAGCCTAACGGACAGGCTGAATAGTTTATTCTTTTAAGAGATTCTGAAATGCAGTTAGTAAGATTTTCATCACTGTGTTTTTCTGTGTTCAATAACAATCCAGCTTGCTAGTCCATTCACACTTAAGTAAGATTTTATGACAGAAGCTAAAAACTATATAGGATACCTCTCTATTTAAACCTATGACTTACTTATGAGGAAAAAATGCATTCTTTCAATTTTTTATAATATTTTTAAAGTTTATTTATTTTGAGAGAGAGAGAGAATGTGTGGGCATGCACACACAAGTTGGGAAGGGGCAGAGAGAGAGAGAGAGAATCCCAAGCAGGCTTCCCACTGTCAGCACACAGACTGATGGAGCGCTTGAACCCACAACTGTGAGATCATGACCTGAACCTAGATCAAGATCACATGCTTAACCGACTGAGCCACCCCAGAGCCTCAAGGCATTCTTTCAATGTAAACACACTCTCTTGAAGAAAACCATAAAAACAGAACTAAAAATTTTCCTTCCTCCCCTGTTCTTCATCCTCCACAGTTCCTACCCTATTCCTAACAGTTTCCACTTTTGTTAGTTTCATATATATCCTTCTAGAGATTTCCCTTTTAAATGCACATACAAGCACAACAGGATTTGCTAAGAATTTTGGCATTTAACCAAAACTGGGTTCTTTTCGCAGACAATTAAGATGAAAAAACCTGTGCCATATCATGTGGATTCATTGGATGCCCGCTGGGAGACTTAACAACAGCAGAGATTAGAAACATACTCTGAATATTCATCTGTTGGTTTTATTTCTTCTATTTATCTCTGGCAGTGATTTAGGGTAGAACTTGCCTGGAGTTGTTGTTGAACTGTTCTTGAAGCCCCACTCATTTCCTGCCACCCCAACCCAATTGTGTTTGAAATAGAGAGCTCAAGAGTGAAGACGGTGACAATGAGCCTGGACATGTTTTAGTCCTTGGCGTCTCAAGGCAAAAATGGTACTCGAAACCAGATCTCTGCCTTTAGATCCCATAGTCTTTTGAGTCTTTTGTCTAGTTCATGCAGTGATCCATTCTGTCCATCTTTGTTTTTTCAAATTTTTAAAACTTGCATTATATATGCATTTAAGCCAAGAGAGTATCAGAAGTTAATGGAAAATTTATATAAAATGGATGATCTGTATTAAAGTTATCCTGGTTTTAAGTAGGTATAATTCTTTCCTAATGTTCCTTAATTTCTTTCTACTCTTCCTTTAAAACTACACTTTGGCATTTTATAATAATGGTTGGTGTTAGTGAAGTTAGTGTCCATCAGGTCTGTGTTGGACCCTTCGTTAGTTAGATAATGTCGTGATGCTAATTTTAATAATGAAAGAATTTATTTCTCTCTCATGGACCAGTTGAAGGTAGCTATTCTTGCCAGTGAGCTGTTTTCCCCCATCGTGTGAATCAAGGAGCTTTTTCCCTTTCATCTGTGGCTCCCTCACACCCTAGGTATTCCAGGGCACAGAACGGTAAATAGACTGGAGGAGACACAGGCCTTGAAATGATACCCATATACATCTGATGCATTCTATTAGGATGAAATTGTAATAAACTACCTTAAAAGAGTAGTTTTATCTGTTGACGGATAGCAAGTCCTCTCTGGCACAGACTCTTTCAGGGTAATTTATCACTTTAGATATTGTCTCATTGTGTAGCTGTGCAATTTTGTACATTAGTGCATTTTGTGAAATTTTGTTTTAATTCCATGAAGTGGCAAAATAGCAGTCACCGCACTTTGTGTTGGGTATTTGTGTATAAGTGCTCACAGTCAGTGCAAAGAGCCTTTCCGGAAGGAGGATCAGGTCTGTGTTTCCCTCTTGTCTCTGCTCTAGGTGTGTGACCTTGAGAAGATCACTTACTCTCTCTGAGCCTGCGTGTCCTCATCCATAAATTGAGAAGATCTTATGATCCCCAAAGGTCCTTTTGATGTTAAAATTCTATGAAATTTGAGTCATGTACATTTTTAAAATCGTGCAATTTTTTCCACTTGTTTATTTGTTGCTTGCATTTAAATGAAATACAAGGTCATCATCATTTTAAGGCAGCAGTCCTCACTGAAAGAGTAAAAAATTTGGTATTTATATTTATTCATGCCTAGTTAAATTTAACAGCAACATGAAATAAGTGATTACCTGTTTGGATATAATTTCATAATAAGGCCTCTGAAGGTCGTTTGAAATACTGCACTAATTAATGTTTTATTTCCAGCCTTCCTTAATTATTCTAGCCAGATGGTCCTTTATTTATGTTATTGCTAGAGGTTTCCAGCTGAGGTTGTTTGATTGTTGAAGAAAAATATGTGATGGCACCATAAGATAACTGTAATTGAATTGTTAGGTATGTTAGAGCATTCGAACCGTCTGTCCCTGCTCCGTCTACATCTGGGAAATAAGTTTGTTAACAAAGCACTTTGACACCTCATCTGATGCTTGAGTGAGATTCTGAACTGTGTGGAAGGAATTCAAATGGGAAAATGACACCACATTTTATTGTAAAAGGAGACATTTTGCAAATATCTGTGCAAAATGCATTTGGAGAATGATTAAAAATTTTTAAAATAAGTATACTTTAAAGGACAGGATCTGTTTTCCAATGCCCTGATAACTTCAGGAATAAACTGTTCCATTAAGGTCAAATTTAAATTTTGTACAGATTAGCCACTATTTAGGAAGCAGTTAAATGGAATTTTTATGGCATAGAACTTCAAAAGTCTAAATGAATTATCAGCTGAATAGATAGTCCAATAAAAGAAACAGACTTAAAGTGGAAGATAAAAGTGATAAAGTGACAGTAAATTAGAGAATAGAACTAAAAGCTCCATTGTTATGAAGAACAACAATAGACCTGAATTATCTATGTTTCTTTAGAAAGTATCTCTTCTCCTTCTTTCACTTGTGAGTTTTAGAATTACTAAATAAATTAATAACATTTGAGCTGGAAGCTTCTATTAGCCAAGTTAGGTATGAAGCCTTATTAACATGGCCGTTGGCAACTTAACACTGGACAATTTTCTTCCAAGCGAACGTGATTTCATTATTATAGTACTTAAGCTGTGCACACGCAGAATAAATCAGTTCAATGACCTTCTTCCCAATATGTTCAAAGACTTTGAAACTTCAGCATATGCAGAGCTAATGCAATTGTACATTATTGTCCAAACATTTTGGTAGCTGAGTCCAGTCTATATGCTCTTTGTTTGTGTCTCAGAGGCTTTATCTTGTCTTTGCTTATCATGATTTATATGTAAATAAAATTTTATTGATGACAAGATTATTTTCTTTAAATCACATTACTGCTTGAATGTAATATACTTAATAGATATTTATTGTTAATGGTTAAAGAGGTAACCAGTCTGGGAGATAATTTGAGACTTAATGAAATGGGCAAAGCAAAACAAGTAAGCGATTCCAAATAGAATGCACTTACATGCACACAAACATGTATTTGCTTGAATAAAAAACTTGACCGCATGGATTTGAAAAAAAAAAATTTAAGGAAACCAAAGAGGAGGTTATAATGTAAGAGGATTGTATTGTTTTTTGTTTACTTTTTAATATTTCCTACCATTTTCCTTTTTTTTACCAGTAAATATTCAACAGCATACCTAAGTTAGCCATCTTAGAAGCTCTGAATGATGCCTTATAAGAGAAAGAATTTAATAGAGTGTTGTTTTATGTGTTTTCCTTGTTAACTTAGCCCCATTTCTGCCATTATTTAGTTGACTCTTTGAATCTGAATAATCTCTCTCTGCAGTAGGCTTTTCGGACCAATTGTTCGTAAGTCTCGTATTTTATAACCCTGAATCCATTTTCACGTGACCTTGCGTCACTTATGCTAAGAACATCCACATGTGCCTCAGTGAGTGCACTTAGTTCCAGGCAGAATGAGAGTCAGTTCAAGTGTTTTCTTGGTTTGCCGTGGAAAAACACTTAACTGCAAGCCCTTCCTTCAGCTATTGGCCACCCTCTAGTTTGTAAACTATGGGAAGATCAATGTTCCCAAAGTTGGCATGAATTAAAAGAAATGATGGCTAAGGTTTTGTGAAACGAAGATTATGAGAAATAGACGGGAGACCTTTACCTTAGCATCTTGCAGGAATTATTAAATGTGCTTCTATTCGGGCTCATACAATGATTAAATAGTTCCTTCACCAATTTGCTGTATTTTCTTTGAAGATGACTTTTCTGGTTCTCATCATTTACCCCTGGTTGGTTTGTGCTGAATCACCCCCCTCTTATATGGCAACAGTATATAAATACCGCATGTGGAATTTAACATTGACCAACCAAATGATCCAGGAAAATACACTAGAATAAACACTGTAGTTTTCTTTCATTGTAATTATGAAGAAAACCATAGTTTTCTTGTTTAAATGATTTTATAAACTAAGTTATAGGAATTTATTTTTTCTATGTCCTTAGGGCCATCTTGTTAATAAATTTGGTTATAGATTTTAATAAACGTATGCCATATGGTGGAATCCTAAATAATTGTTAGTAAAGAATTACTCTTTGCAATTTTAGCCTTTCACATAATTTTGCATATTTTCATAGCTTTAGAGATAGCATTTCTCTATTTAAAAGTACCTACCAAATCATTGTTTGTTTTACCTTTAGACTAGTACAGTTTAAGGGGAGTTGGAACTTTATCTGTTTTGTATTTTTCCCTTACTACATTTGATATGGTAAAATCATTCATCACTTTAATTACTAGAAAATAATTCACTGAATGTGATATGAGCTAAAAACCAGGTGCCTAGGAAATTCCTGCACTACCAATAATAATAGGTACTGATGTACATTTTGTCTGTAGTGCCTCAGTAACATACTTCTTCCCAGTGATTTGTGAAATATACCTGGCCAGTGCGAGTGAACATGGACAGAGGGCTAGCAGAATAGAGAAAATATTTAGGAGAACATGAATAATGGAAACATGAATATAGCCATTCCTGTTAATTGATGAGGTCATTAATTTTTTTAAGGGCAAAACCTTAATGAATCAGTATACTCAGGATCTCACATAGTCTCGAAACATCTCAATAGAATGAGAGGATACTATTCTGCATACATCTTAAGAGACATAGTGCACATTAAAGATTAAATATTTGTAATGGCTTCATTGTTATATAATAACTGACTATGTCATGTGTTATTAAGCTTAAAAACTACTAGATAAAAGGAGCACTGGGTGGCTTGGTAGACTAAGCATCTGACTTCAGCTCAGGTCATGGTCTAGTGGCTCATGAGTTCGAGCCCCGAATTGGACTCTATGCTTGCTGACAGCTCAGAGCCTGTAGCCTGCTTCAGATTCTGTGTCTTCCTCTCTGTCTGGGGAGGGGCAGACGGAGAGGGAGACACAGAATCTGAAGCAGGCTACAGCTCACTCTGCCTCTCTCTCTCTAAAAAATAATGGATCAACTTAAAAAAATTTTTTAAACCACTAGTTGAGAAATGTTTGCTATTTGTCTAAATTTTATTTTGATAGAGATGGACTTTTTTCTGAGTAGGTCTTATTTTCTAAATCTTTATTGGTCATTTATGATAGATGAATTATTAGAGGTTTATAGTACATGTAAATTTCCATTTAGTAAAATGGGAATACTACTACCAATTTTAATATATATATTATAATAACATACATATATGATAGTTGTATGGTTTCTAGTTAAAATTAGGCAGACTCCTTTGTATTAGTCACTCTTTAAATAATAGTTCATACTTGTCACTGCATAAAATAATTATAACACTAAAAGTGTAAACACTAAATCAATAGGCAATCTAATAAATGCCAGCAATTGAAAAAAACACATTTGGCTCATAAATAAAACCCTTCAGATTTATGACATTATGTTTAAAAGCTTTCACATGCTTGTATTTTTGAGCTCTGGTATGTACATTTTTAAATATTTACTGGCTGTTTACAAATATGCTTTTACAGGTATGTGGCTATGCATGTGTAAGTAGCCATTTGAAATTATGTTCATTTATGTTATCCATCAGTCCCTCCTCATGGCTTCTAGTATGAAATCCACACTCTTCAGCATCTAATAAAAGGTACTAAGTGATGCGATCATAGGTCTCTCCCCAAGGTTTATCTTTCAGTACGTCTTTCTGCCCCAAATTCTCCCCAAAGTTCCACAAAAGCCACGCTGGCTTTGCCCTGAATCAAACATGATTTTTCTCTTCCAAATCTGTCAACAATCTTTGCCTCTCTGTTTAAGGTGTTTGCTAATTCTTTCATTACTCAAAACTGGCCTCCGGTCTCAAACAATAACAGCAATGTCCTTCCAGTGGACGTTCAGCTGTCAGGTTATCATTGTCCTCTGGAGGGTCTACCGGACATACCGGCCCTCACGCTGAGCTAAGCGTTTCCCTGTGGTCCTTCCAGAGCAGCCTGCCCTTGCCCCCACTGTGGGACGTGCCCTTCTGTCACAGGATTGCACGTTTGCTCAGCTCTCTCCCCCTGAAACTTTAAGCTCCTTGTTTGCAAAAATGATGTCTTCTTTAATCGTTATATCTCCAAAACAATATGGTACAATGCCTTGGCACATAGCAGGCACTCAATAAATGTTTGTTTATCAAACAAAATCATTCATGAGGTCCACCAATTTTTTTTATTTTTAATGTTTTTTATTTTTGAGAGACAGAGAGACAGCGTGAGCAGGGGATGGTCAGAGAGAGAGGGAGACACAGAATCTGAAACAGGCTCCAGGCTCGGAGCCGTCAGCACAGAGCCCGACGCGGGGCTCAAACCCACAAACCGTGAGATCATGATGACCCGAGCCAAAGCCAGACGCTTAACTGCCTGAGCCACCCAGGAGCCCCAAGGTCCACCTATTAATCCAATCTTAAATGTGCCTGGGATCATATCTTTTTATATGCATCATTTCTGGGTTTAGATAATGTGTCTTGAATCCTAATATTAAATATGATCATCTCTGGTTTCCCTTGGAAGACAATGAAATAGTCCTATTTGTCTCTGAAAATGTGTTTATCCTCAGAATCAAATATAGTATATGGAAGCTAGTAATATTCTATTAACTATTGACATTTTGTCAAAATAGAGAATGTTTTTCAGTTATTTACACATGGGGAGGTTGGCATTGCTGTTGTAGACAGAATGAGGATTGTGAATTTCTTTTTTTTTTTTAATGTTTTTTATTTATTTTTGAAGGACAGAGACAGTGTGAACAGGGAGGGTCAGAGAGAAAGGGAGATACAGATTCTGAAGCAGGCTCCAGGCCCTGGGCTAGCTGTCAGCACAGAGCCCGACACAGGGCCGGAACCCAGGAACCGTGAGATCATGACCTGAGCCAAAGCCGGACGCTTAACCAACTGAACCACTCAGGCGCCCCGGATTTGTGAATTTCTAACAAGTCTTTTCTCACGGCTGTTATTCTCCCTTTCTCCTTGGCTTGTTTCAAATATTACCAGAAGCTGGTCATTTAATTATTTTGACTTGCCTTTTCCTTTTTTTTTTTTTGAATGAAAATTTTAATTCCTTGAAGTAAGAGACTGTTTTATATACCTCTCAGTAGGGCACTTTACGTGTAGTTGGTATTCATTGTTAGCAGAGTATGAGCGTTATTGGCAAGAAATAGAATAATTTTCATTATTGCTTCAAAAAAGGTGTTGTAGATTTAAGAAGACTACAGATTCGTTGGCATTATTTAAAAGGGAGGGGACATTTTATCCTTTGAATCTGGGTGGACTTTACAATGGCTTTTTCCAGTAATATATTCTGTATGTGACACTGTGCTAGATGCCAGACCCAGGCCTTAATAGATTAGCAGCTTTCTTACCTCTTGGAACACTTGCTCTTAAAATATTTGCTCAGAGTAAGCCAGCAAATCTGTATTCTTTGAGGCCACCAAGCTGTGAGAAGCTCAAAGCATGTAGATTGGGGGCTGAGGAGACAAGGATAAGAAAGAGAGAGAGAGAGAGAGAGAGAGATTGAGAGAGAAGGAGATAGGAGGAAGAAAGGAATGAAGGGAAGGAGAGAGCTAGAGAGACACTAAGAAACACTAAGATACCAGCTGTATGACTGAAGCCATTTTGGAAAAAGAACACATTTTTTAATGTTTATTTAATTTTCAGAGAGAGAGCACAAGCAGGGGAGGGGCAAAAAAAGAGGGAAACACAGAATCTGAAGCAGGATCCAGGCTCTGAGCCTTCAGCACAAAGCCTAACGCAGGGCTCAAACCCACAAACTGTGAGATCATGAATTGAGCCGAAGTTGAACCAACTGTGACATCCAGCCATCTAGTCATTCGAAAAGTTATGAATCAAGTATTAGTATAATTTGTTAAACTGTAAGAGATTATCAGAACATAGTGATAGCTTTACACATGACATAGAAGCCTAACATAGTGTCTACTTTGTGAATACTCAGTATAAAAATACATTATCAAGGCTATCATTTTATTTTATTGAAAGCTGTTAAGAGGTGTTGAAAATGTCTATTACACAGCTTAAAGATTATGAGTTCTACTTTTCTCATTCTTGGCAACCATCACATGTTTCCAAATTTTTAATACTTGTTAATGAATACATTATTTAATTTTTGCCTTTTTTAAGTATTGGCATGAAGAAAGTTTTAGGTAAACAACAGAATTTTAGGGGATAACGTCGGATCCAAGATGATTATCTAATATTGCAGGAACTGTATCTTCTGAATTTTGTAAATACTTTCTTTGATTTGCATGTTGTTATTTTGAGGCTTAAATTTACACCATTTGGGCAAGTCCAACCCACATTGGTGGCAGCAAGTAAAGGGAGAAATTAAGGCAGGAAACGGCTACAAATTACTAGCAATCCAAGTCAACTTGAGCTTTTTCCATATATTAATGATTAAAACTTCATTTTGCGATGCACTATGAATTCAGGAAAACACAGTTTATTTATTGTAATAATCATCATGTCAGTAGAAGGAATAAGAACACTTTGAGTTGTCAGACTTACTACATTTTCTTTTATTTATAACTGAAGTCCTTCATCTTATGATTTCATCCTTTGTCTACTGTAAAAAAAAATCCTCGCAAAGTCTTCCTTGGACCATTCACTAAGTGGAAAGAGAGACCTGGCCATATATACGGCTGCCGCTAAATATTCCTTACTTGCACGTGGGTTTTCTCATTATGATCTTCTATGTATATACACCCATGCATACATACAAATATTCATTTATGTTATAATCCCATTAGGATAAGATCATACTTTATGGGAGAGGTAAAGATGGGTAATATGGTTTTAGGAGACAGAAGGTGAGCGTTGAAGTGCAGGAGAAGAAGATGGAGCAGCCAAGGAGGCAAATCAGGACGTCATCTTACCAACGGCAAGGAAAAGACATTGTAAGACTGCTTTGAGAGACGAAGTAGGGACTGAGAACGCCTCAGAGAAAGACACCAACAAGTTGACAAAGAAACTCTGGCGAAGGCAGTTTCGATGGAGAGGTGGGGATGGAAGCCAGATTAGAGAAGTAAGATGTGAGAAAGTAAAGGGAATAAGTATAGACAAGTAGTTTTTTAAAATGTATATTTATTTATTTTGAGAGAGAGAATCCCAAGTAGGCTCTGTGCCCTCAGTGTAGAGCCCAACATAGGGTTTAAAACTCCTGAACCATGAGACCATGACCTGAGACCCTAAATCAAGAGTCAGGTGCTTAATTGAATGAGCCATCCAAGCACCCTTAGAGAAGTATTTTTAAAATACTTTCTCTGTGAGGAAGATGTAGTTGTAGTTTGGTGGATATGGTGGTGGCTCAGGCACGTGAATTATGTCTTTGCACATATATGTGTAAGAGCACATATCAGCTTGTGTGTATGTATATACATTAATGGATATATCATAAGGAGGTTTAAATGCTAATAGAAATACGAAATATAGACTAGATTAAAGGTTTAGGGAAAGGAGAATTATTAGATTTATGGGAAGGTGGGAGAGGAACAATATTGTTAATTGTTTTTATTGTTCTTTCCTACTAGCTGTTCAAAGGCAGGAAACTATGCATTTCTTTGTATCGTCAGCACATAAATTATTACCTAGGGAGACTAGGATATTCTATATTTTATTTATTTATTTTTAAATGTCTGTTTATTTATAAATAGAGAGAGAGGGACGGAAAACACATACAAGCAGAGGAGGGGCAGAGACAGAGGGAGACAGAATCTACCGCTGGCTTAGGGCTCGGACCTGTCAGCACAGAGCCTGACAAGGGGCTAACATTCACAGACTTCGAGATCATGACCTGAGCCAAAGTTGGTCACTTGTCAGGAGCCCCAGATCGTCTATATTTTAGTCAAAGGACGGAAGGAACTGTAGCCTGCTGAAAGAGTTAATTTACCTCAGAACTCTTCCAAGATTCTGTGCCAATATTTTCTTCACATCCCACTTCCCCAAATTGTCAAACTTCTGTTCCTTACATATTTTATCTATAGAAACATTTTAAGTTATCTATCTCAGACATTAAGTGATATTTCTAATAATTTTGAATTAGCATTAAATATATAATTTTAGCGTTCTTCTAACATATACTAAATTTTAAATAGTAATAAATGTGAGAAATGAGTTAAATTAATATGGTTAAATTTAATAAAATACAAATGGAAGAACCTACATTATTTCTACAGTAATATCTGTAAGGCTGGTGACTAAGACTTCTTCATATATTCAGGCTCCCGTAGCAAGAGTAAGATGATTATGTGCAGACAGCCTTTGTTTTCCTGGCGCTGTACCTCACCTGTTCTTTTATATTGATTGAGCCTATTTCAGGAGACTCGGCGTGTTTACATTAGATTAGACTGTATACCGGCCACATGGTTTACTGTCATACTAAAATTTCAAATTTAATCAATGATCAGACATAATCTAAATTCTATAATAATAAGTCATAATGCAGTTCCTGGAGCTTGGCTAGGTGGCTCAGTTAGAATGAAATCTCCCCTAATTGTATTGGTGGGAGTGGGGTGTTACCTGATGCCGGTGTCCTGTATGCTCTGATCAGCGGCACGCGGCTTCTTGTGATCCTCTCAAGTGTACTGAATGACCACGTCTTCTGAAAAATCCTTTATACTTTGAGGATTTGGGCAAAATACTTATTTGGAAGTACCACCGACTTTATGAATTCCGATGCTGTCCCAGGTCCTTCCTCCCTGTCCACAAGCACCTGCCGCTTCTTACCTTGCTCTTGGCCCGTCACCCCAGCTGCCTTGCTGCGGGCCCTCATCTCTTCCTTGCTGATGGTGAGGAAGCCTGGTGGTCCGGCCAGAGGGCCCCTCCCACCGTCCTGGGGTGTGCGGTGAGCGAGGCTCCTCCCCCAAACCCCTCTCCCCCGGAAGGAAGGCCGTTGTCGAGTTTGGGGCCAGAAGCTCAGGCGGGAAGGTGCGCCGTGATCAGGTTGCTTTGGTTTGTCTCCGTCTTTTTTTGTTTTGTGGTTTTTAAACAACCATTAGTGAGATTTTTCTTCAGCCTCCAGTGTTGGCCTTGAAGCAAAGGGCTGCAGCCCTCGGTGTTTGTAAAGTAAGAAAAGACACAGTGTGGCTGTGGGGTTTTTTTTCCCTCGCTCGCTCTCTCTCCCTCCTTTGAGAATTTTCTTTTGTAAAAGCAAAGTTAAATACTTTTTTAAAACCGAAATCTGTGGATGAATTAGAAGCTGGAAGCCTCCTCTAGGAGTATTCAGCCTAAGAACCTCACGGGACTATGAATTCCCCCCGAAATGTTCATTTCCCATCAGGCCAAGCTTTTAAAAACAAAACGTTCTCTAACCAGGATTGTAACAAAAGTGTAAATACTGCTTCAGAGTTGAAGGTTGATGGTGCAAATATGTATATAATGGACTGTACTTTTACAGTGATCATCACATGACTCCCAGCTCCCTTTTTGTACTCCTTATCTGTCTTCCAGAAATGTCACCTGCCCTTCCTCCTGTGGTCTCTTACTCCAATAATTGTATTACTGCCATTAAAGGATGCAGTTATTTAAAGAAAAAAATAAAAAAAATAAAACGTGGAAAATGGTTATCTTTTAAATGATAGGAGAAGATAAAGTCCAACTACATGGTCATTCCAAGGCCAGAATTATGGATGGTCTTCATATATCATAAAAAAGCATGCTCTAAATGGGGCCAATCATTTTACTGAATATCTCATTTATTTAAGAGAAAATTAAAACAGTTTATATATCCATGACATTAACTGAAGAAAATTAGATTAATTCATGTTAACATTTAAAGTAAGTGTTGTTAGACATGGAAAATGTTAAGTGAGGAAATATTTACTCTCTCTTCTGAAAGTCATTGGAAAATGTATTATAATATAAACTAAAATTTAGTATAATTTTTTAAACTGGTGTCTCCTTGTTGCCTTGTTAGTATATGTCAAGCCTGTGCCACGTGCTTTCCATATATTAACTCCTTTAATTTACACAACAACCCTATAAACTGTTAATTTACATTTTACCAATGAATAACCTAAAGTTCAGGGAGTTTAGATAATTTAGTCATAAGCTAGTAACTGGATAAATAGGATTCAAATCTGGGTTAGTCTGACTTGAAAGCCAGTGTTCTTGGCCATCATGGAGTGCTGTCTTCATATACATATTATAATCTTGGCAACTGGGAGCATTTTACTTATACTTTAAGCATAATATTTATATATGTATAATATAATTGGCTCTGTTTCTATTTTTAAGTCCATTAAAATAATATTTATAATAGTACCTATTATAATGCCTAGAACAGCACTAGGCATTATGGGTTTCCAAATGTGTAACAAGCTATAGACTCTTAAGTAATATTCGGTTTAGCTAGAAAAGAGCTATATACATAAATAAAACAATTAGTGATGGCATAGTTCAAATTGTATGGTATATATTATTATAAAATGGTATAATACACAAAAGTATGTTTTTAGAGAGGGTAAATCCTATATGAGTTTTAAAAAAGAGTTCAGTGGCATATGTCTTTAGGAGAGCTTTTTGGAGGAGATGATATATAATAGATATTATATATATATAATAGATATAAAATATTTCAGTTGATTCGAATACATAAAATGGACTTGCTGCGGTATATCTACTTTAGGATTAAGTTCCTCTAAAACTGAGTAAGACCAAGCATTTCCTGATTCTAAAGGTACTTTTAACACAGTGGCCTCATATATTTTTCTGATGCAGCCAAGGCAGTTTATTTAGCATCCTGGCACATCTTGGCTAATTGATAGTCTCTCTGCTTGCTCGATACCATTTCCCCACAACTCCTGCCCTACCTCAGTTTCATTCCGGAGGATCTGCTCTACCATATTCCCATCAAAAGGCAGTCTTCTTACCCTAGCATCCTTCCCTGGTTTGTGTTTTCATTGAGGTTCCCTTTCTTGTCCCTTTACCAGTGTTTTCCCCTGAAGGGATGACTAGGTACCTGCCCCCTTCAGTGTCTAACTGCCGCAGCCTTGCTGACACCCTGTACTAATATATAGCAAGCCTCAAGGTCAGGAACATGCTGGTCTCCAAGACAGAGAAGAACATCCTACACTCCTCTTTTAGTAGCAGGAGCAGCTTCACCATGGCACCGAAAGACAGCGAACCATCACACCATTTAAAATCCCAAATGTCATTTTTCTTGCCATGCTACTAGCTCTGACTATGAGGATAGTATGTAGGTTTTGGATAATTTGTATTTCCAATGTTCTATGAGTAATATACACACATGCACACACACACATACCTATATGGAAAAATATTTTTGTTCAAGATTTTGCTTATTAACTTTTTATGTCCTGTCATCATGTATAAATAAGCATACAGCTTTGAAACAATTTAATGTTTTGCAGTAAAAAAATTCAAACATAAAACACTTGTGCATTTTTTGAGTTAGACTGTTTTTATCTGCAAGGTTTACAATCACCTTCCAATATATGAAAATTACCACATGAATAATTTGACATAAAATTTTGTTCTCTTCACATTTCGAGGTTTATATTTAGATGTAGAAAAAAGATAAGAGGTTTTTTTTCTCCCTTCCACCTCTAGAATTAGAATCCAAACCACTTGCAGGTATTTTGCTGCTCACATTTTATTTACCTCCTGTAATTGCATACAGTGGTGAAGACTACAGGATCAAGGTCACCGTGCCCTATGTCAAGTTACTCCACTTCTTAACTGTTTCTGCATTTAAAAATACATATTATTAGATACTAAATTCTGAGTTTTTATTTAATTTTAAAGCCAGGGGTAAATTGGCTCTGGTTAGAGACATTCTCTCAGAAATGTTAAGTGTGCTTAGTCATTGGACTACTGAATCTGAAGAACAGATAGGAAAACGTCTATAGAAATAATATGTTTTGGTGACCAGCATGAAAATAAAAGTTATCAGGAAGCTAATGACTATTGATGGGGGGTGAGGGACAGGAGTTTGGAAGAGGAATTGAGGCATTATTTCTATTAGAAACATATTACAGAGTCAGGGATCATTAAAATTGTGAGGGTTCTTAAAGATCTTCCAGTAAAAACTTATTTTCCTAGAGGAAACAGGCATAGAGAAAATAGGTTATCTGCCCAAGAGCACCCAGCCAGTTAATAATTAAACAAGCTAGGACTCCGTCCCATTCCTCTTAGCAGTACTTTTTGGCCTTAAAAGTGTGTGTGTATATATGTACACACACACACACACACACACACACACACACACACACACCTTTGTGTTTCTATACAGCAACCCAGCAACCTTTGGGGGAAAATATACAAGAAACTCTTAACATTGTTACCTTTGGAGAAAAAGATGAGTTCATTCTGTACTTTCTTTTTAAAACTTTATACAAAATATATATTCATAATTTTAAAAGGATAAATTAAACTTTACTACATATAACTAGGTTTTTAGAGTCAACATTTTGAATTGGAAGTACAGGGTCAAATTCTGTTATACTATTTGGCTCTTCTCTGCCCATTAGATACTTTTGGAGGAACTCATAAGAAAACAGTATTGTTCCACAGAGCAGTAATTTACATTCAGATACATTTTCAGTGTGAAATTAGCAATATTTGTTTGAAAAATAATTATTAGTCCTTTGTGTATTACATATGATTATAATAATATATGTTATAATTATTATTTGTATGTTAATACTGTTATACATTATTACAATATATCATATATAATATCTTGCTTCACAGAAATGGCTCTCAATGAGGTGGGGGTGCAATTTTGGCCCCTAGGGGGTGTTTGGTAAGCTCAGGTTATAGTTTAGATTGTCATAACTCGTGCTACTTGCATTCGGAGGTGGGGCCTTTGGGAAGTACTTAGGCCATGAGGGTAGAGGCCTTATGAAGGAAACCCCCGAGAGCTAGCTTACCACTTCCTTCGGCCACATGAAGTTACAGGGGGGAAACCCCCATCTAGGAGCCAGGCTTTCACCAAGTCTCTGCATCTGCCAGCCTTGATCTTGGATGTCCCGGGTTGCAGAGCTGTGAGACATAAAAGTTTATTGCTCATAAGCCGCCCAGTTCATGGTATTTTGCTGTAACAGCCCGAGCACATGAAGATGCGCCCCACAGGAGCTCCTCTCACTGGAATCAAATGGTCTCTCTTTGGGTTCACAGAGTCTTCCTTCTGCTTGACCAAGTCTGATACTGATGCTCTCCGTCTTGCATTCTTTATCTTATTCAATGTATTCCTTAGCTCCGAAGTTTCTGTATGGTTCGTTTTTATGATTCCTGTCTCTCTCTTGAACTTCTCTTTTTGCTTGCACATTGTTTTTTTTTGTTTTTTGTTTTTGCTTTTGTTTTTGTATTTTTTGGTTTTGTTTTGTTTGGATATCATTGTTTATCTGTGTTCTCATGTAGCTTGCTGGACTTCCTTAAGATCATTATTTTTAGTTCTTTATCAGGCAATTTGTAGATCTCCATTTATTTTTGTATTTAGTTCAGGAAAATTACTGGGTTCCTTTGGTGGTGTCATGTTCCTTGGTATTTCATGTTTCTTACCGTCTTTTGTTGCTTTCTTTGAGTTTGCAGAAGTAGTCCCCTCCTCTAGTCTTTAGTGACTGGTTCCTGGAGAGAACCACCTTCACCAGTCAGTCCAGCCAGGGATTATGATGCTTTCTCAGCACCTTCTTATGGATGTCCTCTCTCCCCATTTCCTGTTCCTCATCGGGTAGGGCAAAGAAGAATTCTTAACTGAAGATTGTGTGCTTTCTCTTGATCCTACCAATTCTGGTCCGGTGCTCAGAGCCTCCTGTGTGCTCTCCTTAGTGTAGTGCCCGGAAATGCTTAAAATGAGTACTTTCTTCTAATCCAGCACAGTTGGGCCAGTGTGTGCTCATTATGCATCTGCAAAGGTTTGACTTGCTGCCCATGGGTACAGCCATGTGATGGTGTGTAGGGGAGGCACTGGTGCTAGTGGTGACTGTGTGCTGGTGAGCAGGGCCCACAGCATCCCCAGTGGCTCATGGGCAGGTTTCCTGATGGATGGAGTCTGTGAAGTCTTGAGTCGGATCTGCATTCTGTGTGTGAATTGTGGGCCTGGCTGCTGTGTTCCAAACTTCTCTCAGCTTACAGATCGCCTCAGTACTTAGGTAGGGTGAGAAAAAAGAAGGCCACTTAAATAGCATCCTGCACTCCTGAGGAAGCTGGGCATTGTCCACATAGTGGATGTCATGAGTAGTTTATAAAATTTCTATTCAATACACGTTACACCAAATTTTGACCAGTCGGGGTTTTTTTTTTTCATGTTTTTTATTTATTTTTGAGAGACAGAGAGAGAGAGAGAGCACAAGCAGGGGAGGGTCAGAGAGAGAGGGAGAAGCAAGCTTAGGCTAGGCTCTGAGCTAGCTGTCAGCACAGAGGCCGAAGCGGGGCTCAAACCCACGAACTGTGAGATCATGACCTGAGCCAAAGCCAGAAGCCGGACACTCAACTGACTAAGCCGCCCAGGCGCCCCTTGACCAGTCTGTTTTTAACTGTGTATTTGGATTATTCCTGGCTTCCTTAACTCCCATTACTCTGGTTTATTGAAAGTTGTGTTGGTTGCTTTGAAAAGCTCTATTTGTATAATCCTGCAATTCTGTCATCCTGCGATTAAAATATGACTCTAACATTATTTAGAACTACCTTCGATAATAATTGGTAAGTCCCATAAAGAACCAGGCTTTCTGCTTATAGCTTCACCTCACGTTTTTCCCTGAAGAGATAAAGAGATCTCAGCTATCCAGTATGGTAGCCACTAGTCACATAAGGGTACCTAATTTGTATTGAATTAAATTGTATAGAATTAAAAATCGAGTACGTTAGTTACACTAGCCTCACGTCAAGTGCCCAATAGCCACAGGTTATTAGTCGCTCTTGTATTAAATAGTGCAGATACAGCCAATGCCCATCATCGCAGCAAGTTCTGTTGGACACTACTTACCTAGACTGACCATCTACCTTCACAAGTCTTGTCTCTAGAGCTTTTAAATATATGCAATATTCACATCCACTTGTAAAGAGTAAAAACCATTATCAACATGAAAGATATTCCAAGAACTTTGCTGTAGGCTCTATAGGAATGTTCACTGTACAGAAGTATTTTGAATAATATCTTAAATACATGCAGTTGAGGGACCAGAATACTTTGGGTATATTTTGGTGGGCGTTCTGGGTGTATTCATTCAGGCACACTCTTCGTCCCTTTCTCTCCCACTCTCTGCCTTGGAGCTGGCATAGGTGCTATGGCGGTGGACTCTCTGGACCCTCATTTTTCCCATGGTCTCGTGCGAAGTCTGATATCAAGGTATCTATGTCACCAGTTCCCTCCTTGAAGGGTTCTGCAGGCTGACTGAATTCTACAACCCAAGCTGTAGCTGGCACCTACTGTTGTACAACAATTCCAAATTCTAATGGCTTAAAACAACACTTTTTTTTTCCCCACAATTCTGTGGACTTTCTGGATTCTCTCTGCGAAGTTCCACTTTCCCATGTTGTATTGGCCGAGATGGTTAGGCATTCGGCTAGGAGGTCATCTGGGGCCAGAACAGGTCTGGTACCTCAGCTGTAGTGGCGAGAATGTCTGGGAGTAATTGGTCCTCTCTTTCCAGAAAGGTTGTCAGGTGTCTTTACATGATGGGTCAGGTCATACAAAGAAGTTTTTAGACCTCTTAAGGCCAAGGTCTGGAACTAGTACATTACATCCACTTATTGGTCAAAGCAAGTTATGAAACCTGAGGGGTTTCTCTGGATTAAAGAAGCAGAGGGGAAACTGTGGATTTGAGAAGCAGCCTACACACAGAGCTGGGAAGTGCTGGCAGCCATACCCACCATACAAGTCCCAGATCTTTGCAGGGGACTCTTTACAAAGGCTCTCTTTGTATCCCAGTAAGCACCTGTTCCCTTTACCCCTCCAAGCCCAGGGTGGTGTGGCTCCCCAGTTCTTACGAATCCCAAGGTACTAAATGATACCTTGTGACTTTCTTACACCTGTCCATCTCTTGTTCAATAGTCCTTTTTATTTTCCCCCAACTTCCTTTTGTAAACTTTATTCACATTCACCAAATGGAAAGTTACTTTTCCTTCACAATCTTCTTTCAACACATTTATTAAAAATTAGTTGGGACACCTGAGTGGCTCAGTCTGTTAAGCATCCGGCTTCGGCTCAGCTCATGATCTCACAGTTCATGAGTTCGAGCCCCATGTTGTGCTCTATGCAGACAGTTAGAGCCTGGAGCCTGCTTCTGATTCTGTGTTCCCCCTCTCTCTCTGCCCTCTGCCTCTCAAAAATAAACATAAAAAAAGTTTTACTACTCTTTTATGAATTTGTTTATAATGTTCTATTAATAATTTTATTTATTTATTTATTTTTAGCAATCGGGTATTTAGGAATTTCCTCTACCCCATTTGCTTTACATTTGTTTTTTTAATTTTTTACATAAAGACTTAATCTTAAGAACAAATATTAAGTTTAACTAGTATATGTATGAGGTATTTTTCAGACTTCTCACATCTCACAATTTGATTACATCTATAGTCTTGGCAATTTCTAGTTGCATGAAAGTTCTATGTTGAGTTTCAGTGACATTAAAATGTCTGTGTTTTTCTAGGATTACATAAATCTTTTACTTTTGTGTCTTTAGCAATTCTAAAGCATTTCACTTCAACCTTCTAGATTGTCTGTGTTCGGTAGGATTCAGTCCCTTCACTGTTTCCATCAATATTTCTTTTTTTTTTTTTCTATTCTGACTTATTTAATTGATTTGTTTAAACACTTGAGGTTTAAAGTAGCTGATCACATGATTACTCAATCCTTTACGAATCCAGGAGTTTCAAAACAAGTTTCAATGTTTCCCTCAGATATACTGATGTCTTGGTAATAATTGCATTAGAGCTTTAAGAACTAGCTTCCTATTCTTAACAGAAGAAGGCTGTCCCCTTCGGAATTTACATAAAAAATGGATTTTCAGATGATTACTTTATAAATATTTGATGTTATATCATATTCCTTTAAAACTTATTTTTGATTCTGAATAAAGAAAGAAAAAGTCTTAAGCAACTTTAATTAAATTGGACCTCTACCCGAGACTTAAAGAAGCATTTGTACTAAACTATTTAACCGTGTTTATGTCATGTCATTGAAAGTCTGAATTTTTGTTTCTTGTTCATACTGCTGGTGAAATGTAATAGTAGTCTGAAGAAAATATGAGGTTTATAGATGGGGACGTAACAGAATTTGAGTGTATCTAGATAAAGGAACACTAGATTTCTTTACTGAGATCATATCACTATGATATTTCATTGCAGCTCTAAGAAATCTGTATGACTTACCATAAGGTAAATGCTAACTGTTCAACATGTATCACTTTTGTAACTGACATTCTGTGTTCAGGTTCATTGTGTTCCTGACATATAACCATCATTTCCTTTCATGAGACAATCTCTTCCTCGTGAACTACAGTGACTCTTTTATTGACATAATACAGGTGCAGAAGATTTCCAGTAAAGCGTTACTTTGTAACAATAGGCCAGACACATCCTGCCAGGCAGTAGATCATCTGTATTTTCACTGCAGCACAAAAGCAGTTCAGTGATATACTAGGTAAAACTGATATTCAAGTAGGGAGATTTTGATTAAATGCTCATCCTTTCTGCAGCTTTGGTAAAATTTTCAAGTATTTAATTTCCAAACATAATTATGTTTCTGAACTTCATTTATACACTGTTGTATTTTTCAACTGAATTCCCAGCTGAATATAAAAACTGAGACTGAGAAGAGGTGTTACTACTTAGAGGTGTTCACAGTTCTCCAATTTCATAACTTATCAGTTCCTTTTTCTTTGACCTAAAAATATATTATGCTCTTGGAAGTTTTCATATTCAACATATGCAAAAAAAATAATTAGAGAAGGATTTTGCTAATATAACAGTTAAAGCTGAGATTCTGAAGCCAAACAACCTGGGTTTTTTATCAATCTCAGCTCTGACCCTTACTTGCTTTTTAACTTTGTGACTATTACTTCCCCGTTCTATACTTCAGTTTCTCCATTTTTAATAATGTGAACAGTAGGATAACCTCATGGCATTTTTATGAGGATTGAGTGTTAATATCTGTGGAATGCTCAAACTGTGGATGTCATAGAGTAAACTCTGGGTGCTACCATTTTTGCTATAAAAAAAATGAAAACACATTTGCTTTAGTCAATGAGCATAATTAGTTTCAATCATTTTTGTTAGTTTATTTCAATTTCCCTACAGTGAAAAAGAATTCATTGGATTGCTTTGCCATTATTTGATATTTTAAGTTATATTTTTTAAGTTTTATATGAAATGTCTCATGCTGTTTCACAATTTTGTGTCCTTGTAAAGGTATTTTTTTCTTTTTCTTATATATAATTTATTGTCAAGTTAGTTAACATTCAGTGTATACAGGGTACTCTTGACTCTTAGATTCCCGTGATTCGTTATTAATACGACACCCAATACTCACCTCAACAAGTGCCCCTCTCAATGCCCATTTTGCCTGCCCCCTGCCCCCTATCCCCTTGAATCCTCAGTTTGTTCTCTGTATTTAAGAGTCTCTTATGGTTTGCCTCCCTCTTTGTATGTAACATTTTTTTTCTTTACCTTCCCCGCAGGCCTCTGTTAGGTTTCTCAAGATCCACATAGGAGTGAAAACCTGTATCTTTCTGACTGATTATTTCACCTAGCATAGTACACTGCTGTTCCGTTCATGTTGTTGCGAATGGCAAGAGTTCACTCTTTCTCGTTGCCAAGTAGTATTCCCTTATACCACATCTTCTATATCCATTCATCAGTTAATGGGCATTTGGGCTCTTTCCATACCTCACACCGCTCAGAGTGGCTAAAATCAACAACTCTGGAAACAACAGATGTTAGTGAGGATGTGGAGAAGGGGAATCTTCTTGAATTGTTAGTGGGAATGCACACTGGTGCAGCCACTCTGGACAACAGGGTGGAGGTTCCTCAAAAAATTAAAAATAGAATTACCCAATGACCTAGCAATAGCACAACTAGGAATTTATCCAAAGGAGAGCTGATTCATAGGGACACATGTGCCCCAATGTTCATAGCAGCACTGTCAACAAGATATATTTCTTTAAGAGGAGACGAAGAGTGCCCTTACATTTCCGGAGTGAGGCAGAAAGGTGTACGGTAAAATGAGTGGGGAAGTGGAAGGCAGAACACCCGAGTTCTGACCTTGGCTCTGCCGTTGACACCTGTATGATCCCGAGTTGATCTCTTACCTTTGTGATTTACAGTTTCTTTGGTAGTTAACTCTGTGATTATTGTGAAAATCAAATATGAGAATTAGTGCAAAAACATTTTGGATACTAAAAATATCATGCAAATAAGAAGCAGTAATATTGTTAATTTTGATTAGAAGGCACACTACCCTGATGAAGAGGTTAAGGATTAAACCAATTTTTAATATCCACTATGTAGAAGTTAGTTTAGGCTACTGCAGAACACGCTAATGTTCATGCTTAGGGAGAGGGACAGTGATAATTTCCAGCCAATTCTTAAGTGGGGCAGCAACGCTCAGAACTGTGTGATGGTAAAGCACAGGTGGCATTGGCAGAGTGATAGTTTTTTAATCCATGCAATAGGGCAGATTAGTGGTGTCCAAAAGATGATTTAGAAGTCTTATTTTTGTTCAAAAGTTTTTGAGGCTTCTCCTACCAAATGTTTTTCTAAGAATCATTAATACATGACAAAATTAACATTTCCGTCATTTCTCCTTTTCATCCTTATTCATCATGATGGCGTTGTTCATGTCTCTAGATAATAGCCAAAAAGAGAGAAAAACTAATGAACAGAATAGATACCCACCCATCATATAAACCAATTACTAATTAACTGAGTGCTATATAAAAAAAGGAATAATATCTACAGTATTTTGACAAGTATTTATTGTGCTACATGTTTGATAGAGTTATAAAGATGATCCTTGTCCCCAAGATCTTTCTGGTCTACTTATTGAGTTGTGTACCAAGAAGAATATCCATACTCCTCCTTCCCAAGCTGCTTAAAAGAGATCCATTGTTTTCTTCATCAGGATGTTGGGTAAAGCAAAATGAGAGCATGGGTAGCTGAGTGCGGGGAGGGGAGAGCACTGAAGACCACTGCCTCAATGGGGAGAGAGGACGTGATTGGGACAATGGTCCTTTGGAGCAAAAGGTTTAAGGAAAATTATTTATGAAGTTTTTTAAAATAATAGTTTATTGTCCAATTGGTTTCCATATAACACCCAGTGCTTCTCCCCACAAGTGCCCTCCTCCATGACCATCACCCCTTTCCCCCCTCCCCCTCCCCCTTCAGCCCTCAGTTCCTTAGTATTCAATAGTCTCTCATGATTTGTGTCCCTCTCTCTCCCCAACTCTCTTTCCCCCTTCCCCTCCCTATGGTCCTCTGTTAGGTTTCTCCTGTTTATGAAGTTGTTTTTTTAAAGTAATACAACTCTTTCTTCTATCCCAAAGAAACTGTCACTGAACTTTAATATTTTACTGCAAGTTTTTTGAATTCAATTTGTGGGTACATGAAGTTGTTTTTGGATGTGATATCATGCTGAGAGTAGCCATAGGGGTAAGAGAACAAGATGGTCCAGTAAACTTCACGTGCAGGCTTACTTTTTAAAAATGCATAAACAATGCCATAATGCCACTAGATTTTTACATAATGTTCACTTTAAATACAGTTTTTAAGTGATAAGTGTTATTGGTCACAACCTCTACTCTAGAGTCAATGACTGACACAAATCACTGATTGACGGATCTAAAAACAATGTAATTATATGATATGTATTATACCTTTGATAATAAAAACTACTATCATGTATGAGTGTGACAACCAAGAATTATTCAGGTGTTATTGTATCATCTGATGTTAACAATAACTTGCAACATGGTGGATGTTCATATCCTCACTTTAAAGATGAGCAAAAGGGGGTGCAGTGGTTTTGTGATGTGTCTCAGATCACAGTCCAGAAGGTTGCAGAACTCAAATTTCAGATGAGATTGGCTCCAAAAGCCTATTCTTTTTCCAACTTACTCTGTTCCTTTGGGAAGAATGCAGCCTATTTTAGTAATTACTAGTAGAAGCATCTCCCATTAATTCTATATTTGTAATCTCATAAATCAAACCTTAAATTATAGCATTTTAATATAGTATATAAAAAGTGGAACATATTGGACTTGAATAAAGAAAATTATTAAGAGGATAAAAATAGCCCAGAGCAATAATATAATTTAAAAAATTTAAGCTGAACATTGGGAAGTTAAGAATATCAACTTCTTATATTTTTAAAACAATGACTTTTCTTATTGTAGACTTCATTTTTTGTCAGACATTGACTACTGAAAAACAACAACAAAATGTAGCCACTTGTTGTTATTATCTTCAGCTTACTGAATTAGTCATATTGGCCAATTTTTGTATTTGTTAAACTATTTTTGATCCAGTGTTCCTATCTCAATTTGCATCGGGGGTGGTAGAAAAAAAAAAGAAAAAGAGAAAAGAAATCCCTTTCTGCATCCTCATATATATTGAAGTTTTGAGTTCATAATAAATGAAGCAGTCTTATTTCTTCAGTTTATGATGTTTTTGGTATCTTTTGACTACTCATAACACACCCTGCTTCAGCAACTTAGTTTAGTGCCAAATCCTACCACTCCTCGCTTCACTTCCATTTTCCCTTGATATTTTATTTTTCCAATTTGGAAAAAAAAAACAGTAAATATGATCTCTTTACTGACTCTTTACTGTAAATATGATCTCTTTACTGACTGAACGGTGCCTCAGAAATTTGTGTTAACTGTTTCCTAGTGTTGAATAAAGCATGTAACATTGAAGTGTTATGGAACATTTTAATGGAGATGCCTATCAGGTACTTGGGATGGTACAAGAAAAGTCGGAGTGTAGGATGCCTATTTGATGCTTGAGTTATATAATGGCCTGCCTTTAAACGTCATAAAAAAAAGAAATCTCACCAACCTTGTGGTTGACTTAAATTTATATTTTATGCTTCTATGTATATAAACATGAAATTTGATACAATAAATTGCTGCCCTTATTAAGTTATGAAGGCAAAACTAAAATGTGTTTGAAGTTTTAAACAAAATGAATACTCCACATTAAAAATTCTGATGAAGAAATTGAAGACTTTTTATGCTCCTCATAGCCCTGTCACAATTTATTTTTCACGGTTTGAATATAATGCTATTTTTTCCAAGAAGTCTTTCTTTTTTAATTGAAGTCTAGTTGACATGTAATAAATAGTATATTAGTTATAGATACAATAAGTCTCTCTTAATCATCCCAACTATAATAAGTGATCCCACTTCCCTAAACCCCTATAAAATTACACCTCTTTCTTTTATGGTATTTCCCACCGTAGCATATTAATTATACTTGAATTTAAAAAATTTATTAATAAAATAAATTTTTTTTGTGTATTTCCTTACCATACTCAATTGTATATTCCTTGAGACACCTTGTCTTATCTCTCTACACCATAACACCTTTGTCATTTACTTATCCCTGATTATAAAAGTAGTACATATTCATTTTCAAAAATTTAAAAAATAGAACTGTTTAAAAAGGAAATCTTGAGCACCCAGAGTTCCAGAGCCAGCCACTACTAATATTTTAGACCATATATTTTTATTCTAATTGTCACAAAATGAATAACTTAGTTTTTAGTAAGGGTAAGTATGTCAGGATTTGTGTGTATACATGTATTCTTTTACTCATTCAACCAGTGTTTTTGGTGATCCTAGTAAAACATCAGGGTTTTTTACCTTACAGATTTTACGATCATGCTATGAGTGTAATTTAGTACTTTGCTAGTTTGATTTATGATTATATTATCAGCATTTTTCCATGTAACTAAATATTTTAAACATATTTTATGATTATATACAATTATGGATGAATATTTAGTTCTCTGTTTTAATAGCTATATAATTACGGATATAGTATAACCTCACTCTACCTTCATATACATTTGTTTTGTGTACATTAGTATCTTGTCCATAAATATTTGTTGAGTAAATAACTTGAGTTATGTTGTAAGGCTATGTGTCTGTGTAAAAATATGTACATATTTTTGCATTGTTTTTATCATTTGACCAGTACTTTTGGAGTTCTGCTTGGGTTAAATATTGGGTAATGTCTAGAAAAACATAATTAAATACAATTTCTGCACTAAAGGAGCACTTAGATATTTTAGCGAGAAAGATAGAGGAGTCAACAATTACAGTACTGTTAACAATGAACCCAGGTTAGGTCCAATTGCCTTCTTAACTTGCATGAGGCTTGTTAAAGTAAGCACTCAACACCAGGCACTTAAAATTGAGACACTTAAAACTGCAGGGTGCAAAACCCACAATAGGACACATCATACAGCTCATTGCTTTTCTTTTTCTCTCTTTCCAACTCAGATATCAGCTCTTGGTCCCAGGGATAGAAAACTTTTTGTGATGAAGTTACACATATATGAATGAGCTGTGATTTAAATTATATCAGATGCCTTATTTCCTATTTCCACCCCCACCTTTACCTACATTTCAAATGCCCTTAGCTTTAATTTATCTTACAGGGACCTAGAGATTAATTTGTGTTTCTTTCTCACGTACATTTATCATTATGTGATCACATTTGAGATATTTAATAATTTTAATTAATAAAAATTAACACAGGGCATAACTGTTGTAAGCAATAAAAGGTATTAAAAGATTGAAACTTTCAAATTACTTAAAACCCACTACAAATAGAGAATGTTACGTATAATCAATACAAAGATTCATGGATTCTGACATGTATTTTTTGCCCATGCGCCCCTGCTTCCTATTATACACCAGGCTTTGAACTAGATCCTAGAAATATAGCAATGAGCAGCAGACATTTCCTGCTCTCATAGAAATTATATCCTAGTTGATGATAGAAGTATACACAAGATGCCAAGTTTTAACTATAACTTAGGGTTTAAATTTGTACTGCATCTTTCTTCGATGAAATGTATAAATGGAGTTTGTTTATAAGAACATCTTTTTTGGCATAATTTTCATTGATGCATCATTAATATGCAATGTTTTATTTGTTTCATATCCACAAACTATTAAGTCAACAGTTTTACACAGTACTCAGTGTTCTTCACAATACGTGTAGTCATCATCTGTCACCACGCATTATTACAGTATTATTGACTATATTCTCTATGCTGTGCTTTTCGATTTTAAATAATTCATTATGAATAAAAATTGTAATACTAGTGACTCATTAGATCCTAACTATTCCTGGGGGGAAAAAAAGTATATCAAGCATCAAGTTGAAAAGCGTATGACATTTATTTCCTTACCCTAGAATGAGTAGTGGGAGCTGGAACGTTCTTGGCACATGAGCATCTTGAGTCTCTTAGAAGCAGAAGCTATTACCGTAATCACTGGCATGCAAAGGCTGCTGGAGTATAATCCCAGACAGGCATGGAAGTCTCCAAGGCAGCCGTATTTTCTAGGAAACAGTGACAGAGGAAATGGAATGGTAGGGGAGCCATTTATATGTACCTCTGGTTTTTAAGCCAAGTATAGTTAAGATCAAGAACTGTATGCAACTCTTCTAAGGTAAAATAAACCGAATGAATATCACCAGCACTAACATTTGTGACAGATTTTATTTTCCAGTAGCAGCCACCATATCTCTTCAGTCAATGCTCTTCTGTAGTTGACCTTGCTACTCCCTTATCAACAGGTGGAATCTTATTCTTCTCCCCTTGAATGTGGACTGGACTTAGCAACTTACCTATTACCATATTACCATGAGACTACAGTAGAATTGATGTGTGTGCCTTCCAAGACTAGGTCAGAAGAGGCCTGCAGCTTCTTCCTTGCTGTCCTCTTCTCCTAGAACACTTGTTCGGATGCTTCGTTTCAAATGTTTCCTTTTAGAAACATTTTGGCAGGTGCTATGCTTTTATAAGTCCAGTCTACGTGAAGAAGTCACATTCCAGTTGGCACCCCCACCTGAGCCCAGTTCCAGGTCATTCCAGCCTAGATCCAGGTACCTGTGGGTGAAGTTCTATATGTGCAAAGAAGAAAACAAAGTGATATTTGGTGACCAGAATGATGCATTGTGGCAGAGACAGCAATGTTCACTGAACATGTTCCGTGTTCTCCCAAATTTCTTAGGCCCCTTACAGGTAATTAGGGTCACGTTATTCAACCCAAGTTACAGGCTGTGAGCAGCAATGCTAAATGTCATTTCCTGGGCATAGCATAAAAGATAAGGTATGAATAAATAGTGATGTATCCGTTGACATGTAGGTAGCCTGGATCCTTAAGTCACTATGTGGAGTAGAAAAACCTATTCTTGAGTAATATACTTTCTTCATTTCTCATTATCCCAGTTTACTTAATCACTCATTCACTGCACTTACTGAGCACGTGCTAGCTAAGTGCTAGAAATACAGAGATGAATAAGACATAGTCCTGATTCTTGAGCAGCTTAGTGTCTTATGGTGAACTTTTTCTCGATACCTAATTGTTTACTTGCCACCTACACACTCTAATAAGAAGAAATCTTTGAAAGTTTCAACCATTTAACCTAGAATGCAAGCTTTTGCAATATGACCTTAACTTATCATACCTGTGTTATTTTCTCTTACACATTCCAACCACACCAGAAATCTCATTTTCCTGAAAAGTGGCCTCTATTTCTAAACTCTTATGATTTTGCATATGCTATTAATTTTACCTACAGTAACCTAAAATTACCTCTGTTCATCAAAATTCAACCCACTCTTTACAACCCAATTTAAATATTATATCTTCATGATACAGGGGTTAGTTCCTAACCCCCTCACCAAACATGATACATTTTCTGTTAAGCCTCTCTAACAGTTTGTGCCCATTTCTTTGTACTCCCTCCCCACTATACTGTAAGTTCCTTGAGAACAGGACTAATTATCTATTTCTGTATCCTACATATCACTTGAAATGAAATCTTCCACACAACGAGCATTCAGTTAAGTATGGAGTTAAACAGAGTTGAACACACCACTTTGACTTTACCTGCATCATTTGTTCATGAATGCATCAGAAATGTAGGAGAAAATATGATATAATTTGAGTATATAAAAAAGGAATTCTAGCTACAATGCCTCAACATTATTTCTATTATAAAGTGAGGACGAGAGTATCAAAACTGTTATCCAAATGCAGAAGGAAGCCTCGAACTGTCAGCATGCTGTAATAACATAGTAATCCTATAAAATATAATACCGAGAAACCCAAACTTATTGTATAAATTTAATCATTTTAATGATTTAATATTAATTAACGCTTTCAAATAAACAAGCTTCACCTCTAAGTATAGGTTTTTGTAGAGTGAGGAGTAAGTGCGCTTAGCTTACAAAGATGGTCTAATCTGACTTCAAATTCCAAACAAACTTGGAAATTAAAATATGTTAACATTTGGCATGACCCAAAAACAATGCAATGTGCATTAGTTTCAGGCTGAAAGTCTCATTCTGTGTCTTGGGCCATGTTATTTATTTGATTAAGCCAAACAGACTGTTGAAGAGATTCTATCTTGCCTTATGTTCCTGTTCCTCTGGAAATACACAGTAATGAAGGTACTTTTAACAGATGTTACTCTAGACATATTAACTTCCAAGGTTCACTGTTCATTTTGTTCACCACAGCTATTTTTATTACAGAAAATAAGAATGGAAAAATGCAGAAGGTCAAAGGACTTCTGTTCCAGTACCAACAGTGGTTATATACCTGGCTACGTGCCGTTAGTAATGCTCTACTAGCTCACACTTACTGTGTGCTTACTATGTGCCAGTCCGCCTTGTAAGTGCTTTACATATATTACTCGATTTAATTCTCATAAAACCCTTATGAGATAGATTATTGCTATCACCATCTTATAGATGAAGGAACTCTGGAACAGAAGGGTTAAATAACTTGTCCAAGGTTAAAAGGCTAGTAAGCTGATAAGACAGTGAGTCAGGATCCCAGGCTCTCTGTCTCCAGAGCCAGCGCCCTTGGCAGTGTTCTAAGAAGGAAGAAAATTCTAAAACCTTTAAGTAGCTGTTCCTAAATAACGTGGGGCAAAATTTTTCAAATCAGACTTTCTGGAAATAAAATGTAATAGCTATTTCAGTGATTGTTAACCGATAACAATAAGTTAACAGAGCATTTAATTAGTTTCCTAAGGATAATTCTTAATTTAGATGAAATTTACTCTGGCTTGTGAAGCCATCCACAGTGACAATAAGGAAAGGTTGTTGTGACGTACTGTTGTTGCAAAAGCTAAAGAAAGCAAGTTTTCCAAGTAATCATGGCTGGAACAGAAAACTGTTTCAAAGATGCTATACATTTTGTTAGGGTTGAACACAGGTTAATCTATTAAAGAGACAGTCAAAAATATTTCTGTAGAAGTATATATTTATTGAGAAATAGTTTGGGTTAATGATTTATACTATTTCAGTAAAATTATTTATCAGTTAATTAAATAATTCTACCTTTTCTGCAACTTCACTGTGCAGACAGGGAGGGTATGGTAGCTCAATTATATATGACCTGGAGTGAGTCATGGAGATCTCTGTCTCTATCTCTATCTGTGTGTGTGTGTATCTGTATTTATACCTATTTATAATTCAATAAGCATGAAGATGAGAACACAACCCTCAATGTTCTAAATTATAATGTTCCATATTATATCATGTCAGATATATTTTTTAAAGGAAAGATGAAATGATGTGTCAATCTAAGTCCATAAATTGTAACAAATGTACCACTCTGATGGGAGATATTGATAATGAAAGATGCTATATATCTTTGGGAACAGAGACTATATGAAATCTCTGTACCATCCCCTCAACTTTTCTTTTTCCTTTTCTTTTTTTTTTTTAATGTTTATTTTTGAAAGAAAGAGAAAGACAGAGTCGGAGCGGGTGAGGGGCAGAGAGAGGGGGAGATGCAGAAACTGAAGCAGTGTCCAGGCTCCACGTTGTCAGCACAGAACCCGACACAGGGCTCAGACTCACAAACCATGAGATCATGACCCAAGGGAAGGCGTGCGCCCAGTCGACTGAGCCACCCAGGTGCCCCTCCCCTCAACTTTCCTGTGAACCTTTTTTAGAGGCTGCTCTAAAAAATAAAGTTCTTTTTTAAAATAAGATTTTCTTAATAAAGGCAAAATAAACCCACATATTACAGTCAATCTGTGATAAAGGAGGCAAGAATACACAAAGGGAAAAGAGTCTGTTCAACAAATGGTGTCGGGAAAACTGGACAGCCACATGCAGAACAATGAAACTGGGCCACTGTCTTGTGTCACACACACAAGTAAACTAAAGATGGATTAAAGACATAATTGTGAGAACTGAAACCTAAAATTCCTAGAAGAAAATATAGGCAGTAATCCTTTTAACATCAGCCATACAAGCATTTTTCTAGTTACTCCTGAAAAGCAAAATTAAACTATTGGGGCTATACCAAAATAAAAAGCTTTTGCACTGTGAAGGAAACCATCAAAAAAACAAAACAAAACAGAAAGATAACCTACTGAATAGAAGAAGAATTTGAAATTCATAAATGATGTATCCAGTAAAGCATTAATATCCAGAATATGTAAAGAACATATACAGCTCAACCCCCCAATAATAATAATAAAACACAAATAGTTGAAATTTTAAAAGGCAGAAGACCTCGACAGACATTTTTCCAAAGAAGATATACAGGTGGCCAACAGACATGTGAAAAGAGGCTCAACGTCACTAATCATCAGGGAGATGCAAATAGAAACCACAAGGAGATATCATGTCACAACTATCAGAATGGCCATAATCAAAAACACAAGAAATAACAAGTATTGGTGAGGGTGTCAAGGAGAAGGAACCGTCATGCACTGTTGGTGGAATGCAAACTGGTGCAGCCACTGTGGGAAACAGTATGCCAGTTCCTCAAAAAATTAAAAATAGAGGGGCACCTGGGTGGCTCAGTTGTTTAAGAGTCTGACTCTTAACTTCAGGTCAGGTCGTGATATCATGGTTCCTGAGTTCAAACCCCACATCGGGCTCTGCACAGACAGTGCAGAACCTGCTTCAGATTCTCTGTATTTTCTTTCTGCCTTTCTCCCACTCGTGTGCTCTCTCTTTCAAAAATAAATAAATGTAAAAATAATTAAACATAGAAATACCTTATGATCCAATAATTCACTACTGAGTAGTTACCCAAAGAAAATGCAAATAGCAATTTGAAAAGATACATGTGCCCCTATGTTTATTTCAGCATTATTTACAATAGCCAAGATGTGGAAGCCAAGTGCTCGTCCATAGATGAATGGGTAAAGAAGAGGTCATGTACACACACACACACACACACACACACACACACACACACTGGAATATTACTCAGCATCTTACCATTTGCAGGAACATGGCTGGACCTAGAGGGTATAATGCTAAGTGAAATAAATCCATCAGAGAAAAATAAATACCTTATCATTCCACTCATGTAGAATTTAAGAAACAAAACAAATCAACAAAGAAGAAAGGGGGACACACCAAATAACAGATTCTTAACTATAGGGAACAAAAAGTTGGTTGTCAGAGGGAAAGTGGGTGAGGGGATGGGTGAAATAGGAGCAGAGGATTAAGGTTACACTTATCATGGTGAGCACTGAGTAATGTTTAGAGTGGTTGAATGAATCATCATATTCTACACCTGAAATTAATATAACACTGTATATTAATTATATTTCAATTAAAGTAAGTACAGTGGACCTTGAACAACATGGGTTTGAACAGTGTGGGTCCATTTATATACAGATTATTTTACAGGACAGTACTGTAAATGTATTTTCTCTTCCTTATGATTTTCTTAATAGTTTTCTCTACTTTATTGTAAGAAAACAGTATCTATACATAAAACATACAAAATATGTGTTAATCAGCTATGTTATTGGTAAGGCGTCCTGTCAGGAGCAGTATATTGGTAGTTAAACTTGGGAGAGTCAAAGTGAGGCGTGGATTTTTGACAGTGCAGGAGTTTGGCACCCCTGACCCCTGTATCATTCAAGCGTCAAGTGCAGTGCTCCAGGCAGCCACCACTAATTGATTAGAGGTAGTGCAGGATAGGAACCTGTTTGCCATCCCTGACCCAGAAGGCAGCCCCGTTACAGTCCTTTTCATTCTATGCTGTAACTACATGTTGGCTTCTATAGTCCATACTCCGCACATGCTATATCGTAATCTCCTAGGAAGGAAGGCCTTTTTGTCGCTTCTGCTTGACAGAAAAGTTTTGAATAAATGTGAATGAATGTATTTTTTAAAACAAACATAAGGGGAAAGGAACATAAAGAAGAGAGAGAAGGAATTAATGAAAGAGATAACCATGAGGAAATGCGGAAAAAGAAGAAGGGTAGATAAGCAGAGTGGGGTGTTAAATAACTTCTAGCAACAGCTGAATGGAGGTGCCCATGAAGAACATCTGTGTCAGATCTGTGCAAGTACTGAACTCATTTCCAGGTTCCTGCTTTTTTTTTCTATTATATCTATAACCCACATTTCAGTTAAAGAAAGTAGAAACAAAATATAAATGAATTGTTTCGTTTCTGTTAGTACCTTTTCTGCGGTACTTATTCCACTACTGTAGTTAGTTTTTGTGTGTGGCTGCCTTACTAGCAAAATCAGCCTCCGTAAGAATTGATCATGCTCTATTTATCTTCATTTTCTCAATACCCAGCGTAGTGTCTTACATATAGCAGACATTTGGATAATATCTGTTGAATAAATACATGCATGCATGAGTCGATACAAGAAAGAAGTTGATAAAGGATTATTAATATGCATAATTAGTCTCAGGACATAAATGCTATGAAAGTAAATGTAGGGAATCCCAGGAATTTAGGGACTGGTCAAGGCTAAAGATATGATCACAGGTGCCAGCAGCACACACAAGCTTTATTCAGGTAATGCTTTGACAAGTTTGCATGCAGGGGACGTCCCTCAAGATAGGAGACTGTTTAAAAACTACCACATGGGTAGGTGACGTGGTACCAGAGGCAGAAGGTGACAAAGAAACTCACAGGGGATAAGAAATAAGAAATTGTGAAGAAATAACTTAGGGGCTAATATACAGGGAGCATCTTTGACTCATTTATGTAACAGTAAGTAGCCATGATATAAAATATAATAAGGGAGATGAGCTGGGTGGGGGGTGAGTGAAACAGATTAAGAGGAATTAACAGGTACTCCATAATCAGTAGAGAGCCGTAGAAGAGAGAGAGGGTAAGAAGAGTAAACTTTCCATCCCAAAATGCAAGCAATGGAAGCCCAGCAGCAGGTACATGTCTGTAAGCTTTCTGAAAACTCACTGTGTAGTGACTTTGAAGGTGAGGGAGCCTGACTGGCTTTTGTTCTTCACAGTCCCTGGATGGGCCCTTGGGAAGGTACCCCTTCCTATTAAACTCCTTGGCCATCTCTGAAATAGAGGCTATAGAATACAGCATTGGTGCTTTGAGGGTTTTCCTTTCTACTTTCTTCTTAAAGTTGGAAACATAAGCATAGTTTTAAGTCTTAAGCAGTCATGTTATTGTTTATTATAGGTTTGTGGTTTATTTGGCCATACAACTCTCTCAGTAATTCATGGGGCTTCTTCTCTATTTGATTACAGTGAGTTCCATGTACCAGTAACCCTGCCCACAGTTTTTCTTAGAAACCTCATCCTCAGATCTGCAACATTGCTTTTTTTTTCTTCCCCCATACCTCACTCTCTAGACTGAATGGGGCTGTATTGAGACTATCTGACTTCTGTAAAAAGGCAAAGCTTTCCATCTGATCTTTGCTTTGAGTTATTTTATCTAGCTGAAACATTTTAACAGGCATCACCCCAAGCTGAAATTTGTCTTGAGGTGTCATAATCAACTCAATAATATGATCAAGTATATGATCAATAATAATAACAAAATCAGCTCAATTTTAAAATGAGCCAAAGGCTATGCCTTTAATGTGATCTTTGACACAAGATTAAATTTTAATGGCATTTGTCACTCAGTCTTTCTCAGCTGCATTTCTTACTGTTTAAGGTCTGCAGCAGTTAGTTTTCCAATACTGCAAGGACTCAAATCTTTGGACTCTATTGCATTTTATGCTTCTTTGCAAATTGACTAATTCTTTCCTGATTAAAGGTCTTTCTTTAATACCTTGCCAAATGCAAGTCAGCATATTCTACTAATGCTGTTTTCTAATTTTTTCCCCTTAAAACTTAAACTCAGTAGGTTCATGATTTATTTCCCAAGTTATCAAAGACACATTTAATCAAATGTTTTTTCACTGGATAACATGGCTTGCTAGCTGTTCAACTTCCAGTATCAGTTTTCTTATAACCTGACTACTAACCAAGGCCACATATTTTAGGTTTTTGCTACAGCAATGCCCTTCCCCTGGTGCCAATTTCTGCATTAGTCAAGATAGGCCTTGTGATGCCACTGTGATAGGAAATGAACCTTGGAATCTCAGGCTTTCTACAGTAAAGCCTCATCTCTCAAACCTGGGATATGCCCAAAGGTGATCAGCAAGGGATTTCTCTTCCACGTAGTCACTCGGAGACTGAGGCTAAGAGATCAGCCTCTGGATTCTCACTGGTCAGTCAAAACAGATGGCAAGAGGGCATGGAGAATTTACGTCTTAGCTTTGGCCCAGAATAGATGTCAATTCCACTCACAGCTCATTAGAAGTAATTCCATAGCCCTGCCTAATTGTAGGATGTCTAGGAAATAGAAGGAATGATATGAGATATTTGGTAAGCATTGTAGTTTCTCCTACAAAGAAAAACTATTGAAGTATATGAAGTTATAAAAAATACAGATAAACTGAAGGATCCATGTATTTGCCAAATTTGTAATTTCTGAGCTACTAGGAATTGGTGTCTGTAGTCTTGCAATATGTTTTCAGATAAGGTCTCTTTCCGTGGGTTAATGATATACTTAGCAAACTCGTTAAGGAATGGTATGGGCAGGGGCACCTGGGTGGCTCAGTCAGTTAAGTGTCCAGCTTCAGCTCAGGTCATGATCTCACGGTTTGTGGGTTCGAGCCCCGCATCAGGCTCTGTGCTGACTGCTAGCTCAGAGCCTGGAGCCTGCTTCCGATTCTGTGTCTTCCTCTCTCTCTGACCTTCCCCTGATCGCACTGTCTCTCTCTGTCTCTCAAAAATAAATAAAAAGCATTTTTAAAATATTTTTAAAAAAGGAATGGTATGGGCAAAGATTCTAAGTAGGTTCAAGAAAGAGATGTGTTCAAAATAGTAGTTCTGCATATAAAATAGTAGTTCTGCATATAAAATGTATATTGTAGAAACGTACACTCTGGTAATCATCAAAAGGCAGTCATTTGTATACCGTAACCTCTAATAGGCAGACACTGGGTGTATATTGGGCTGAATACTGCACTAGAGACACCGCTTGTCTGAGCTGGTATTTTTATGTGTTTCAAAAGAAATGATTTACACTTCTAGTATATCCAGATATAAAGTCAAGTGTGGTTCTCTGACTCAATTGCAGTCCATGAATGATGAGCTTTTGTAGGTTATAAAAATTTACATTATATACCTCTTCCCAGACATGTATTGAGATTCCACAAGTACTAGCACAAGAATTATGATGAACCCACCTTTCTCACATACAAAATTGAAGTATTTAATATATAGCTTTTAATGTCAATTAATAAGAGTATTAAAGAGAGTAGATTTGTTTAGTCCTTTATGCCATTTGTTAGTTATAGGCTAAGACCTAAAGGTAATAGATTAATACGAATAAATACTAGAAAAACTATAATATATTCATTGAAGTACCATGCTAAGGATTTTTACATGCATTATCTCATTTATTTCTCATAATAATTCTATGAGGTAGTAAAATGATGGCAGTAAATTTCAGCCACTGATTCAAGGTCACACAGGAGCAGGACTGGTGTTCTAAGTAGGTAGTCTTACACTGGGGGCCACATTCTCAATTAGTGTCATTTCCTGACTCCCTCTGTGTGACAGAATGTGTTTGTATTGGATCACTGAATTGAACCATCTTGAGCGTTTTTGTTGGTAGATTTCAGTTCAATGGTTACCATGTCATAGTCAGCTAAGGGGACATTTTCAAGTTGCACAGACCTTTTTTCTACTCGTTTCCCCTGCCTTCGTGTCACCTGTTCAATATGTTTACCTAGGTGAATGTGCCTTTAAAAAACTTCTGTTTTTATTACCTTTCTACCTGCCACCCCTTTGAGAACCACAACTCTAGTTTGTATTAGTTACTCTTTTTGTTTCCTTTCTAGGGGTAAAGGTGACGTTTAAAAGAAATACAGGTATTTCTGGTCTCAGCGAGGCTTACTATAAATTGGTCTTGAAATGTAACACACTGGTTAAGACTGAAGGATTAATGACCAGACAGAGTGCGAACTTTGTATGCAGCCTTTCATTGTCGCAATGATATTTTTCTAGGAGGTCTAAGACTCTTGTGTCCAACACTAGTTCTTATTCCAGTTGTGAGAATAAAAGACTCTTGGGTTTTTCTTTCTGTTTTCTGTGTTAGCTAGATGGTTAAACTAAATATAGGCTCAGGTCCACAACTTAATCACTATGTAAATGTAGGCAGGTTACTTTATGATTCTGTGTCTTTGTTTCCTAATGTGATAAATAGAGAAAGAATAATATTACTTCATATGTTGTGAGAATCAAGAATTACTTGCAAAATGCTTAGAAATGTACCTATTACATAGTAAGCACTCGATATACAATAATGGATATAGTGGTGAAGATTATTATATAAGACAAGCTAGCTAATTCACTACCTTTATGTTCTTAAGCCTCCATCAGTGGAAATCTCTCACCGACAGAACCATTGGCAGCTTTAGACTTCTAAGTCACACTGTTTCTTAAAAGAATCTATAAAATAGGAACTATATTTTTCTTAAATATCACACAGAGGCACTATTAGAATAGAGACCAAAAGCATAGAATCAGGAATGAGATTACTCAGATTTGAATCTTTGCTCTGCCTTGAACTAGCGATGTAATTCTTCACAGGTTATATATCCTCTTGGGAGACCTTTTCCTCTTCTGTAAAAAAATGAATGCAGAAACAATCATAGTTCTTTTTCATAAGGTTATCATTTGGTACATATTAACATCACTTAAGTGTAAAATAAATGAACAAATTTTTAAACATACTTTACCAACACATTATTCCAGGTAAAAATATTTATCTATTATTTAATGAAATTCTGACCAACAGTGGTGCAAATAGTAAACATTAGATTTGACTCTGAACTAGAAGGAAGACAAAGCCAAAAGAAAGACACTGTCAATTACATAATTTTATTATGAAAAGAAAGAAGCTTTTCCTAGGCTCAAATTTATTGTCCCGTAACCTCTAGGAAACTTAACTTCATTATCCATAAGGAAAATTTTATTTCCAACCTATACATATAATTTTTGTGAACATCCTCTGACAATGAATATGAATGTTCTTTCATATTGAAAGGAACCTTACAAGGAAGCAAGATATATAGGAAAAAATAGAGCTAGCAATTTTTGCGTGCCTAATACATTACACACTTTTTGACATATTTACTCATTTCACCTCACAACAACCCCACTAATTAGATCATTTACCAATAAAAATATTTGACTAAGATTATGTAATGAATAAGTGGTAATGCTGGAAAACTCAGATTTACCTCCGATATCCAGAGACAACAAATAATTGAAATTCAGATGAATCACAGAGAATCGTGAAAACTAGTAACCAAATTTTTAGGTTGAAGTTTGCATAGGCAGCAATATTCTGAAAAGACTTACTATAGATTTCAAAAACATTGATAAAACATATAGCATATAAGTAAGTCTTGCCCAAGAAAATTTTCATTGACCACTATGTGTCTTAGCCTACTTAGGTTCTGAGAGAGATAACTAGATATTTGATACACAGTTTTTGTCTAGTAATGTGTTAAAAACAATTCCAAGAATAATATCAATACACTGTTCATGATAGTTGTGCCTGTTTATATATTATTATTAATCTATATTAATTTTTACATTGTAGTTAAATTGAATGGAGAGGTTTTTTTCTGAAACCTGGTGATTGCTGTAAAACATATTTTTATTGACTAAAGGGTTTTAACTTAAACTTCCTACTACTTGGCAGTGTTTTGTTTCTTTACTGTGTTTTACAAAATATTTATGTACTTAATAAGCTATTTCTAAGAAAATTATTTATCTTGGCCCCTTTAAAATTTAAGGATGTGCTACAACACGAATATAAAGCATAGCACAAAACATTTTTTGTGTTTTCTAATGACTCACTGTGAGGATTTTGTGTTGTCTGTGTTTGTGTATAATGTTACTGCAAGTAAGCATTTCAAAAATAATTATAGCTTTTTTTCATTTTTTCCCCCAATTTTATACCTCCAAGTTAATTTTTTAAATCTTTTGGGCCAGGATATTTATATGAAGAAATAAGACTACTAGCCTTCATTCAAATAGAACTGAGTGTTATTCATAAGACAGAATACATTAAAATATGAATTTCTGAGTAAAACTCTCCTAAGAAAAACTCCTCAGTGACCTTGGGTTAATGATCTAACCTCCCTGAATCTTCATTTTCTCATCTATAAAAATGGGAATGTCAGTATGTTCATTTCAGAGGCGTTGGATAAATTGGATACTGTATGTATCAGTGTCTAGCATATAATGGTACTTAACAAATGTTAGTTCTCTTCCCCATTTTTTCCTCAGTAATTTAATTGATTTCTAGCTGCTATTGTAGAATACTGCATATTCTACAGTATTTTTTTACAATAATTTCAACACATGAAAATGGATAACTATCAGTCGATAGAACTACTTACTTGGGGTGCATCAGTGATTTCCAGTCATGAATTCACAGATGGGTACTGCCCTATGACTACCTATTCACTCAATAACTAGAAAAATAAGGATAATTTTAAAAGTTTTTCATAAGACTAAATGAATTCCAGTGGAATCTTACATCCTTTCTAATTATGTTGTGATTAAGATATCTTAAAATAAATTATGGTAAAGACAGTGATGTTTGGGGTTTTTTTTTAATATCCTTCATAGCAAAAGAAAGAATTTTGAATCCCTATGTCAGTGACCCAAACTTTTTTTAAACTTCATTTTAAATATCAGCTTTGCCTGCCATTCACTGCCTATGTCATTTAGGGCAAGTTATTCAACCTCTCTTTTTTTATGTTTTATTTATTTTTGGGACAGAGAGAGAACATGAGAAGGAGAGGGACAGAGACAGGGAGACACAGAATCTGAAGACAGGCTCCAGGCTCTAAGCTATTCACACAGAGCTCGACACAGGGCTTGAACCCACGAACATGAGATCATGAACTGAGCCGAAGTCAGAGACTTAACCAAATAAGCCACCCAGGCACCCCTCAACCTCTCTTATGTATCATTTTTCTCCTCTGTAGAATGGGAATGACACAATAATAATCATCTCATGGGTTGTTCTTAAAATAAAAATACATTAAGACCCATCGAATAGTACTGGAATGTAATAACACATTCCATAACCAGCTAAAATTACTATCATTATCTCTGGGTCTGAACCCAAACTGCTGGGAACCCTGCATTTAGACTATGTGTCATATGTCAAAATCACTTTTAAAATAAAGAAAGCGTTTGTTTCTGGATGATATAGTACCTGAAAGTGAGAGATAGTCTTTGTAGACATATAAGATTGCTATTGTATGTAAAGTAATCTACAAAGTATTCCTATTGTCTGCAATAAATTGAATGCTGTCATTGAACACCACCACAATTATTTGGTTATTTTTAAAGACCTGTCTTTATTTTTACATGAGATTAAGCATTTAATGCTTTTGTTCAGCCCAAGAAAACAATTTAAGGCTATATTATATTTTGCATTTAATTTAATTATCAAGTTTTCCTTCTTTCCTTTCTCTACATTTCTTAGAGCAAGTCTTTCCTGTATACCAATTTGCACAGTGATGAAAGTCTACACAGATTTGTTGCAAATAGAAATTAATAATTGTGAAATATAAAGTATAATTTTCTCTTTTTTTTTACATTGAGTTATTTTATTACTTATATCCAGAAGTTTAGGGAAATTAGAATGGTGTTTATTACTTACTCTTTCTGCTATTCTTGTAAGGCATCACAAGGAGAAAAACAATAATTAGGTAACTTTTTTGAAAAGCTTAGCAATTTCTTTGTTTTTAAATTTTTTAACGTTTAATTTTGAGAGAGTGAACAAGCGCAAGCAGGGGAGGGGCAAGAAGAGGGAGGGGTACAGAGGACCAAAGTGGGCTGCATGCTGACAGCAGAGAGCCTGACATGGGGCTCAATCTCATGGACCATGAAATCATGATCTGGGCCAGTCTGAGCTAAGTGCCACTTAGCATTTCCTTTCATTTGAATAGCATTTGTTCTGTTTTCTTAGAAGAAAGTATCATTGTGTTACTTTTGAATTATTAATGTCATGCCACACCATAGGTAAAAAGAACAAAAACAGAAACAAAAACTCAAAACAAAAACCTACAACCACATGTTTGAGTGGATGAAGCCAGGGAATTTCCTTCTGAGGAAAAATACAGTACTGCAAATGATTCCTTTATAGAAAGACATTGCTTCTTTACACACTTCATTTTGGAGCATTCTGATCTGACTCTTGAGAATTCTCAAATTAGAAACCTCAGTTACATTTCCCAAATATGAAAGTTTTGCCCTTTTTCCTGGTAAGAGAATGGGAGGGCTTGGGAGGAACCGCCATGAATCCTCATTAATCTGTATTTTTGCATCAATAACAAACTTTTGTTTCTGCGATGAAAAGTCTGCATGGCAGGGACTCTCTCTTGTTTACCTCTCATCCCCAGTAACCCCTGTGACGCTTGCCTGCCACATTAGTAGGTGCTTGGTGAATGTTTATAAAACGCATACATTTTAAGCCAACTGATCTAAGTAGCACATGTCAAATATGAGATTAATTGTGAAGTGACTTGCAAGTGAGTCATTTAATACCAGTTTCACATTCATAGGCTTGATATCCAAATTATCTCCTAGTTTTCACTGGACCTGCCACAGAATTGAAAGAAATTCTGACTACTACATTTGGAGCACTACTTGGCCAACCATCTTCCTGAATGATGAATATGAAATTCTGAACTTCATGAATGAAGCCTCGTTTTGACTCACAGTGTTCTGAGATTCTTCCCTAGAGTGGAATAAAATAATATGTTTTAAGTTCCTAATTCCTGAACAGTTACAGAAAACACGATTACCCTCAACTACAATAAAAAAAATTTCTGGTTATTAACAGAAAGCTGAAATCTTGTTAATACGTGAAACTGATAGGTGTCCAAAGGGACCTCATTGCTTTAGGAATCTCATCGCAACCAGAACCGTTCTGCCAGAAAGTTCAGGAGTAATTGTCAGTAAGCAAGACAGTGCAAGAACTTGCAGAATAAATGGCCGTATGGTGTTGCAAGTGTACAAAGCTAAAGTCAAGAGCCACGAACCCTAAACACATGTTGTACTAGATATGTGAGGGCCTTTCTATTGCCCTTGTGAACCAATGGGCCTCAGAGAGCTTTTCCTGACATCCTGTGTTAGATTAATTTAAACACTTTTTTTAAAAAATAGCTTCATAAAAAATAAATTTGTAGAATATATTTTTTTAGTTTTATGAGATCCATCATAAGTAATATGCAAAGGATAGTTATGAAACAATAAAATAGTTGCAGGCAAGGTTGATATTTTAGAAAATAGTATTTTGACTCATTGTTCAGTTTATGCCTAATGCTGGAGCCATTATCATTTGACCATAGATATAATCTATGAGTAAACCAGAGTCTTTGTTTTTCCACAGCCTCTTTTAAATGCAATGCACCTCTTAAAACACAGGCATTATTGCTTCTAAGCTTCCATGTTCTTAAAAAGGCACTTAGCAAAACCATTGAAATTTGATACATTTATGTACTGAAGAGCAATTTCTGTGGAAAAGTCTTTCCTAAATTAGTTGGATTTTTTTTATATGTAATAGAGTAAAAAGGGTGGTTTTATTCAAATAAGGTATATTACCAACCTTTCTTTTATGAAATATAGCAATACTTTTGTGACTTATTTAAGTAGCAGAGAGGTAACGACTTATTTCAAAATGTTTTTTACACCTATTCCTTTTTTAATGTCCTATTACGGACAGAAGTGAAACTGGACTTAAATTTCAGGTTATTACCAATACTCTAATAGCTGTAAATGCATCACTATTTCATGTGCGTTAACATTGGCTGAGATTTAGCAAACCTATTGGACCAGAAAAGTCTATTTATCCAGTGGCTGGTTTACAGCTTTTCAATAGGACATTGGTGTGCACATTCTTTGTTAGCTTCAGTATCCTTTGTCTGCACTAAATTACTCACAAACTTAAATGTAAAATAAACACAAGAAAAATTGCTATTTTGGTGGGATGGGGGGAACAGAGAGAAGGGGCCAGAGGCCTGCCAGCTTTAACCCTCTCATTTCCCCCACCCCATATCTCTGCCACCAAAACACAATCTAGGAAACACACGGCCACACTCACACATCCTACTGGTGGTCAAAGATCAGGTCCAACGTAAAATTTTAAAGTAGCTGAAGAAGATGCTTGGTTCATCATTACTCTGTCTTCTCTCTGCAATCTCTCCCTACTTGAATTTGGTCATTGCCACTTTTCTGAGTATGTCGCACTCAACTTCCTTAACTATTTTCTCTCCATTGAAGTCAGCCTAGAGTTCATTCTCTCAAACTCTGATATATGACACACGTGTTAAATAGATAGTGTATTTATTAATAATATAAAGTGGATTTATTTAGTTTCTTCTTCCTCCTCATTTTAACACCCTAATAACTATATTCAGCTGTATATAGTTGATAAAAAGAATGAAGTTTTATGGAGCTCTAGTAGTAGGACTGGTTAAATATTTTTTATGACTATCTCACAGTTGGGTAGCCACTTAATAATGGTAATGTCTTAGATTTGTATAGTGCTTATAATATAAATTCTTGAAATATGTTAGCTGAGTGTTTTTCAAAGTATGGAAACTAGACCACCACTAACCGGAAGTAGGTTTTAAGTGGTGATCAACACAGTTTTAGGTGATACATAAACACCTGGCATTAAATAATACTGAATTTTATAGTCATTTGTAAGTTTGCTTTTTATCTTTTGAAACCCCAAGTAGAAGCCTCATTTTGGTGCTAGTTTTATTTTGAAATAAATTTACTTAGTACAAAGCTGAGTAAATTTATTTTAAAAGGCTGTAGAGGAGTGCCTGAGTGGCTCAGTCAGTTAAGCTTCTGACTCTTGATTTCAGCTCAGGTCATAATCTCACTGGTTCCTGAAATTGAGCACCACATCAGGCTCCTTGCTCACAATGCAGAATCTGCTTGGGATTTTCTCTCTCCCTCTTCCTCTGACCCTCCCCCACTCAGATGCTCACTCGCTATCTTTCTCTTTCTCTCTCTCAAAATTAAAAAACTTAAAGAAAAATAAAAGGTTAGGTAAATAATAGCACAGGTGGTGTTAGAGAATGACAAAATTTATAAAGGCAGTGCTGAAATTATATGAATTTGGGAAACTCCATTAACTCATTTGCTGTTCATAAAAAACTACTAGGTGGGCAGTGTTCTCTTTGGTCAGCATTTTTCAGCTAAAGAAACAGAAGCTGAAATGTAGCTTTAGTGATTTGTCATGCCCACAAGAAACCTGAACTTGTCTTGTGACTGGTTATGTTTATAAATATGTATATGTTTATACTAACAAATTTCTTATAGATATATACATAAATATATACAAATATTAACATGTCTTAATATGAAAGTATGTTTTGAATAGATAAAATTAATTACAAAGAGATTTTGTGTGTTCTAACATTATGGAACCAAATTGTAAAAAGTCCTTAAGAAGGAAATATTAAGCATATCTGGCTTAAAGTAAAATATAGTGTAAAGTGAAACCCATTTTTTTCGTAGGGAGAACACTTGAAATGTACTCTTACCAAATTTCAAGTATGCAATACATTCTTATTAACTAGAATCACCATACTGAGACATTAGGTCTTCAGAACTTACTCATCTTATAACTGAAAGTTTGTACCTTTACCCTCTCCAGTGTCTGGTAACTACCATTCTACTCTGTGTTACTGTGACTTTGACTTTTTTCTTTTTAGATTCTGCATGTAAGTGAGATCATCTAATACTTGTCTTTCTGTGTCTGGTTTTACTTCATTTAGCATAATGCCCTACAGGTTCACCCATGTTGTAAATTAGGTATAGATATGTTAGTTAGCTTGATGGTGATAACCATTCAACAATGTATACATGTATCAAAGCATATTACTTAAATATATACAATTCTTGTCAATAATACTTCAATAAGCTATAAAAAAAAGAACAAAACCAACAACAAAACTAAAAAAAAAAACTACAAGGCATAAGTGTGATTTGTATTTTAATCTACATTCCATAGAATACATACTCATGGTATTGATAACCATATATAGTAAACCTATATCATAGTTTTTATAATCTAATGAAAAGATTAATGTTATTAAATTAAGTTAAAAAATATACATATGCGTCTTAGTGAGAAAAATCATAAGAAATTACTTGACCTAATATACCCAGCCATCTAGTAGTAACACAATAACAGTTGAAGAATGAATGTCACAATAGAATTTTTCAAAATTCCTTAAAAGGCAGGAATTGTGTCCTTTTTACCTTTATAGCTCCAGCACCTAACACAGTACTATGTGTATAATAGATTGTTCAATTATTGTTTGTTAAATCAGTATACTATTGTCAAATATGCAAAGGCTTATCATCTTGCAGTCTTTCTAGGATTGTAACTATCTCTTCCCTGAATGTGTTTATTTTCTACCAACCATAAAGGTACATCTTGGTATATTCTATATTCTATTTCTTCATCTCCAGGAGTTATTACTTAACATGATCATGTCCACCTCATGTATCTGCCTTTATTATTCGACTTCAAAGCCAAGAACTTCACGACAAATTAGCACAAACCGCCTTGGCTATTATTTACATTTTTCTGGATTCCAGTTAACTGAAATAAAAATGCTTTGGTCTTCCTGTTTGATGTCAAGGATAGATTAATACCTCAGCCAAAAATGTACATAATATTGTTCCTATTATATGAGAAGTATGTCTCTCTGAAGGAGAAGGATGGTGAATACAGTAAAGAACTGGTTGTATTCTGCCATGTTGACAGCTTATTACAGTTGGAGTTTGTACTTTATATCATATATGTCATAAATTAATTAAAAATTTTAGTGTTTTAGATACAGAATTGCACTTCAAATCAATGTTTGTGACTGTATTATGGGATATACCATATTTTATACTGTTTTAAACTTTGTTTGAGTTAGAGGCCTTGAATAACATCTTAATGGTACCAAAGAAAAGCATTTTTTATAACTAAGAAGACAAAGCCTCCCTTTGACCGTGTCATTGCTACTATCCTGTACTTGGCTGTCCTTTTTGTTGTAAATTAAAATAGATGAAGGCCTTCGGAGCCAAGTCAATGATAGAGGCTAATTTAATGTGATATAATTGATGAACTCTAAATTGCCCCACTTTTCCTCTTTGAAACACACTGAGTAGAGCTTAAACTTTCAGACAAAGTGTTTTAATTTATGCTCTTTGTCACATTGATGTTCAACAACTCATTGTAGTGATAGAGAAACAAGAATTAACTCTTTATGGATACTTCCACAGACACTACAACAGTCAGAGAAATGGACCCAGCTTAAATACACTACCAGAGTAATCCTTAAAAAAAAAAGAGAGAGAGAGAGAAGAGAAGAGAAATGTTGCCCAAGAGAGGAGGGAGGTGACATGTGGAGATTACCAACTTAATACTAAAGCAATTAATTAAGTGCTATGACAGATGAAAAAAATCAAAATGTTCTCTAAAGAAAAAATCAAGCAAAGAAGTCCAGGTAAAATGCTGGACCTCTGTCCCCATGATCTTCTTGAGTTCTGGTGAATCTGCATGCCCTTGAAGCAGAGCACAGGACAACATTTACAAGAGGAGCGACCGCATGCATATCGCAGCGTGATGAGCCTTCCCAGCATGTGGCGTTGCTGATAGAGTTCAGTAGGATTGGAAAGGTGCAATAGTTGTTTCTGAGTACCCAGAAGCAGCATAAGACAACAAAAAAGAGCAACTATCTGGAAATTACCATTATTAGCAATATTCCATTTCGTGCTTTTTCCAGGGGTTCATGTCAAAAAGAACACCAGCAGTGCACATCCACACACCGTGCTCTGTGCTTACACAGCTGTGTAGGATAGCCACAGGGAGGAACAAGAAGATGAAGATTTTCTCAGATTCTCCTATCTTTGACTATTTGGCAGAAGTGTTGGCAGCTACACTAAAGCCCTTATTTAGCAGTTCAAAGACATGGAATGGAGATGGTGAAGCTCTTCCATGATCACTGATCAGTGTCAATCTCATGATAGACTGAGGTATACTCAGAAAGTGACAAGTTAAAAATAAAATTTTAACCAAAAAAAAAAAACAAACCAAAAGCAGAAACATCACACAGCTGCCCCGTGTGAATAGAACTGAAATCCAAACCACGGTCTCATTGGTGCGGTATTTGCTCTCGTTTTGATTTGTATTTGCTTGTTAGTATTTTGGGGTTTTTTGGTTTTGTTTTGTTTTGTCTTATTAATGAAGAATTATACGGTTCTTAAATCACATGGGCAACAAGAAGAGTTCTTTCGAGCAAGGACCTTCCAGGGCAGTTGATGGGCTGAGCAGTGATCTCTTGGGCAGGAATCAGCTACAACTTTCTGAAATCTTAGTTTCCTGTTTGTGCAAGATTACTATCAAGAGAAAAGTTTAATTATCCAATTAAAACTTCTAGGTTATCAGGAAGATAAGAACAGTTTGGTGCCGGGGCACCTGGGTGGCTCAGTCAATTAAGTACCACTTTGGCTCAGGTGATAATCTCCTGGTTTATGAATTTGAGCCCCACATCGTGCTCTGTGCTGACAGCTCAGAGCCTGGAGCCTGCTTCAGATTCTGTGTGTGGTGTGTCTCTCTCAAAAATATATAAACATTAAAAAAAAAAGAACAGTTTTGTGCCAAGAAAATTAAAGAGCCAATAAAATTAAAGAGAATTATGGAATAAAGTGAATTCTTAAAAAATGAAAACCTCTTGCCAAACCCAGTTCAAAAACACTGGTGCCTGAACTCAATCAAGCAAATGCATTAAAAAATAATGTTGCTGATAACAGGTCAGGACAATATCAAGAAGAATAAAAAGCACTGTGATCAAGTCAAAGAGGCTGTTAAAGGTCAGAGACAAAAATCAGAAGCAAATGTGTCGCTACATTTGAACACTCGTACTGTTTGAGAGCTCTCGTTCCTTTAGCACTTGTAACTTCATGCAGTCTCCATTTTTTTTAATGTTTTTATTTATTATTGAGACAGAGAGGAACAGAGCATGAGTGGGGGAGAGGCAGAGAGAGAGGGAGACACAATCTGAAGCAGGCTCTGAGCTGTCAGCACAGAGCCTGATGTGGGACTCCAACCCATAAACCATGAGATCATGACCTGAGCAGAAGTCGGACGCTCAACCCAGCCACCCAGGCTCCGTTCTGTAACCACCTTTGTGATTAATGCTTCCCATTATTTATCCAGTGTCCAGCTTCTGAATATAGGTGTTTATTTTATTTATAGAAGAGAATCATAGAATCATGTGTTCATCACAGTAGATACAGAAAATTCAACATCATTCATAATTAAAAAAGAATAGCAAAGTAGGAATACAAAGAAATTTCGCTTATAAAAAGT
>NC_043701.1:171968906-172013086 GCF_006229205.1 Suricata suricatta
CAACAGGTTTTATAGAACATAAAAGATAATTTTAAAATTTATACAAAAGAGCAAGTATCTTTGTTAGTGCAAATCACTGGGAAAAGATAAATAAATTATAGGGGTGCCTGCATGGTTCAGTTGGTTAAGCATCCAACTTCAGCTCAAATCATGATCTCACAGTTCATGAGTTTGAGTCCTACATCGGGCTCCATGCTGATGGCACAGAGCCTAGAGCCTGCTTCAGATTCTGTGTCTCCCTCTCTCTCTGATCCTCCCCCACTCTCACTCTGTCTCTCTCTCTAAAATAAACATTAAAATATATAATAAATACATAAGTAAATAAAGCAAGCTACCATAACAACATGGATGAATGTTAGAAACCTAAGCTTAAGTAAAAACAGCAAGCTATAAAGTATTATTCATAGCTAGGGAACATTTTTATAAACATCAAAAAGAATCAAAAGTATTTACAATTGTAAATTGTAAAAGTACATAGGTTTTAGTAATGGCCTACCTAGTTCTTGAGTTGGGTGATAGGTTCATGAGTGTTCATAATATTATGCTGTTAACCTAATGGGTATATGTAATGTACACATTAACTTAAAGATAAACATGTGTGTGTGTGTGTATACGTGCATCCTACATAAATGTATATATAATGTATACAATATATGTGTTTTATACATAATATATGCATCCTTTGTGTATGTCCAGAAAAAACTTTTTTTAAATTTCTTTATTTTTTCATGTTTATTTATTTGAGAAAGAGAGACAGCATGAGCAGGGGAGGGACAGAGAGAGAGGGAGACACAGAATCTGAAGCAGGCTCCAGACTCTGAGGTGTGAGCACAGAGCCTGGTGTAGGGTTCAGACGCACAAACTGCAAGATCATGACCTGAGCCAAAGTCGGATTCTCAACCAACTAAGCCTCCCAGGTGCCCCTAAAACAAAAGATGGAAGCAACCCAAGTGTTTGTTAATGGGTGAATGGATAAGGAAGATGTGGATATGTATGCAATGGAATATTATTAAGCCATAGTAAGAATGAAATCTTGCCATTTGCAACAACATGGATGGAGCTAGAGAGTATAATACTAAGCTAAATAAGTCAGAGAAACACAAATATCATATGTGGAATTCAGGAAATGAAGCAAACGAACAAAGGGAGAAACAAACCAAGAAACAGACTCTTAACTATAGAGAACAAATTGATGGTTACCAGAGGGTAAGTGGAGAAAGGGATGGGGGAAAGAGGTGTTGGGGGTGCACCTGTTGTGGTGAACACTGTGTAAGGCACAGAATTTTTGAATCACTGTGTTGTACTTCTGAAACTAATATAACACTGCCTCTTTACTGGAATTAAAAACAATAAAATTTAGAAAATAAATTTAAAAACCAGGATACTCCAAAAAAAGATGAAAAGGTTTTGGGGGAAATTGCTTTTCCAGATATCAAAATTTACTATGGTGCTTGCTTAAGGGTATATCACTTATGGAATTGAATAGAAATCCAGAAATAGAATCCACATGAATGTATGGGGAAAAAAAGGGAATTTGATTTATGGCTTGATTTGCAGATTAGTGGGAGAAGAATATATTTTTTAATAAATGATGGTGGCACAACTGATTATCCATACAAAAAACCACATAGGATCCAAACTGACTCATGCACAAAGATTAATCTCAGATGGATTAAAGGTAGTCAAATTTCATTTAAAGTAAAACAAACAAACAAACAAACAAACAAAAATTTTCCATTAGAAAAAATTATAGGACAATATCTTAGCAAAGTTGAAGAAACACATCATGAATTTGTGGGTGAATCCTAAAGAAACCTGCACATGTGCACTAGAAAGATGTATAAAATTTTACTTGGCAACGTTATTGGTGATAGCAAAAGGTGGAACTGACGGATGTCCATTTATAGATAAATGGTGCTATCTTCATGTATGGAACAGCATAGCGGGAAAAGAGAGTCACCTGAATGGAGAGGCATCAACAGGAATAAGTCTCACAAACAACACCGGTATCCCCCGCTTTTTTAAAGTTCGCCTTGGGCCGCTTTGCTTTTACGAAAGAACATCAGTACCTGTTGTTGGTAACCACAAGAAATCGGAAGAGGATTTTCACTTTTATGAGAAAAACCGAAACTCAGAAATAGCATTAGGGTTTGTTTTGCAGCCATCCCTTGCAGAGTCATCCCTGGGCAGGGAGAGCCGCCCTGTTTCTTCCCGGGGAAGTTCCTTCAGCTTCTGCCCTGGGAACCGTGCTCAGCATCTCGGCATCCAGCTGCCAGGGCTCCGAACTGTGCGCAGCTGTGCTTTGTCTCCGCTTATTTTGTGTGTCTGTTAGCAAGACGTGTCTCAAGGTAGCCGAAAAGCCGTAGGAGAAGTTCCTTCGGGTCTGTGAACGCTAGATAAATCTTCCATTTAATTTAAAGTAAACTTCTCTGCTTTTAAGGCCACGTTGGCTTATGAAGGTCTTCATGGGAACGCTCTACTTTCAGCCCGAGGGGGAAGCCAGGAGCGTGCAGAAACAGCAGATTGCAGGATATATGCAGCACGTAAGGCATGAAAACAGCTACATCCAAGCATTTTATTGTTTAGCTATCCACACACACAGGTGGAAAACTATTTAAAATAAAGAGGGCAATTAATACAATATTCAGGATGTATATCATCTGAAAGGATAGAGATACAATCCAACATCAGCCTCAAAGATCCTGGCCATTTTTTTCTCAAGCAGTTTAAGCACATGGATGACCACTGTAGGACTACAGGTTTCCCAGAGCTGCTGCAGAAGTCCCACAGACCGCCAGGCTTAAAAACACAAATCTCTTGTCTCAGTTCTAGAGGCTGTAAGTCCAAGATCAAGCTGTTGCCAGGGCTGCTTCCTAACAAGGCTGTGAGACAGTCTGTTGCCTGCCTCTTTCCTGGCTTCTAGAAGTGTGCTGGCCATCTCTGGCTTTCCTTGGCTTGCATGCAGGTGCATCACCTAGATCTCTGCCTTCGTCTTCACATGGCATTCTCCCTTTGTCTCTGTCTCTTTGCATTACATACTTTTGTAAGGACACCAGTCATTGGATTAAGGGCCCAGCCTCCAGTGTTCCCTTGTCTTTTTTTTTTTTTAATTTGATTCAAATTAGTTAACATTTGTGTGGTAATGGTTTCAGGAATATAATTTAGTGGTTCATCGTTTACATATAACACCAAGTGCTTCTCCCGACAAGTATCCCCCTAAATAGCCATTACCTATTAAGCCCATCTTCCCACCCACCTCCCTCCAGCAACTGTTTGTTCTCTATATTTAAGAGCCTCTTATGGTTTGCCTCCCTCTCTGTTTGCTTTTTTAGTTTATTTATTTATTTTGATAGAGCATGCACCAGTGGGGAGGGAGATGGGGAAGAGAGAGAGAGAAAGAGAGAGTCAGAGAGAGTCAGAGTCTTAAGCAGACTCGACGCTCAGCAGAGCACAACTCAGGGTTCTATCCCACGACTCTGAGATCATGACCTGAGATGAAATCAAGAATCGGATGCCCATCTGACTTGAGTCGCCCAGACACCCCCAGGGTAACGGATTATAACTGGAACCATCCTACATCCCAATAAGGTCACAGTCTGAGGTCCTGGGGGTTAGGACTTCAACGTAGCTTTTGGTGGGGGAGCTCAATTCAAGCCATAACAATGATTATTATTCACTTTGTGTACATGAATTATATATACTATCTCAAGAAATATTTAATTTACTTTTTTTAATGTTTATTTTTGAGAGAGAGAAAGAGAGTACAAGCAGGGGAGGGGCAGAAATAGAGGGAAACACAGAATCCAAAGCAGGCTTCAGGCTCTGAGCTGTCAGCACAGAGCCCGACGTGGGGCTCAAATCTGCCCAACCACAAGATCGTGACCTGAGCAAAAGTCTGACACTTAACCGATTGAGCCACCCAGGTGCCCCTCATGATTTAATTTTAGAAAAAATATTAGCCAGGATAAATTTTTAAGCACTTATCACTTATGAACAATAAAGTTTTTGTGTCTTGAAACTTTAAAATTAAACTTAACTGAAACTTTTAAATTAAAAAACAAAAATTAACATACCTGGATTCCTCCTCTCCCACATAACACTTTTTGTGATACGGGCTTCAAAGGCTTGCCTACCTGCCTAACTGCATTTTCACTGAATTCCCTTACGTTCTAAGGAAAGTAAAGAGCTGACTGTTCCATGGTATTTTATTTTATTTTTTATTTTATTCTTTGCCTTACATTTCCTATTCTGTCTTTCTGCTTAATGTATTCTTATCTTCTCTCTCTCTTTTTATCCTCCTTCTCCCCTTAACCCTCCTCTCTTTGTTTTCTTCTCCTTTTTCAAAATTTATCTGGAAGCCTTCCTAGCCCACCATTCACTTATTTCTAGTAGAAGTTAAATAACCCTTCTTTTTTGCTACCATAGCTGGTTATGGATTTCTTTTTCATGGCATATTGAAATTACATGTTCTGAAGACAGAGTCATATCTTTCCTTTCTCACTGTCTAGCATAGTCCCCATGATCTGTTTATCGTCAGTAAATACTTTTTGAACTAAACCAATGATCTTAAATATATGCATTTGTGTTTCCCTTGTACCTCACTGTGGCCGTGACCATCAGACTACTTATTTCCCTCTGAATCCTAAGAACTAAAACTCTAAGTCTGCACACTTCTATTTTTCAAACAGAAGTATACATTGCTATCATTCAAATACTAATAGACATTTTTATTTTTAGCATTACATGTACAAATATTCTTCGTTACTTCTCAGAAAACAGGATTGGATAAAATCATAAGGTATTGATAAAAATAATAATAAGAATAATAAAGGAAAGGAACAAACTGCACAGTGTGTCTCAGACCAGTGATCACTTTTCATTATGTTGAACTTATTGAATTTTATCTCAAGCTTCATTTTACTCTAAATCTGTCCTTCACCACAGGGTAGCTCCTTGCTTTGGTTAATATTTAACATTTTAAATATTTTATATTACATTACACTGTTGAGTCAAATGTGCACATACTTTAAGATTTCTGCAACGCTTTTAGGAAGAGCCTAAAAACACCTGTAGAGTAAAGTACATTTAGTCTTCTGTGCTTCTAATTTACCTAGTCAAGTCACAGGGATGAGGACAGAAAAGACTGTGTGTGTACATTCTATTTGGTTTCTTTCTGAACAATTTTGACAACTTTTTCCAGGCTTGAAAAAATCAGTTTGAGTAATAACGCATTGTTTATTGACAGACATGGTCGTATTTAGGACCAATCAGTGCAGAATGTTAATTTCTCACCCCTCTTCCTCGTGTGTGTATCGCTCCAGCCTCCGCCCTTCTTTCACTTGGCTGTTGTATTGATTTCCAATGAATACTGCAACAAATTACTATGACCTGATGAAAACAATGCACCTTTATCCCTTTACAATTCTGGAGGTCAAGAGCTGGAAATCAGTTTCACTTGCCAAAATCAAGGTGTCAGGTCATACCACTTCCAAAGATTGTAGGAGAAAAGCCTTTTTTTTTTTTTTTTTGCCTTTTTCAGCTTTTAAAGCTACATTCCTTGCATTCCTTGGCTCCTGTCCCCTTTCTTCCATCTTCAAAGCCTGCAGTGTCTCCTCTTGCTTTAGAAGTTTCCTTGTCTTTGCCTCTTCTGTAGTCAAATCTTTCTCTGCTTCTGTCTTATACAAACACTATGATTGCATCTAGGGTCCTTCTTGTTAATCCTGGATAAACTCCCCATCTCAAAATCCTTGATTAAATCACATCAGCAGAATCCCTTTTGCCATATAAAATAGCCCTCAGCTGTTACTGACCAAATCACACAATCAACTTTGTCTCCCTTGACCTCAATTGTATGCACGAATGTGTTTGGTACCAATATGATCTTCATATTTTAGGCCAAGTTCAAAATCCTGACACGGAAACATTAAGTGAAGGCATCCGATTTGTATGTCATTGACCACCAGATGGCAAACATTGTCACAGTATTCCTAATCCTAATCCTAATCTAATTTTGAAGTCTAAATAGGTAAATATACCAACTTAAAATCAGGCATGGTGCCACACAGCTTTGGATCAATTGAACTTTTATTATCTAGATCATTTCTGATGAGAGTAACTGCACACAATCAGATTTCAAAAATTGTCCTCTAAGCTACTTCAGTGGCTTCCGAGACAGATAACCAGGTCTAGCACCAGCAGCTGTGATTCTGGTTAACGTAAGATTCTTAGAATGCTTTATTCACTTGTTTTTCCAGTAAGCCCTTGTAAGTCTCCTAAATTTTAGTGAGAGTATATATAGTGTCACTTAAGATAAATAATTGACTCCTGATTGTTATTTATTTTAATTGTAATTATTTACACACAGGATTTCTCCTAAAACTTGTTTCTTTAATACTTTAATGTCAGACAAGTACTAATCCTTGCCACTTTTATCCTGTGGTGTCCTGTACCAAGTATTATAAGTAATAGGCACAGATACACCAGCTTTCTGAAATATCAGAAGTTATTACTTTATTACTTTAAGACGTTTTAGTTTTGTTTTTCACATCATACGTTCTTAGGGTAACAGTTTAAACAATTCAAAGGCGTTAAAAGAATGATGAATATTCTCCCTTCTTTGTTTTAGAAACTTCTATAGAAAAGCTGATAAAAAAATATAAATTTAAATGAATTAAAATTCATGTTGTAAAGATAAAATTTTCTGTTGTTTTGTTGTTGTTGTTGCTGAAATGTTTATTTATTTATTTTGAGGGACAGAGAGAGAGAGAGAGAGAGAGAGAGAGAGACCCTAAGCAAGTTCCATGCTGCCAATGCAGAGCCCAACACTGAACTCCATATCATGAACCCTAAGATCATGAACTGAGTTGAAATCAAGAGTAAGATGCTTCTGACATCGGCTCAGGTCATGATCTTATAGTTAATGAGTTTGAGCCCCGCATCAGGCTCTGTGCTGACAGCTCAGAGCCTGGAGCATGTTTCAGATTCTGGGTCTCCCTCTCTCTCTCTGCCCCTCCCCCATGCCGGAGTCCAGCTCCAGCAGGTCCAGGGTCCCCTGAAGGAGAGACGGTGTTGGGGAAAGATGAGTGGAGAGAGAGCCACAGGTTTCTTCTTGGTCACCAGCCAGGTATCATCTCTGCCCTGTCCGGTTTTGTGTCTTTCTTTATAGATTTAAGTGTTAACATGACATCAAAAAGTGGAATTTTTACAAATAATTCTCAGTGATAAGATGCTTTGAAAAGGGTGCAGAAACAGGTTTTACAGAGGCATTTTTGCAGAACTACTCTAATTACAGTGAGGTAACTTACACATAATAGGATAACAGGATATTCTCAGTGAAAAGCAGATAACAAACACATTTGTTTGAACCGGTAGTAAATCTTACAACTAAGAAGATAGCAGGATGTTTTCAATAAGAAGCAGATAGCAAACACATAAGGCTAAGATTCAGGCATAAACAAGGCTAGGAGTCATTCTTTCTGGCTCACAAGAGGTAGAATGTATTTGCACAGGTTAGTAAATAAAGCTTTTGTTAACCTTGTTCTTTGATGTTGAAAGTGTAAGTGCCATAGGCGCGCTAGATGAGCTGGCCTTTGCATATGAGTTTAAGTTGTAACTACTCTTACCCATCCTCATAATGGGCACCAATTAGCATAGGTATGTGCAGTAATTTATGCCTGCTTTTGTTTGTTTCTTATTCTAAATTAGGCTCTTTTTCTCCAGGCCAGAGTTTATAGTAACCCCCTTCATTATCTATGCCTTAAGTTTGTGAGGCTCATTAGAAGAGCCTTTCCACAAACATCTGCAGTGCTTTGTTTAAATTCCTCTTTATAGAAGTGGGAATATGCTTCTTTCCATGAGGTATCTGTGTGGAGAATATTGGTCTGACTTGGAACATTGTGAGGCCTAATCAATAGGAACAGGCTTAATTTCACATGAGCAGTAGTAGCAGAAGGAGATACCAGTTTCCGCCTCTCAAGGCAGGAGCCCTGCACGTCTGCCATTTCCTTACTGTGACCCTGTCATCCAGCAAGGCCGGTGCGGGTCCTAGCACCCCCACTCAGGCTCTGTCTCCCTCCAAAAATAAACATTAAAAAAAAATGAGTCAGATACTTAACTGACTGAGCCACCCAGGCATCCCTGAAGATGAAACGTTTTTGCATTTCCTCCTCGTCATAAAGATGTAGGAATGGACATCAATATAGATGATATGTATATAGATATAATTAGGATCACACTTTACAATGATCTTTTTCTTTTGTAACTTCATGCAGAATATCAGACTAATTGTATTGGCCCCACCCATTCGATCTCCCTTTCTCCTCCACCAAAAGTAAACATCATTACCAATTTTATTTTTGTCATATATAATTTCACATATGATTTTATATATGTGTGTGTATTATTATGCTGATTTTCATGTGATTACGCCCTTCTCATTTTCCAATATCATTAAAAATTCTTTGAAAATACAATTTTAATGGTCATATAATATTTTACCTTTTTGAGATTCCAGTTTATTTAACCAAACTGTCTTCAACTTCCCATTATAAACTATACTTAGGCAAGAATTTGTAAATCTTGCTTGTGTCTCTGATTATTTCACTAACAGAGAGCCATAAATGGAATTACTGAGTCAAAGGATATATGCACTTTTGATGTTCTTGATATCTATTAGCAAATACCTTTCCAAAAAAGCCAACCAATTGCAATCTTTTAGTATAATTACTCAAGTTCTTCATTAATCTTGCTAATTAGCTAGAAATATTCCTTGATGTTTTCTTGTTATCAATTTATCTTATGAATATCTTCCTTTCAACTTATTTTGATCATATATGTAATAAAATCGGTATAAAAGTCATCATACATCCTGCTGTACTAATTTTGAGGAAAGACATATTTGGAAGGATAAATATAATTTCTAAAGATGGCAGGAATTACAGGCTGGAACTGAGAATACTCTTTATCATTTGCTGAGGGTTCTCTGTCTCCAGCTTCTAATTGTGCATGGATCCGAGTTGTCACTACTGCAGTGGAAAGACAAGAAGAATAGATCTCTAAACTACAGTTGTTTTGTGCCCTTTTAGCACCTATGTATGCTTTGTGACTTACTGCTCCCTGGGAAAATTGGAGTCTGACCTCGCAAGTTTCTTGTGAAGACACAATTATTTTCAACGTATAATATTTCTAAAGGGAATTATGGTTTTAATAAAAAGATATATCAATAGATAATAATAAAAAACCCATTTGAAAATTCATAAACTCTTGTTCACTTTTTGATACTATTAATTTGAAAGGGCTAGGAGACCTTTTTATAGGAAGAGGGCATCATGTCCATTGACATTATGCTTATTCTTCTTCTTTTGTTTGCACTAAAGGAAATCTTGCCAAATCTGATGCATTATTCTCTGAAGGTATTTTTGCATCATTTCCAGTTAAATGTTTTAAGTCAGCAGTATACAGTAAATTGTCATAAGTGTTATTGTAAGTTCAAATGTTAGCAAGAGAATTGCTAAAGAGCAGCATTTAAACTCTTACTGGCTCTGTGTATTTTCTGATGTCTGTGGTATGTATTACTTAGACTGATAAACTTACAGTAGCTTCTAACTTGAATTAATATATGGTTTTGGTCTCTCTGTTTTTCTTTGAGGTTAATATACTTAAATTGGTATAACATTTGCTTAGTTATTCATCTCACTTTTTTGAGCAGGAGAGCAATGATATGGGAAAATAAATTATAATTTTTTACCTGAGGTTCTCAGAAAGGAAATATGCATGTGTTTTGTTGAAAACTATGGCATTCAGTGGATTGAGTGATAATTTATGCTGTATTTTGTTACTTTTAATACTGATGGAGAAAAGAGTTGTTGGAAAAGAAGTGGAGACCAATAAAATCTTCAGGTCTATTTTAATAGTATTTCTAAAAATGCATTGACTCTCCAATAATCTATGAATTTCTTTGACTTTTCACCATGTTGGCCTTCAAACTGTTGATGAATAGGTGATTTCTTAATGAACAAAGCCTAAACATTCAAATCAATACTAGAATTCTTTTGGTATTTGTTGGCATGTCTCACATTTGGATACCACGTTTGTCCAAGCAGTATATACTGCAAAGTTATGCCACAGAAATAATTGATGCAAATGTAGTTATGTTTTTCAAATCTTGGCTTTACAGACTTATTCCAATGTAATTGAAGGGCAAAAACATATTTCCTCTGATTACTGTAACTAAAAAGGAACAGAAAAGGCAGGGTAGAAAAAGATTTATGTAATTCAAAGTTGACATAGTTTGGGAGATCCCAAGAGAAATAAGGCAGGAAAGAGAGACAACGTACAGTGTTTGACGAATGAGAAGGAAGAATATTCAGGGACTTGCAGTATGAAAAAGGATAAAGGACTCATTTCACTCTCATAAAACATTATAGTGAAATGAAAGAATTATTCTGACCCAAATTATTGTTTAATTATCATAATGTGGTTCATTCAAATTCTGCACACACCCTTTAAGTTTCAGCCTTGCCACACAGACTTCTTGAAGCCTTCAGTACCAGTCCAGTCCATGGAGATAATTGTCTTTTTCTGAGATCATAGTATTTGTTTATGCCACTCTCTTAACAAGTGATCACACATTTACATTTGTGATTTGTTTTATCATTAAAATCTTCTATTGTGAGTTAACATTTCACAATTTAAATCTCAATTTCCTAAGCATCATGTAAATTTGGAAGACAAGCATGCTCTCCTATTTCTTGCTACTCTCTACAACCTTAGCAAAGTACCTTGCATTGTGCCGGGCTCTCCGTTTAGTTATGTTTGAGTATGATTTGGCATTTTTCACTAAAGGAAGTCACTCACTTAATATTAAGGAAAAGATAAAATATCATTGAAACTTGAGTGAAATTTAGAAGCCTAGAAACATGTAGCTTGTCAGGAAGCTGTTTATTTTGGTTATGTTACAGATCGGAGATGAAGGTTGGTGTTTGTGAGCCAAGATAGTATCAATAAAAGGGGATGGAAAATGGGAAAGGGGCACATGAATAAGATTTTTACACTTTAGAGATAGTGGCTCTAATGAGTACTGCACTTGAATTAATTCCAAAATGTATCCCTTGAGCCGAAAGTGTGTGCAGTCATAATTGCATGACCTGTGATAAATTGTCTTTGTCCCAAGGCAGATTACAAAACTGGCACTGTATCAAGTTAGAGTAATTGTAGGGGAATAGAAACCATCTGGACATCTGCTAAAAGGCACATGCCACAGAAAACTGAATATATGATCAATTCTTGAGCTGCTTTGCAGACAGCTCTGGGAAGGTAGGCAGAATAGGAAAAGAAACTACCAACCATGTTGGGAGAGTGGAAGTCCTGAGAAAAAGAAAATTGATCATGTCATTTTAGAGTATATAACAATGAGGAAAGGGGATACAGGAGGTGGGCATACACATATCTCACATTTTAGTGAGATAGATTTCAAAATGTTTAAAGGAAAGTGATATTTGATCAAATGGCAAGAGATGCTAAAATAAGATATCCTAATTAATATTTATTTATCCATTTACTTATTAAGTAAAAGCAATCATGTTAGAAAATAGGGGTAAGACGTCAAAACTGAACTATTTTCTTTTCTGTTAAGATAACTTGACTGATAAAGGGTAGTCTACAGATATATTCTTGACTTCAGCAAAGAATTTAACAGTATCAGATGTTCTTTGGAAATAGATATGAAAATGGACAGTGGCTAATAGTACAGTTATTGTTGGTGGTTTCTAGGATGAGGAACAATTATTAGCGTTATCTTGTCTACCTGGAACCTAAGCAAATGTGAACTGAACAATTAAATAGCATGAGGTATATAAACCTAGTGAGTTTGCTAATTCTGAACTTCAAATTTAGTCACCTGCCATGGATACTGCTAGATTAAGGCATGGTTTGCCCCGTGGGGATCTTCCCAGTAAGAAGTTATAAGATGAAGAATCAGAGTATACTTCACATCACCTGTAGGCAGATTAGTTTCTAAGAGCAAGAGAGGCAAACTTAAGTAGAACATACTGCAATTCATCAACAGAATAAGTCACTTCACCTATTATGGTCAACCTTGAGAGAGTTTATATGCCCTGAGGAAACAGATCAGCAATTTGTCAAGACAGCTCTGTGCCCACCTTCAGGAGGAAGGGTGCCAATTCCAATCACTGCTTCTTTGAGTATTCTCCTGGGACCTATGGTGGTCAGATTTGATTTCATACCCAGAAAGCTCTGAAATGGGTTGGAACAGTATATGTATCAAGTCAACTTCAGTGACAGTCCTGATCATTTATCTGCAGTCTATTCTCCATTCAAATTATGTCTAACTATTTATATGACCACATTAAATAACTTATTAAATACTAAGTTAAATACTAAATTGCATTAAGTACAAAAATGCATAACAGTATGTCAATAATAAAATTTCAAGAATGTAGAAATGCCCTGAATTGAATAGTCCCCTTACTTTATCAAACTTCCAGGGGAAAATTATTAAAATTTAAAAGATTATATTTTTTCAAGTTAAAATCATAAGTAAGGCCCAAAGTAAAATTAATTTTGCCTTTGTGAATTAAGCATTCTTCAAATAAACCAGAATCGATTTCAATATTTCTTATTCTGTGTAGTCTCAACCGGGAGAATTCTCCATTCACAGGCGAAGTTGGGATTGTCTGTTTCTCATACTCTGAAGGATGCATCATCTTTCAAAGTCAATGCAGTTGTATTAGCTCAGTAGCAAGTCTTTCATAGGCCTTATTTTTAAAGAACACGAATCCTTACTAACACAGAGAACATTTTCACAGCATCAGCCCAACAATTACGAAATGAAGAAAATAGACCAAACCTTATACCCTTTTACTCTACTGGAAATATCTCAGGTGAAATTATATTGCCCAGACCTTGGTCTTAGTGTTGTCAAAAATCGTAGCAGAAGCGCACCTGGGTGGCTCAGTCTGTTAAGTGTCCGACTCGGTTTCTGTGTCATGATCTCGTGCGTTTGTGAATTTGAGCCCCACGTCGGGTTCTTTGCTGGCAACACAGAGCCTGCTTGGGATTCTCTCTCTCTCTCTTTCTCTCCCCTCTCTCCTGTGGTCTCTGTTTCTTTCAATCAATCAATCAATCAATCAATCAGTCATAGCAGAGACTCACTGGTATCGGAATTTAAAAGATCTATATAAATTGTTGAAAATCTGTGACCTGTGAGTTTCAGTGCAAGAAATCTCTAAGCAAAATGTTAATGTGGTCTTAATGCATATTTATCCCTGAAAGAGACAGTGTTACCTTCTTGCAAAGTTTAGAAATGTGTAATGTATCAGCCCCAAGCACCTTTTCAAATGCCTTTTCCCCCCAGACTGTATATTTAAAAGCCTCTTCGTTTCCATTCACCCCAGTCCTGAATGCTGTTTTGGCATGCTGAGCGGGCACTAACTGACAGGCTGGTCCATCTTATTTCAGAGTGACTGTTGCACTGCATATTGGTAAGACTTGGCTTGCTAGGAAAATTTTGTCTCTCTTATGAGACAAACCTGAGACCACATGTTGAAGAGACACCATCAGCCTGTTTTCATACTGCATACCTCTAAGATTCATCCATAGATTCTTCCTTGGTCCTAAGTTAATTCCTTAAATCAACAGATACTTAGTGAACATCTGCCAGATACCAAATACATTTTGATGCTGAAATTTTAACATAGATAAAACCCTACTGTATTCCCAGTGGGGAGACAGTCTCTAAAACAATAAGCAAAAGACACAGCATGGCAGACGGTAGAGAATGCTGTGGAGAAAAAGCAGGGAAGAGGGGTACTGGGTATGGGGAGGTCGTGGGGTGTGTGGGAGGCAGTGGCTGACATTTTAAATGAAATGGTTAGGAAAGAAGTACAGAATGGAATTTTAGGCAAAGTAACTAGTGTTGGCTCCCTAGGGCTAACATTAACCATTTATTTTATTTTTTAAGTTTTGTTTTCAACATTTATTTTTGAGAGAGACAGAGCACGAGCAGGGGAGGGGCAGAGAGAGACAGAGACAGAAACATAGAATCCAAAAGCAGGCTCCAGGCTCTGATCTGTCAGCACAGAGGCTGATGGAGGGCTCGAACCCAAGAACCGTGAAATCATAACCTGAGCTGAAGTCAGATGCTTAACTGACTAAGCCACCCAGGCATCCCTAACTCTAACTATTTAAAAGCTCACTCAGGTTCCGTAATGTGTACATAGGACTTTGTAGCTTGATAACAGCAAATATTCTTCTGCCCATCAATTTCTAAAGGCATTTCTTATCTATATATTTAAATCATTGTCCCAGCTCACTACTTAGAGAGGCACACCTGAGCAGTAAATTGCACCTGAAGGCCATGGCCCTCGCTGAAGCCCAGAGATCTGCACCTTTGTCTGTTAGGTTCCCTCAATCCTTGTGCTGCCCATAAGGAAGCACAGTGACTTCCTTTAATATGTAAATTTAGGTGAAATAAATATCATCATTAATAAAGATTATATTATATCCTTTATCTCCACTTTTTATTGTTTAACTTCTTCAGAATCCCAAGTAGATAAGAAAGGGCTACTTACGGAAACCTTATCAGAGACCTCAGCAGCTGAATGGATTCATAGTTGAATGCTAGATCAGCATCCATGTTTAGAGAAAGGACTCCTAATAAGGTAACACAGTGTTCATTTGTTGTCCCTGATGAATTTAAAACTTTCATCAGCCAGGAAATAAATAGCATGATTATAAAATTTGGAGATTTATGAAGAAATTGGTAGAAGGAAATATTTTATATAGGATAAAGGGATTTTATGTTATTAAGTATACCGAATATATTTGGTGAGGGTTAAAATGTTTTTTGTACAGGGAAATAATTATATTGTTAGTCATATTTTATTAGTAGAAATATGCCATTAGCCAGTAAGTTCAGAAAAACAAGTACCAGTCAATAGGTGAAACAGATAAGATACACAGGAAGAGGAATCATGTTCTTGGTAGCATTCTTGGACCATGAGGCCGAATGAGCCGAGAAGCTAGTTACTCATCTTTGGTGAGGGGCTGGCTACGGCTGAAGGAGGCACCCCACGTTTAGGACCCACTCCTCATATGCAATATGGATACAAAGTACAAAAATTAAGATCAACCACGTATGATCCAGAAAGCTGTACTTCCGGGGAAGGTCGAGCAGGATGTTTTGGATAAATTTTTACAATGGGAAGATGATTTCACAAGCTTTGAAAATAAGAGAGTGTGTGCCAGCCAGGGGACTTCTTAGGTATCATACGTCTATTTTCTCCCAGAATAGGGAGGTGGATATGGACTATGAAACGAAACCAGATGTTTCTAAATCCATACACTTTATCTCTTCTATCTTTTGACATTACTCTATGGAGGAAAGCCTGAGACCGAAAACGTGAAAGTCATTCTCTTGGTGGCTTATATTATTTACCTTGGATTCCTAGCAAGTGAGGCAACTCACTGTTTGGATTGTTCTCTTTGCCAGCAAATCATGCTGATCTGCTCAGAGAGTGGAGTAGAGACCCAACACAAATGATAATAGGGGGATAGCTGTTCGTTATGTGAGCTGAAAGTTCAAAAGATCAAAGACAATTCTGCACTCAAGGAAAAATGGGTTAAAAATAATAACAGCAAAACTAAAGCATGAAAAATTAAATTTTTTAATGGTTTTTATTTATTTTTGAGAGACAGAGAGAGACAGCGTGAGCAGGGGAGGGTCAGAGAGAGAGGGAGACACAAAATGTGAAGCAGGCTCCAGGCTCTAAGCTAGCTGTCAGCACTAAGCCCAACACAGGGCTTGAACCCATGAACTGTAAGATCTTGACCTGAGCCGAAGCCAGATGCTTAACCAACTGAGCCCCCCAGGTTCCCCTAAAGCATGAAAAATTAAACAAATACAATGTGAAGTTCTAAATTTAGATTTAAAAACTCATTGTAGAAAAAGTAGTAAGTCGTAACACTTGTTTTAGTCAAAGTTCATGTGAAAAAGATCTGAAATTGTTGATTGGGTCCAACCACAGAGTAATTCTAAACATAAAAATTTTTAAAAACTTTTAAAATGCATTTTAATTTAGAGCACATTAAGAGAAGTACTTCTACCACATTCTCCACTAGTCAGATCACGTCTAAAATCTTGTGTTCATTTTACATTTTAAGAGGAAGATTGAAAAACAAAGTGCTGAAAACCGTGTTAAATGAGAAACAGTTTTGTCCTTTTTATGAGACTGTGGGTAAACTCCTTGAGGACAGCACTATTTTTTGTATCTTTTAACTCCCAGTGCCTGGCCGTCTTCCCAGAATATTGAAGTATTCCCTAAGTGTTTGTTGCATGAATGTTGAATGCAAAATTAAGATATTGGAATTGTTTAATTTGAACATATAAGAAAAGTTTCAAATATGTAATATATATGTATATACATATACATATATATATAAAGGAATTTTAGTAAGTAAGATTAAAAGTATCCTATTTAACTTTAATGATCCAAAAAGATCCTAAGAATGTAAGTTCTTGGTCATTATGACCACTGATTTTCTTACCTTTTGATTTTTGTAGTTTAACATACCATTGCAAGTATGTAAGAAAGACAATTTATATCATAAGCAATCTATGCTGCATCAAACTACCCTTTCACACTGAAAAATTCAATTAATTGAAATTAGCTTTAAAAATATTTCTATCGTATCCTCTTTCACGACAAATTAAAAACAAAATAACTGCATATTAACCTATCATACTGATGAGTTCATGAACAAAATAGGTGTCTTTCAATATTTGAAACATTGAGTGTCCAGCTTCAGGTCAGGCTATGAGCTCATAGTTTCCGAGCCTCATGTTGGGCTTTGCGCTAATAGGGTGGAGCCTGCTTTGGACTCTCTGTATCCCTCTCTCTCTGCCCCTCCCTCACTCACACATGTGCCCACAAGCACTCTCACTCTCTCAAAAATAAACATTAAACTAATTTTTAATAAAAAGTTTTAAAATCTTTTTTAATGTTTATTTAATTTGGAGAGAGAGTGACAGAGCAGGAGTTGGAGAGGAGCAGAAAGAGAGAGACACAGAATCAGAAGCAGGCTCTGAGCTGTCAGCACAGAGCCTGACGCGGCGCTCTAACCCATGAACCGTGAGATCATGACCTGAGCTGAAGTCAGACGCTTAACTGACTGAGCCACCCAGGCTCCCCAGTAAAAAAATTTTTTTAAATAAAACATTGTAATTAACAGATGTCTTATTTCACAAAGAAACATTTTACAGAAACATCATTTTTAGAGTTTCTCAATATTGAACTTTTAAAAATGATTCCATTCACTAATAGCAAATAGCAAAATAATCACATTTTCCTTGAAGCAAAAAATATTTTTAACATCTCCATTAAGGGGAAAATGCCAGTGTCTGAGTCATTTATGTCTCCAGGAAGATTTAAGTACGTCTTGAAGAACTTTGAAGTTATTGTCACAGACTACTTAAATGTTCAACATGAACTCCTTATATGCTAAATGTAAAAGCTAACTGGATTACATTGCATTTAGAATTTCTGAACCCAGAAGCTAACATGTTGTGGTTCAAAAATGAATCTTGAGCTTTGTATAGATTCCCAGAATCAAGGAGGAAAACATACTTCTTTAGTAAATTAATTCTTAAGAGGGGGAAATGCTCCTGAAGGATTGATCTGAGCTTTATTGTAACAAGAGTCTCCAGTCATAAATTACCGGCACACAGGCCAAAGTCAGTGTGTCGTTTCTATTGTAATCAGCTGCTTTTATATTTCCACTCGTCAAGGTTGACTTGATCATATAGCGCATGTCGTGGATGTCAAAGGCATTCATTTGTTCTTCTTCTGAAAAGCAGGACAAGTATTTCTCTGACAACTTAGACTTCCAACTTGCAGAAGTAATGTATTCCACAGTATAACTGTGAGGATATTCTGTGTGGGGAAGATTTTTTTTCTAGCCCAAGTTTCAAAATTTAAAAGTATTCCAGTTTCCCATTTTTGCTCTTTGAGGAGTAATACGTATTAAATATCCATTCTGGGGATCTAGCTTTTAAATGACCTTTTCAGTACTCATCCTTTTGCTCATTTTGATTTGCTCGGATAAATTACAACCACCTGGCCTTTTGTATTAAAGAAGGTTACATACAAAATTGACCTTTTGATACTTATTGGGAGCACTAGGTTCATTGTATTTGAGATTATCTGCTGTTGCTGTTTTCTGGGTTATGTCTTAAATAACTGTATTTGAGAATGCTAAAACCTTTCTCTTTCTTTTTTTTTTTTTTTTGCCTGTTTGTGCTAAGCCACTTCTAACACCATACGAGTTGGCAATACAAAAAGAAATTATGTTTTAAAAAATAATAAATATAATTTCTTTAGATACCATGATGTCTGAAGATTTATATATGTCCTTTCAATTTATCTTAACCTTGATGAAGCCAAAATTATCCTTTGACCATTCTTCTCCTTGCCACCTTGCTTAATAAGACTCAGACAGGGGCACGTGGATGGCTCAGTTGGTTGAGTGTCCAACTTTGGCTCAGGTCATGATCTCACGGTTCGTGGGTTCTAGCTGACAGCTCAGAGCCTGGAGCCTGCTTCGGATTCTGTGTCTCTTTCTCTCTCTGCCCCTCCCCTGTTCATGTTCTGTCTCTCAAAACTTAAATGTAAAAAAATGTATACAAAAATAAGACTCAGCCTTCTTTCTGTGTCTTGGACACTTTATTTTTTCTCTTTTATAGTTTGTTGTCAAGTTGGTTTCCATATAATACCCAGTGCTCATCCCAACAAGTGCCCTCCTCCATGCCCATCACCCCTTTACCCTCTCCGCCACCCCCATCAGCCCTCAGTTTGTTCTCAGTATTTAAGAGTCTTTTATGGTTTTGCCTCCCACCCTCTCCCCAACGTTTTTTTCCCCTTTCACCTCCCCCATTGTCCTCTGTTAAGTTTCTCCTGTTCCACATATGAGTGAAAACATATGGTATCTGTCCTTCTCTGCCTGACTTATTTCAATTAGTATGACACCGTTGAGGTCTACCCACATTACTACAAATGGCCATATTTCATTCTTTCTCATTGCATGTAGTATTCCATTGTATAGATAAATCACATCTTCTTGATCCATTCATCAGTTGATGGACATTTAGAATCTTTCCATGAGTTGGCTATTGTGGAAAGTGCTGCTATGAACATTGGGGTACATGTGCCCCTATGTTTCAGCACTTCTGTACCTTTGGGGTAAATCCCCAGCAGTGCTATTGCTGGGTCATAGGGGATTTCTACTGTTAATTTTTTGAGGAATCTCCACACTGTTTTCTAGAGCAGCTGCACCAGTTTACATTCCCACCAACAGTGTAGGAGGGTGCCCATGTCTCCACACCCTCGCCAGCATCTGTAGTCTCCTGGTTTGTTTATTTTAGCCACTCTGACCGATGTGAGGTGGTATCTCAGTGTGGTTTTGATTTGTGTTTCCCTGATGATGCATGATGTTGAGCATCGTTTCATGTGCCTGTAGGCCATCTGGATGTCCTCTTTGGAGAAGTGTCTGTTCATGTCTTCTGCCCATTTCTTCACTGGATTATCTGGTTTTTTGGTGTGGAGTTTGGAGAGTTCCATATAGATTTTGGATACTAGCCCTTTATCTGATATGTCATTTGCAACTATCTTTTCCAATTTCGTCAGTTGCCTATTAGTTTTGTTGATTGTTTCCTTTACTGTGCAGAAGCTTTTTATCTTGATGAGGTCCCAGTAGTTTATTTTTGCTCCTGATTCCCTTGCTGTTGGGGATGTGTCGAGTAGGAATTTGCTATGGTTGAGATCAAGGAGGCTGTTTCCTGCTTTCTCCTCTAGGGTTTTGATGGTTTCCTGTCTCACATTCAGGTCCTTCAGCCATTTTGAGTTTATTTTTGTGTATGGTGTAAGAAAGTGGTCTAGTTTCATTCTTCTGCATGTTGCTGTCCAGTTCTCCCAGCACCATCTGTTAAAGGGCAGTCTTTTTTCCACTGGATACTCTTTCCTGCTTTGTCAAAGATTAATTGACTGTGCATTTGTGGGTCTAGTTCTGTTCTATTCCGTTGTTCCGTGCCTGTTTTTGTGCCATCTTGAACACTTTAAGACTTGCCTCTGGAACTTTGCAGCTGCATTCTCTCTGCTTGAAGTTATTTTTTTCTGGCTTCCTTTGTTTCATTCACTTAATTCTCCACTGTTCCCCTACATTCTCTGGCCTCTGTATCATTAGGGTGGCCATGTGACTATTTATGAAAGCGATGCCTGGCACTTCTGGTTTGAGCCACTGAAAAGTCCATACAGTTTCACTAGTCTCTTACACTCAAGGAATCCTTGGGCTAAGATGCAGAACGTGAAGATTGGAGCAGTGTAAATGGCTGAGTTACCAGATGGGGTGTTACCTAGACCTGTAGAGGATTTTGCGTGAGCAGGAAATACACTTTTGTATTTTAAACTACTGAGTTTTGGGGAATCCATTTGTATCCTGACTGAGTATTCAAGCTTTCAGATTAAATGACGTATGTTAGGAGACCTGTACTTAAATCCCCCCTCCTAAATCACTTTCTCCTTCTGCTATCTCTCTTTGCCCCTACCATTATGTTTTCTGCAATGAGATTTTCGTAATATTTTATTTGTTTAAGTAGATGTTGAACAAACAATACTTCTGTATACTGTGGGTAATGATTTTTAAGTGCCTAGAGTAATCTTTAAAATTGGCAATAAGCATTTTATTTTGTGCCTTTTCTTTTAATTTTTTTAATGTTTTATTTATTTTTGAGAGAGAGAGAAACACCTTGAGCAGGGGAGGGTCAGAGAGAGGGGGAGACACAGAATCTGAAGATGGATTCCAGGCTCTGAGCTAGCTGTCAGCACAGAGTCTGATGTGGGGCTCAAACCCACAAACCGCGAGATCATGACCTGAGCTGAAGTCGGACACTCAACCGACTGAGCCACCCAGGCGCCCCTGTGTCTTTTTGTTTTAATGTCAAGAAGTACAAACAAAAGAAAATACTGCCTTGAGAGGTCCATTGTATTTCCTATTGACAATTAGAAAGAATGGTCTGGTATCAACCAATAGCTGAGTTTTTTACTCTTCTAGATAAATACACTCTGCATGATTTCTTTCATTCAAAAGTGAGATCATCTTTGGCAAAGTCTAAATCAGTGATCCCATCTATGTCACAAAGAAAGGATTATGAATCCAAAGTTTAGAATTTACATTATTATTCTTCAAAATTCTACAGTATTTTGACATATCTTAAGGTTTTTGCCCTCCAAGATAAGACTTTGTTGTGTTTAAATCCAGACTACATAAGTACTTGATCCAGCATCAGAATATCCCCCCTTTGTCTGCCTCCAGTCTCCTGGTAGATGCTCTAGAAAAGTCCCTGATGTTTTTAATAGTATGTAACACCTTGCTGAATGGAACCAAGAGTTACCTCTTATATATCTATTCCTAAGAAGTGTTTGGCACACAGTAGGAACTCAGTACAATTTTTTTGTATGATCGTAGCCAAACTTGTTCACCAAGTAGATGAAGATATGAAAGAACTCTCTATCAGATGGTTCCAAGAATGGGCTTTTACAAATAAAGAGAGAAAGAAAGAAAGGTGAAAGGCAGGGAGGAAAGGAGGAAGGGAGAGAGAGAGAGAGAAAGAAAGAGGAGGGGAGGAGAGGAAGAAAAATTTCTGCCCAGAATTTAGTTTAAATCCTTTAAGATTCATCTTTTGGAATGCCAAATAAAACAGAAATTTAGAATCTGCTTTTGTTCCTTAGTGAAATTTCTTGACAAGGCAGGAAAACTTTCCTGAGAATTATTTTCTTATTGCTGATGCATGAAGAGATGACATACAGTCATACTTCTTTTTTCATTGGTGAATTAAATGAAATATGTTGTCAACTATAAGATAAAAAGAAATATATGCAGCTATATCATCTGCATTATTCAAGTTTTGCTTAGAAAATTAACTATTTACTATTATTAAGATACAAATGATTTTCTTTTGAGAAAGTGTTCACAAGATGGAATTCATGGTGAATGCAGTCAACAGCCTCACACAGTTGATGGAAACCAGGAATTGGCTATGCTGGAGTATATTTAGCATTTCATTTAAAAAGAGAAATGAAGCTACTAATTCTATCCTCACTTATTTCAAAATATTAAAAGAAATGTTAGAAATATTAGCAGTTTCTGATGTGGATGTGATAATTTGATAGAAACATTGTTTGGCGTTTCTTTATTTTCTCTATACCACAGACAAGCTTGATCTCTCCAAACAGAACCGTCCTCCCAAGGTCTTTCCAATGATACAAAGCTTAGCTGATTGGATAAGCAAACTTGTAGATGTTTAAGATCTAGCTTTTGCGGGCGCACCTGGGTGTCTCAGTTGTTTGAGGCTCAAACTCTTACTTTTAGCTCAGGTCATGAACTCATAGTTTCTGAGTTTGAGCCCCACATAGGGCTCTGTGTTGACCGAGTGGAGTCTGCTTGGGATTCTATCTCTCCTCTCTCTGCCCCTCCCATGCTCATGTTCTCTCCCCTCCCCCTGCCCCCAAATAAATAAATAAACTTTTAAAAAAATGTATAGCTTTTGTATTGAGAAAAAAATAAATTTTTATAAAGGTCTAACCCTTTTAGATTAAACCTACTTTCCCTGCAGACTTACAGTGACTGATAAATATAGACAGTTGTCAGGTGCTCTTTCCATTTTCTTGGCTTCAGCTTCAGTTGGGAAGAACTGTGCCCTGTAAGAAGTACAGTTTGGCTCCCATGATGTTTAATTAAGAATGCATAACCATGGATACATAAGAATAAGGAACATCTATTATACTTTATAACCATGAATACATAAGAATAAGGAACATCTATTATACTTTCTTTTCTTGACATTGCCTAAATTAACCTAAATAAAGACAGTCCATACATAAACGCTGCTACTTGTAAATGTGAGATAGATTTTCTTTAATTCCTGTCAGTAGAGAGCTTTTAAGACCTTATTATATGCAAATGATGCTGATACTATTGGGCCATACACTTTGTACTACTCTGCTCTTGATCATATTGACAATTTTTAGAGTCACATGAGAGTTATTCTACAAGGAAGCTGTTTAAATCAGTATGTAAGGCTGATGTAGAGACAGAATCATTCAGTACAGACTATAGAGGTGAGGATGCACTTGCAACCTCGTAAACGCCAAAGTTTGAAAACCACTAAGCTAGATGAAGAAATAAAAGGAAACTTTATAGAGGCACCTGGGTGGCTCAGTCGGTTAAGCGTCCTACTTCAGCTCAGGTCATGATCTCATGGTTCATGTCTCTTAAAAAATAAATAAAAACATTTTAAAAAATTTAAAGGAAATTTATAAATAAGTGTTTGATCTTGTGAACCCATTCTGCTTTTAAGATATATTTCAAGTTGTTATCTAACAAATAAGGATATATGGAGAATCCTAAAGTAGTCTTGCCTTCAGTATTTATTGTCTTTTACTTTGAAGCATTAATAAAGGTTGGGAGATTTGCCTGTTGAACGAATTTAAAAAAAATAGTGGAGTTACATTCTGGTTCTGGATGAGGGGAAATTAACTTCCAAAGACAACAGTAAGTTAAATTATTGAATCAACTGAAATTACAAAAGCCTTTTGTAAAGAAAAGTCCCATCTATTAGTACATAGTTTTTTTTTAATGTTTATTTATTTTTAAGACAGAGAGATGAGATAGAGTGTGAACAAGAGAAGGGCAGAGAGAGAGGAGACACAGAATCCGAAAAAGGCCCCAGGCTCTGAGCTGTCAGCACAAGAACCCAGTGCAGCGCCAAACCCACCAACAGCGAGATCATGACCGGAGCCAAAGTCAGACACTTAGCCAATTGAGCCACCCAGGCGCCCCTAGTACATAGATTTTTAATACTCATCTATGCATCCTTTTGAACGCTATGGTCTACAGGTTGAAGAATCTCTGACCTAGAAGTTCTGTAAGGCCCTTTTCAGGTCTAAATCTGTGAAGACTGTGCCTCCGTCTTACCAATTATATTCTAAGTGTTCTCCAATGGCAACAAAGACCGACATTTGCTAACATGGTTAAGCCTTATCTTGGCCTTTTATATGAGTTGTAGCTTTGAGTGTGAGTTATAACATATTTACTTTGAGTTATCATATGTACAATTTTATGTATATTCACATATACATTTTTTTAACATAAGCGTTGGTAGTCCTATATAAGTGTATATGTTTATAAGCTTATATATAGCCTATTAGCATTTTAGAGGAAATATTAAACTTTATATTTTGGAAGTCTTAGAAAACATTTTCCATTTTTGCTTTCTTCTTCCTCTGTCTGGTCACGGGCTTGATGATAGTAAAGGCAGGTTTAATTTTTAGCACATTATGGCATTGAACAATCTACCTGGAAAATCTGCTCTGGGCATTTGACAATGACGACATTTGCCTTAAAATAATGAATAAAAATTGAATAAACTTCAGGAATAGTGGAATCTTCCAAATGACAAAATGCCTTCTGCACAGTCACTGAAGTTTATTTTGCAAGTTAATACAAATTTGCAAAAATACCAATTGACAATGAAATTTCAAAAATCACCAGAAGTGAATATTTTGAATAAACTAGGTGAATACCTGCAGAAAAGCTCTTAGAAATTTTTTTTATTTTTGGGGCGCCTGGATGGCTCAGTCAGTTAAGTGTCTGACTTTGGCTCAGGTCATGAGCTCATAGTTTGTGGGTTCAAGCCCCACATCGGGCTCTGTGCTGATATCTCAGAGCTTGGAACCTGCTTTGGATTCTGTGTCTCCCTCTCTCTCTGCCCCTCCCCTGCTCATGCTCTGTCTCTTTCTCTCTCAAAAATGAATAAACATTTAAAAAAAAATTTTTTTAAGAATTTTTTTTATTTTTAAGTAAACAACTATTTCAAGAGTAACATAGTCCCAATAAGTCCAAGATTGGAGAGGCCTTGAAAAAAATAACTGAAGTGACCTGAGCAAAGATGTCCTGCCGGGCTGCTCACTCCCAGGAAGTGCTGATACCAGCTTCGGACTGGAGACTTGGAAGCGAAAGATACCCAGGATTCTACATAAAAGTTTGAGGCGTATGCCTTGCAGATTCAGTTGTATAAAATGGTAGAATATCATGCTTTCCTAATTTAAGGATAAAAAACAATACTGCCTCTTCTCTTTGCTTCTTTGCACCATCCTACCACCAAAAGAACAAAATTGATTGTTCACTTACATTGCTCAATATTAAATGTGTTTGTATTAATAACAGAAATACTCTTTTTTCATGAAATGTTGCTTAATCTCTAATTCAAATACTTTGTTATTTTAGTACATAAGCTCAAGAGTAATGACTAAATCATTTTGACTGCTCCTTTTATGCCTTTCCAAAATCTTAGGAATAGAACTGCTATTAAAAATAAGAATGCATTTTGATGTCTTTATGGCCATTTTTTATATTTGCAATAAAGTAAAACTATGAAACCTGGTATTGATTTGTTGCGTACACAAAATTGCCCCATTCAAAAAAAATAAATATCTACTTACTTTGGAGGATAAGACATGAATTTGAGGATAAGGCATAAATTCTAGAATATCAGGGGACATATGTTTTAAAGGCTTAATCATAATTAAAATTAGTTTGATCATAACTTGCCTTCACTTACCAGGATGATACATAATTTTATACTCTAAGTCACTCATTCACTCATTCATGTTCATTCATCAAATACTGTTGACTACCAACTAAATGCTGTGTGGAATGAAAAAACAAGTAAAAATAGATTTTCTTCTGTAAAGAAGATTTCAGAAAAGCCTAAAAATACAGTACTATACTAAAATAGTAAGTAATTTATAGGTGGAATGATTGCTTCAAACCTGGGGAGGCATAGCAGGTCTTTTGGAATTGGCGGAGGGAGCTAGATAGAACCTAGATGTAGGAGGAAGGAGACATGAAGAAAACTGGGGAAAGTTAGTTACTTCTTTTTCTGTGTAGTGTTTAAGGATTATTATCTTAAAATCTATTAGAGAGTGGTATGCCTTTGGGATGGTTGGAAAAGTGGTTAGTATGAACTTCGAAAAATGATAACGGTATTTGAAATAGTAGTATCGAATGGAAAAATTATATATACATTTGATTGAATCAGGGACTGTTATGACTGCCATATTTTAACCAGGATTTTCATATTATTTTTAGTTGCATGGTTTGTTTTATAAGACATTTTGAATAATAAAACAGTTATTACAGACAACAAACATGGCACTAAGAGCATCTCTTTAATTTTTAAATTTTCTCCACAACAGTGTTTATGGCAGCATGATTATAATCTAATGTATTATGGTCAATTTGTTCTTTTGGCTTTATCTTTCTGCTGAATAATTGGCAATAGCAGATTAGTTCTAAAAACAGATCATCTGTTTTGTGGCTTCTTATTGATGTACAAAATGTTAAACTTCATTTTATATAAAAATCACAATCACAAAATAAATTAATCGTTTTTCAAAAGTTCTTAAGAAAGCACTCTATATTTCCCCCTAACTTTTAGGTTGAGTGTTTATCATTCTTTGTCACAAATAGCAGAAAGTAGTCCTAAATCTAAATTCATTCTGCCACACTCATGACATTTTCGAACCGTCTCATAAATTTGCAACGTGTGAAAAGGGAGAGTGGAGCAGACTGTGAGCGCTGAAGAACACGGGCCGGTAGTCATTAGTGTGCCATCTTCAAGGATAAAAGTATCGATTGAAATTTCACATAAAATTTGGACCACAGAACACTTACTGAGCGCTCTCGGTGTGCCAGTCTCTGTGTTGAGCTGTGTGAGTGCATTAGCTCCTTGGTGCATTATCCCTCAGGATATTATAGGTCCCATTTTATGGAGAGAAATAATAAGTGTTAAAGATGTCCGAGTAATCTGATTATGGTCCAAGAGTTTGTGGATGGAGAGGCTGGGATTCAGAACGCGCCTCTGAGGTAAAGATGTAGATTTCAACACCGTGAATATCCCAGCTATACGAATGAGCAAATTTGAGAGGTCTAAATAATTTGGTTAAGCTCCAACAGCTAATAAGTGGGAAAACTGGCATTCAGACACAGGTCCTTCTAACTCCAGAGCCCTTCTATATTTCCTGTCAGCATCCATGCTAAATCTTGACAAAGTTTAAGTTGTAGGCATGTCATTTATATCTTCTTTGCTCCGCCACAGAAGGGACTAAATTCAGGAAGGAATGCATACAGATGTTAACTGACGAACGGGAGGACAGTTGATAAGGATTTGGCTGAAAGCCAGAACTTAGTAGAAAAGAGAATCTCACTTGATTCCACTTTATTATTGTAAGGTCATCACAGCAAAGCAAGAATGTTTCATGAGCAATGATTTCCCTTTCCTGAATATCAATCAGAATATTTGCATTTGTTTTCCAAAGTCAGAAACTGAATATGTCAGCCAGTCCAGGAACTAGTCTTCTATTAAGTGGCCCAGAGAGAATTCATTTAGTTAATTCCCTATGTGTATCCTTTACTGGACACCATTTTGTGCCCTAATTATTTTTTTTATTGCCATGTCTTCTTTTACAAACTGTAGAGTTATGGTCTTGAGCAAGAACAATGTTTTTCTTCGGCTTTGCAAAGAGTACTGTAGACATTCACCTTTTAAAAAGGGATGGAAATTCAAAATTCAGAAGACACATTGGAATCTGTAAAAATAACCTTTGTATTCTACTATTTTTTTAAACGAACAAAAGTATTAATCACTGATTTTTTTTCTTTATAATGAGTGTTCGAGGGGGGTCAGAATAATACATTATACGTCAGAGAAGTCTATTCTTGGTCAAAGATAGTGAATTTGGAATATTTATAGATTTAAATTACAATTTGTGGTATTGAATATTTATTAATTATATTGTGTAGACCTTTTAGAAGTAGGGAGAAGGTAAGTTAAAGAGACAGAAGCTGTTCATTTTGTTAAAAATCTCTCAATTACATGACACGCGGTTTGTATCCTGAGGAGAACTGGGACAAACGAAGAAACTTTTTAATACAAATGTTAGGAAATTGTGTTCAGGGACACCTGGGTGGCTCAGTCAGTTAAGCGTCTGACTCTTGATTTTGGTTCAGGTCATGATCTCACAGTTCGTAAGTTTAAGCCCCAGTTTGGGCTCTGTGCTGGCAGTGGGATTCTCTGTCTCTCTCTGTCCCTCCCCAGCTTGTGCATGCTCTCTTTCTCGCTCTTAAAAAATAAATAAATAAGCATAAAAAAAGAAAGAAAATTGTGTTCAAACCCAAGTTAGCATTTACAGTTTTTTCAAGGCTATTTCTCCATTACCATCAGAAAAGTAGTGTGTATATTTGTATATGTGTGCGTCTGTATCTCTGTGTGCATCTGTGTGCGTATTTTTTATCGGAGAGACAGACAGCATAGTGTCTTCTGCCCTTAGAGTCCCTTGGCATTTGAAGTAATACTATGTTTGCATTTTGTATAGACAAAATGTTCGGATCTGTTGGCCAATCCTAAGAGAGACACAAATAAGACTCCATTTTCCAGCGGCTGCATATTTCATAGTACAATTTTGAGGTTATATTAAATGAATAATTCGGTAGCTTAGATCATTTACTTTTTAACTTGGAGTATGTTTTAATATGTCTTTATTACTTTTAAATATATATATTCTAAGAACTTAAATTATTACTCAGTAATAATTGTATTATTCCTATTCCATCAGTATTGGCATGTGGTTGTTCTCTTTTTAATTAGAACAAAGCAAGGCCTTAAATTATATTTTATTTTATTTATTAAAAATGTTAAATTTACTTATTTTTGAGAAAGAGAGAGAAGGGGGGCAGGGGGAGAGTGCATCAGCAGAGGAGGGGCAGAGAGGGAGACAAAATTCAAAGCTGTCAGCACAGAACCTGATGAAGGGCTTGAACTCACAAACTATAAAATCGTGACATGTGCCAAAGTCAGATGTGTAATTTACTGAGCCACCAAGGCGCTGCCTTTATTTTAGATGCTCATTTCATGAACACCATCATTGCTGTAAGTGTTAAAAATGTTAAATAACAAACTGCTGTCAGGTATTGGCTTTTGTTCCTTCATCATCTAAAAGAGAATTTTATGAATGATGCATCACAGTGCAACATACATTTACATTCAAATACCATTTGTTAATGTTTTAAGTTAATGCCAGTGAATCTTTAAAAATCTCTGTGAATAATGAACCTACTCATTGTGTTCAAGGATTTTGCCTTTTTCAATGATAGGATTTTCTTTTCATTTGAAAGACTATTTAATTGCATCACTCATCCACTTTTAATATTTAATAATAATTTTATTAGCTGTGTAGAATGAGAAGGGCAAGATTTGCAATATCTACTCCTGGTCATCAATTTTTTCTTATCATGACTTAATGAATATTATAATTACAAGGAAAGGCAGAAATATAAATTAGCTTGGTAGACGGCTGGCACATACTAGTTTATTGGTTTTAGCTTGGGTAGAGCCCGGTGTAGGCACGAGGAAAAAGAAACAAATATCTGGGTGTGTTTTAGAAGGCTTGGCACAAAACTTTTGCAACCTGCTAACCATTCCTCATTTTATTTTTTTTAATTAAAAAAAATTTTTTTTAATGTTTTTATTTACTTTTGAGACAGAGAGAGACAGAGCATGAGCAGGGAGGGGCAGAGAGAGAGGGAGACACAGACTAGAAGCAGGCTCCAGGCTCTGAGCTGTCAGCGCAGAGCCCGACATGGGGCTCGAACCCACAAACGTGAGATCATGACCTGAGCCGAAGACAGAGGGTTTGAATCAAGCAATAAACTCTGTCCCTGACAATTCGTGCTGGTTCGCTAGCAGTTGACAGGGCGTCTTGACGACTTATAAGACTTAGTCTTTGCGGGAATATGTTTCTTTAATCTCTAGTAATGCATTTTGAAACTTTTCATTATCTTAAGCCTTTTTACTGTTACTTACCTTCAGCTAAGACACAAGCTGCCTGGCATAGCCATCGTCACAGCAGCACTTTTTCCTGAAGTAGAACCTCCCAGCTGAAGTTTTTAAAATGCTTTTGAGTATGTTTCATTAGGTCTGTGGGATAGAGGTCAGGGCGAAATTCTTTGCAGGTACCGTACCATAGTTTAAAGCCCCTGTGGATTTATAACCCAGGCCATGGAGAGAAAACAAGTCTTCATTTTAGTGATCTAGCTGTAGACACGTGTATCAGATGATTCCTAAATTTTGAGTGTCATTTGTTCAAAATGGAACCAGGTATTGTTGAATTTCATGTACTTTTAAACCTATTTTAAACAAATCATTTTTACCCCCCTCCAGCAACTGCTTCGAGAACGACAGCAGATGGCCAGCCGTCCCTTTGCTTCTGTTGATGTAGCCCTGGAAGTGGGAGCCGAACAAACGGAGTATCTGCGCGGGCCAGTGGAGGTAGGACCAGCGGTGCGGAGAGGACCGCTCTGATTTGCATATTCATATCGCTTCTCTAATCTGCATCTGCTTGTGCAGCCAAATGCGGTCTGATTATGTAGAGTTGACAAGATTCAGCTACATATGTTATGCCACTTCCAAGGCACATAGCTTTAATGGTATGACATGAGCAGTAACAGAAGCCACTGGAGAATCTATTAGCCTAGGCAAGAGTGACAGACTGCTCACCTGGCAGCCTTCCTCTGACAGATCGGAGCTGAAGGAATTTAAGATACACGTATGACGGAAGAAACAAAGTACCCGTATTTAGTCCTTGGAGTGCCCAACACCTTTTCGTTAACAATTCACATTTATCTTTATTAATGAAGTTGACTATAAAAGGTGAGTGGAGATGAGTTGCATTTTAATCACATAGTTTCATTTTTGAACGTTGAGAATTGTAGGGTATCGTGAATATTTTTATTTCTGGCAATAGCTGTATCAGTATATTCTTTCATTGCAAATGCAGAAATGGAGTGTGGTGAAGGAGAAATCATTATGTGCAAATAAATATGGTACTGGATTCCTGAAATAACACGCAGAATGGTTTCTGAAAATAATAGCCCATCGAGAGGAAAAGTCCACAGGTTATGAGTTACAATTAACGACTAATCAGAGCATTTTGAGGCATAGTAATTGAGTTGTATGCTGAGTTTTTTTTTTTAATATTTCATGTATGATAAGATGTTTACATAAGGACATTAAGAAGCACCGTAAGGTTGAAAATTGTATTTCCTTTTTTGAAAAGTGCCCTTATGTGACTAATTTCATGTTGCTATTTTCAAATCTTGCTTTTCTTCAAGGAAAGCAAGGAATACAAAAATAGACTCCTCCAAAAACCTAGGTACAAATATAATTGATTCTGTCTATAGCATTTTGGTTATTTTGGAAAAAAATTAGACAACTGAATCAGGCCTTGTGGATGCTATACAAAGAGCCAGTTTTTCTAGGACATTTCTCTGCGAAATATTTTTTAGCTGTTGTGTACTTGTTTTGGGGGGTTGTTTTTTTTACTATTCTAGATCACAAGTTGCCATGGGAGCCTAGAACACCAGGAAATTTATATGTGTCTCTTCCATTATTACTTGGGAAGAAATTAGAAGACAGAATGATTAGATGAAAGTTACAATACGTGCTCTAATTTCATGCTGGCCCTTTGCCTCATATCCAGGAAACCTGGACTATTTGAATCCAACTTCTTTTTCTCCTCATCTGTTAAAAACATCCTCAAACACTATTAAAACACGGGTCACAGGAGAAGAATGAATGTAAATAATGCATACATTGTCCATAGAGGGAAAAGACCAATCAAAGAACTAGTAAACTCACAAACTTGAGGAACAAATGTAATTAACATACAATTGCGCCACCGGTGTGTGTGGGTTGCTGCCGACTGGCGCTCAACCTGTATGGTTAGGTGTGCTCATAATCATTCCATTTCTTTGTTTTATTTTCTCCAGATTTTATTTCCTTCTTTATCATTATCATTTTTAGCATTAAATTTTATTTCAAATTTCTATCTCTCCTTTCTTTTAGTTCCTGTTTATCTACTAGTCCTTCTTTTATTCCTTTATTACCAATCTGTCTGTTTCCTTTTGTTTTATTACCTATCCCTGGTAGAAACGACTATTCACTTTTTATTTTCCCAGTCACTCTGTGAGTCTGTCTTTTGATTAATTGCCTGAATCTATTTACACTGAAAATAATTACTGTTCTCCCAAAGTTTATTTTAGCTACTCTATCATGTGTGTGTGTGTATGTGTGTGTGCGTGTGCGTACACATTGTACTTGTTGTTACTAACCTTTTATTCCAAATTGATTTCCTTCTACTAAACAGTGTTACATATTCTATTTCTGTGTTTCTGATGGTGACGTATTACTTATCAAGATTCATAGTGATGGTTATTTTCCCTATCACTCTAAAAGCGCATTAATACGCATTCCTGCCCTGCCTGTCTCAAACAAAATTAATACTTTACATGCTCTCAACCCCCTCGATTCCTTCTACCCTATGTTAATACTGCTTGGAAATTTTAATCCAGATACTATGGGTGTACTTTTTTTAGTTGGCATATTTAAATAACACTGAACAGCCTTCACTCTTCTTTACTTTTTATATCTTGTTGCTTAATCATGCACTTCTTTATTTTTCACTATAGTAAATGTTCCAAGATGTCTGGTCCCGCCCCAGCCAGCAGGGCGGTAAATCCTTGCGGGTTCGTTCCTGAGGGAGGGAGAGAGAAATAGGGCAGGAAAGGGGAGCACAGAGAGTAAGGACACAACACACGATTTCTGATCAAGCCTCTTCTTTTTTATTGAGAAAACACAAGGTTTCGAGGCGAAAAAACAAGGCAGCTCACCTAGGTCGGTTGCTAGGAAACAGGGTTAAGGGGTTAAGGCTGGAGTAAAAGAGGAACCAAACCAGGGTTTTTAGCACAGCGCCTGCCGGCGGTTGATCTTTGATCTTCTGGCTTCTCCGGACAGGGAGTGGTGCTTCCCTGCCTATAGGCGGCTAATCTCCGTTCTTCTGGCTCCCCACACCAAGAAAGTCTTCAAAGAGAAATTTTATGTGGCACAATATTTGAGACCTCAGATGCCTACCAATATGTTTATTTTGTCCCCACGTGTAAATAACAGTTTAAATATAAAATTAAGTTTCAAAGTTCTCTTCTTCAAAACTTCAGAGGCATGACTCCATTGTCTCAAGTCTGATGTCAATTTGATTCTTTGTCCTTTGTAAATGGTCTCCATATCCGTTTCTGCAGTCTTTCAGAATTTTCTCTTGTTTCTCAATGTTCTTAAATATCTCTCCGATATGTGTACATAATCTCCTATTTGGCAATCTATGCCCACTTCAAATCTGCAAGCCTATAACTTTGTATAATTCGGACTAATCTTTGGTTACTTTTACTTTAAATACTTCTTACCATAATCTATCTAGGAATTCCTTTTAGATCCTCTTAATACTTCTTCTATCATCTATATTTCTGAACTTTTTTCTCATTATTTCTATTCTTTTATTTCTTTTTGATGCCTCTCTGGGAGCCTTCCACAATACCAATTTTTCTTTAGATGTATCCTTTCTGCTGTTTCACCCGTTCATTGACTACTTAGCAACAGTGACATATTTTGTTGTCAATAGCTGCATTTGTCTTTTTCTTCACAACTGCTTGTGGATGCTTTATATTTTGAATACCATCCCTTATCTTTCTGAAATCATTCATTATAAATTATTTAAATGCTCCTTTCATGGTGCTTACAGTCTCCAGAGGTCTCCTTCTTTTTTTCTATATACACATGTTTTATTTTAGGTATTAAGATCCGCTTAGGAAGAGGGATAAAATCCTTGACTCTCCATTGTGCTCTTCCAAGCAGTTTAGTGGTTGGGCTTGAGGATGCTGCCTGTAGTATATAATCTGGGTTCAATCACTCCTGCTCATTTGCCACGAATGTCCCTTTTACTGGAGAGCACTTTCAAATACCTCCCTTCCAAGCATCGTTCCCCTCGGATGGTAGCCTCCCTCTGATCTCATTGCAGATGTGCAGTTGAAGTGAGGTTGTTCTGGCTCCGGCATGGATGGCTCTGGGATGACCTCTAAAGCTACTCTATCATTAGTTTGCAGCCTTGAGCTGGCGCAGGTCTGGTTTCTGCTGCTTTCCTGCTCCCCCAGCAAGTGGGTAGGCATCACCTATCCAGACAGTGTGTATAGTGTGGCCTCTTCTCATGCAGGCCACTGTTCACTTCCTACAAGAGGCGTAACTGAGTGTTTCTTCAAGATCTGAATTACTAAGTATGTTCTGACAGTCCGCAGCTTTCCTATTCCTTGTGTGTTATCACTGGCTGTGAACTCAGGGGAGGAGACAAGCAACTCATTCTGATTTATGATTTGTTGACTGCAGGACCATGTGTGCAAGCGCTTTGTATCCTTCAGAGCATTCTACTAATGTTGGGGGTCTTGTTACTTCTCATTTTATTGCCTAGTTATATAAACAATTGGCATGCCTCTGTTTCTTTTGTCCCACTTGTTTTTAATGGAATGTCCATGAAGAAAAATATTTACCTGCTAATTCTCACTTAGGCCCTTTTTATCTGGGAGTTAGGTTCTACTTATTAAAGGATAATATTGCTGTTGTTGTTTTGGAAACAGCTTTAAGAAAATGTTCAATTATCTCATTACACTGTACAGTTTAGTGGGTTTTAGTATAGACAGAGTTGTGTAATCACCCCCCAGATTTATCATCTTCCCCAAGACAAATCCTGTACAGGTGAGCAGTCACTTCCCCTATCCCCCCAGCACTCTCCCACACCCCCAGGCACTAACCTACTCTTTTGTCTCTATTGATTTTTCCTGATCTGTATTTTCATTTCATTTCATACAAATGGAATCACACAATTTGTGTTTTTCTGGACAGGCTTCTTTCCTGTAGCATAATATTTTCAAGGTTCGTTCATATTGTGACCTGTGATCAGTACTCCTTTCCTTTCACAATATCATTGTGAAATACTACTCTATTGTAGGGATAGAGCACATTTTGTTTATACATATATCAATTGATAGATAATTGGGTTGTTTCCACTTTTTAGATATTCAGAAAAATGCTATTATGAATGTTTACATGCAAGTTTCATTTCTTTTGGTTTGTACTTGAGCATGGAATTGTTGCATCATATGGTAATTTTTTATTATTTGCTGAGAAGAATTTCTTGCCCCCATTGAATGATCTTGGTACCTTTGTGGAATATCAGTTGAACATAGATGTGGGGATTTATTTCTGGACCCTCAATACTTTTCCAATGTCTGATAAGTCTGTTGCATAACAGTACCACACTATGTTGATTCCTGAGCTTTATAGTAAGTTTTGGAATTGGAAAATATGAGTCTTCCAACTTTTTCTTTTTGAAGATTGTTTTGGTTCTTCTGGGCCCCTGAATTTCCACATTAATTTTAGGATTACTTTGTCAATTGCTTCATTGAAGCCCACGGATATTTTTTTATAATAGTTTATTGTCCACTTGGTTTCCATATAACATATAACAGCCAGTGCTTCTCCCCACAAGTGCCCCCCCTCCATGACCATCATCCCCTCTCCCCCTCTCCCTCCCCCTTGAGCCCTCAGTTTGTTTTCCATATTAGGTAGTCTCTCATGATTTGCATCCCTCTCTCTCCCCAGCTTTCTTTCCCCCTTCCCCTCCCTATGATCCTCTGTTAAGTTTCTCCTGTTAGACCTATGAATGCAAACATACGGTATCTGTCCTTCTCCGCCTGACTTATTTCACTCAGCATGACACCCTCGAGATCCATCCATTTTGCTACAAATGGCCATATTTCATTCTTTCTCATTGCTATGTAGTACTCCGTTGTGTATATATACCACATCTTCTTGATCCACTCATCAGGTGATGGACATTTAAGCTCTTTCCATGATTTGACTATTGGTGAGATCGCTGCTATGAACATTGGGGTACATGTGCCCCTATGTATCCACATTTCTCTATCCCTTGGGTAGATCCCCAGCAGTGCTATTGCTGGGCCATAAGGGAGTTCTATTGATAGTTTCTTGAGGAACCTCCACACTGTTTTCCAGAGCGGCTGCACCAGTTTATATTCCCACCAACAGTGTAGGAGGGTGGCCGTCTCTCCACACCCTCGCCTTGTTCATTTTAACCACTCTGACTGGTGTGAGGTGGTATCTCAGTGTGGTTTTGATTTGTATTTCCCTGATGATGAGTGACGCTGAGCATCATTTCATGTGCCTGTTGGCCATCTGGATGTCCTCTTTGGAGAAGTGTCTGTTCAGATCTTCTGCCCATTTCTTCACTGGATTATTCATTTTTCGGGTATGTAGTTTAGTGAGTTCCTTTAGATTTTGGATACTAGCCCTTTATCTGATATGCTATTTGCCACTATCTTTTCCCATTCTGTCAGTTGCCTATTAGTTTTTTTGATTGTTTCCTTTGCCTTGCAGGAGCTTTTTATCTTGATGAAGTCCCAATAGCCCACTAATCTTTTGATAGGACTTGTGTTGAATATGTAGATCAATTTGGAGGAATATGTAATATTGTAACATTTACTTTATTAAGGTGGTAGTTTTGTAAATTGAGTATCTTCATGTGCCATACCTCAAATACTAAATTCAAAATCATATTTCTTTCCTTTTGGTAAATAATTATGATTCCTGATAGTTGAAATTACCTATGGTGATCTCTGTCTAACCATCTCAAATAAATCAGCAACATAGATTTAAAAAGTTTTTAAGCTGAAAACATTGGTTTTCAGGAGATTGTCTTAGAACTTAAATTGTTTGTAGATTTCTTCCTGTAAAAAATTAAACATCAGAAGTAAATCTGAGCAGCCATTAATATCTTCCTTTGAAATACTTTAAAAAATAATAACAGTAGAAGTAGAATGTTTAACATTTTATTTTATTTTATTTTTTGCTAAGCATTTTATAATACTATTAACTGAAAGTTATCTATCTTAAATGTATACACATAAATATGCATATATATGTGAGATTTGTTTTCCATTTTATAGTACACTGAAAACTGCTCCAAATCTCTTTTTTTATGTACATAACAGTACATTGTGGTTTACTGATTTGCTTACACAGTGAATTCCAAAGCTTAGGCCCTGAAATTACATTAAGGATTTTATTTAAACCTAAAAATCAAAGTAATTTTAAAATTCCTCGGCTGCGCTTTCTTAAAATTTGGTGTTTAAATTCAGCACAAAGCCATAGGTTGACTGGCTATTACTGTTCTGTAAATATTTTTTGAGTGTTCATAATGTAGTGAGTTAAGAAATGGATTTCTTTTAAATTAAATTTGACTCATGTGCCACTGAGTTCCACATCTGTAGTCAGGGGAAAATGTAAGGTAAATAAGAAAAGAATTACTTTTGATGTACTACTATATACCAAATGACCTATTCTATGAAGTAGATGTGTTCCTAAAAATATTTACATCTATATTAATTATATTTTAATGAGGAAGAGCGTTGAATCTTTATAAGACTTTTGTATAAAGCCTGGGTGTCAAATCTGAAAAAATATATATGTAGCATGAATAATCACACTCTAAATTATCTATTAACAAGTGTGAATCATATTTTACCATATTATAGTGACAAATTAAAATACATCATTAAACTTTAATACATGTAGAATGTTAATTTTTATGTAAACACAATGTGTTAGTTGGTTTTAACCTTCTCTTAAAATGAGAGTTATTTTTGCAGTAATAGTATGACCTGCAGTGTACATGTGTCATTTTTCCTCCACCCAACAATAACATGAAAACTTATGGCAATTGTTGAACACAGTTAAGTGGAACACTTCCTATGTGTCGGGCACTGTTCTAAGTGCCTGAGAAACATCAGAGGAACAACAAAGAACTCTGTCCTCATGTGTATATTATAGCAGGGGATAGAAATTATTTAATATGTTAAGAAGCGGTAAGTGCAATGGAAAAAGGAAAAATAAAGCAAGATAAGGGTTTTGAGAATGCTTTGTGAGTGGAGGAGAGTGTGTTGTAGTGAATAGGGAGGAAGTGGGGGGGACTTCATTTAGTAAGTGAGGTCTGAGCCAGCCTGAAAGACGTGAAGGAGTTAAGTAGGCAGCAGTTTCCCAGGGAAAAAAGTGTTCCAAGCTTAGGAAGAACCCTACGGTGGTGCATGCCTGTCAGGTTCATGGAACAGCAAGCAAGGGGGCCAGGCAGATAACAGGGCCTTGCAGATCTTTGTAGAGACTTTGACATTCAGTTCTGAGTGAAGAGAAGAGCCCATTGCAATGGCAGGGCTGAGCAAGAAGACTGACATAAGTTGATGGTTTTTAAAAGGATCACCCTGCCCTTTGGGTTGAGAATAGTTTGAAGAGAGATGTCTTCATATAGTTTCCTGACAGACACCAAGAAGAATTTGTTCACCTGGGACTGAAGAATACATTGGTAGAGAATAAACCGTGAAAAGGTGACTAGAAGGCAGCCACTACCACTATGAACAACTAGAACTTAATATCCTTGGGGATCACACATCAGACTATGGACTCTAGACACAGGGGAGCTAAGTATTTATTCCCCCACTCCTTTCAGTTATTGGTTGAGGGCTACTTCCTAGGAGGCCAGAGAAAGCCCTCAGGCAAAGAAATGCAGGCTTTTGAATTGGCAACCAGCCAGAAACCCAACCCCGTGACAGGGGTAGCGGAACCCAACCTAGAGTTCCTGCTCCTGGGGCAGGATAGGAGGGCAGGGCTTGTCAGCAGGCTACTGGAGGAGCCCAGTAGCAGTAACTTATGATGGCTCGACCAGGGCGAGAGCAGTTGAAGGGATGGGAAGTGATCACCTTTCTGGACTCTATTTTTAAGGTTACTGTGAGTGTCATGTTCTCATGTTGAAAGTCTTTCCAGTGACATGTTTATAAAGTCTAAATAGAAAGATTAAAAAAACGATTTTTCAGTTCTAGTTCAAGATGGAAATGTGGAAAGATCCTGAACTTCCTACCTCCTCCCACAGACACACTGAATCCACGTCTATAAATGGAACACTTTCCTCTTTAAAAAAAACAAAAACCCTAAAAACTGGTGGAGCAGCCCCTTCACATTAAGTAAATGAGGGGGAAACCACATGGCGGCAGGTAGGAGAAGGTGAGACACAGTCTCACAATAAACCGCCCCCCGACACAGCAGCTCACACTCAGGAGGGAACTCAAAACCCAGCGCTCCTCCCTGAGGGGTGAAGGGTCTTACGTCGCATCAGGCATGCCAACTTCTAAGACCTTTACCTGGGAGATGAGCCCCCAAAGCACCTGGCTTTGAAGACCAACGGGGTTTGACATACTTACTGCAGGCTACAGAGGTGTTTGCAAGTAATGCGGGCTGGTAGACCCCAATCTTTGCGCTCACCCTCTTCCTTGCTCCAGCCTGCTGGTATCTTCTAGAATGGAGTTTATTCCCTTGTCTGGTGTCCTGATTTTTGCAGCTGCTGCCAAGGGACACCTCTTCATTCCTTGGCTCTGATGACCAATGGATGTATGTTCACAGGTCCCACTGGATTGTAACCAAAGGGGAAAGACCTCTTAAGTGTCTGCCACCCCCAGGCCACAGCAGGAGGCAATCAGCTCAGGAGCTCAATCTTTCTGTGAAAGTTTATCCTCATGGCTGCAGCCTGAGGGCCAGGCTTCTAATTTAAGCATCTAAAGGCCGACTGCAAATCATATATCTGATAAGAGGTTCATATTCAAGATTTATAAGGAACTCCTACAACTGAACAGAGAAAAATAAGCAATCAGATTAAAAAATAGGCAGAGAATCTGAATAGATGTCTCTAGAGAAGACACACAGGTAGCCAGCAGGTATGTAAAACAATGCTCAGTTATCAAAAAGAGAAGAAATAATGAGTGTTGGCAAGGATAAGTATTGAAAGGAACTCTTATGCACTGTTGGTAGGAATGTAAATTGATATAGCCACTGTGGAGAACTGTATGGCATTTCCTTAAAAAAATTAAAAATTGAACTACCATATGATCCAGTAATCCTACTTCTGGGTATTTATCCAAAGAAAATGAAAGTTAATTCAAAAATGTATCTGCACTTCCATATTTATTACCACATTATTTACAATGTGTGCATTGATAGACATGTGAGAATGTATATATGGAATTATATATATTATATATATAATGAATACTCATATATGTATGTATATGAATATATATAATGGAATACTCTTCAGCCATAAAAAAGAATGAGATCTTGGGCACCTGGGTGGCTCAATCAGTTAAGTGTCTGACTTTGGCTCAGGTCATGATCTTGTGGTTTGTGAGTTCGAGCACTGAGTTAGGCTCCATGCTGACAGCTAAGAGCCTGGAGCCTGCTTCAGATTCTGTGTCTCCCTTTCGCTCTTCCCCTCTTCCAGTCACACTCTGTCTCCCTCAAAAATAAATAAAAACATTAAAAAATATTTTTTTAAAAAACTAAAAAATAAGAATGAAATTTTGCTATCTGCAAAAACATGGATGGATTTTGAGGGCAGTCTGGTAAGTAAAATAAGTCAGACAGAGAACGGCAAACACCGTATGATCTCATGTGTGTGTGGAATCTAAAAAAGAAATGGAAGGGGAGGGGAGGGACGGAGGGGAAGAAGAAAGGAAGGAAGGAAGGATGGAAGAAAACAAAGAAAGGAAAAAGGAGGGAAGTAAGGAAGGAAGGAAGGGAGGGAGGGAGGAAGGAAGGAAGGAAGGAAGGGAGGAGAAAGAAGAGGCAAGCTCATAGACACAGAGAACAGACTGGTGATTGCCAGAGCCAAGGGTGGAGGTCTGTACAAAATGGTTGAAGAGGATCAAAGGTACAAACTTTTAGCTGTAAAATAAACAAGTCATGTGAATGTGACGTACAGCGTGGTGACTGTAGTTAACAACACTGTGTTGTATATTGAAGGTGCCTGGGTGGCTCAGAGTCAATTAAACTCTTAATAAGGCTCATGTCATGATCTCACCGTTCATGAGACTGAGCCCCACATTGGGCTCTGTGCTGGCAGAATCCCGGTTTGGGATTGTCTTTCCTCTCTCTCTCTCTCTCTCTCTCTCTCTCTCTCTTTCTCTTTCTCTGAACCTCTCTTTCTTTTTCCCCCTACCCACCCTAAAAATAAATAAACATTAAAAAAATAATAATACTCCATTCTATGTTTGAAGGTTGCTAAGAGAATAAACCTTAAAAGTTCTCATCACAAGAAAAAATGGTATAACCACCTATGGTGACAGATGTTGACTAGCCTCACTGTGGTGATCATTTTGTAAAACATACAAATATCGAATCATGGTGTTAGCTCATTATATTTTACACTTGAAACTAATCTAGTGTTGTTTGTCAATTATATGTCCAAATATTTCAGAACAAGAAAATGATTTTCTCTTGTCAAGTGGCACAGTAAGAACTCTGGAACTGTGACGCTATTGTAGTTATTCACTGAGGTACATAATAGCATTCTGTCTTAGTCTCTCAAACAACAAGACATGTGCTTTTCGTCATTAACTGATAGAAACCCTGAGAAATGGAGGCAAAAGCATCTCTCGCCCCTTAGTGACTACCACTGGCTGGTCTGTTAGATCTGTTGTCACACTAAAGCACAGCATCCAGCTGGACCGCAAGCAAGTGAATATATAATCCTGTGGCTGAAATGATAGTGATGTTAAAAATGTGCATTTCTAATTCATGTTTTTTGTTTTGTTTTGTGTGTTTTGCTGTCTGGCTGGGAGTATAAACTTGCATGAGTCCTTAAGTATCACTGACCATTTTTGCTGGGATATTACTGTTTCTATTTTTATTTCTAATATTTTTAGCCAATCTTTCTTATGCTGCTACTTATAATACTGAAAAACAAAACCACTTCCTGGTCAACAGTAAAGGATTTGTTAATCTATTATATGTTACACAGAGGTGTATACACTGTGATCTAATTGTGATAAACATGCAAAAGAATAAATTCTTAATAATAGTTATATCTAGATGGCAGTATATCTGAGTTATTCTTCTTGCATAGCTCTTCTGTACTGTCCTTAGTCTGATGGCATGCACTGCCTCCTCCTTTTTTTAAGTAAGTTTATTTAACATTTTTCATTTTTGACGGAGAGAGAGCATGAGTGGAGGAGGCACAGAGAGCGAGGGAGACACAGAATCCTAAGCAGGCCCCAGGCTCCCAGCTGTCAGCACAGAACCCAATGTGAGGCTCGAACTCACAGATGGCAAGATCACCACTGAACTGAAGTTAGACGACCGACTGTGCCACCCAGGCACCCTGACTCCCCCCACCTTTTCTTTGAACAAGGAATTAATGAAAGTATCAATCTAATGGAAGTATAAAGTGTGGGCTCTTTTTTTCCCAATTTTAGATTCATTTTAACTTCACATATATTCAGGTTTGAAATTTTGCCAATTATTTAAGATGAATGTTTCTGGTCATCATTTCTATTTTAGGGAATAAAAACCATTATTCGTAATGTACATATTCTGGGCTGCTCTGTTACCTTTTAACCCACTGTAGTTCATTTATCTAGATTTCAATTGTTGATAACGTAGATGACCAGTGGGGTATATTCTGTAACATTACCACTTAGGTATTCATCAAACATGCACTAGAGAGATCTTTCCAGGCAGTAGAAATGAGGATTCGTGTGCCAAGGTAAGGAGCTTGAACTTGATCTTTCTAGGTCGTGGGAATAATTGACATGTTTAAATCAAGTTTAAGATATTGTTTTTCAACATTCATTTACATACACCGTCTCCTTATTTGAGCTTTACATTAATCTTAGAAAAAAGGAACCACAATTTCATTTGTTCTGTTTTACCAGAACGAGGTGAAACCGAACAGACTGAGGCTCTTTGTTCAAGACCACAGATTCATTCACCAGTAGAGCAAGAACTGGGGTCTGAATCTCAGATTGGCCCAAAAGTTTCTCTCTTAAACCATTTTTTAAACATGCTGATTTTAGTTCACACTGGGAATACGTCTTAAGCCCTAACATCTCGGTGGAATATTTTCTTGCAAAGCTATCTATGAACATGGAGACACTTGAAGTTTTCGTAGTATTCTTTGGTTCCAGGGACTCAAACAGTCATGATGCATTGAGACAGTTCAGCCTAGTACACTGTGTAAGAAACCTCTTGTCCAAGGTGATGGCCACATTGTCCGGGCCAGACAAATGAGCAGCTGTATGCTAAGAGAATTGCCGACTTCACTGCAGAGATGCATGGACTGTTGGGCCCAGCCAGTGGCCGGCCCCTCTGGCACTTCATTTCTGCCTGCCATCTTTACGGGCAGTAGTTCCTATGGTTGACTTTGGTGGTTTATTTACTTTTCACTGGAGTTTTGCTTTTTCAAGTGCAATAGCCAACTTGTGATATTTGAATTTTAATTATTTTATTAACATTTACCATTATTCCTTAATTATGTAAGTAATAAATCCTCAGTATAGAAAAAGTAGTACAAAAATAATCACAGTTAAAATTGAACTCTTCCATAATCCCACTATCCATAAATATTCACTGACAGAACTTTTATTTCCTCTCAGTAACATTTTCCTTTCGCGCATACATATTTTTACAAAATTGAAAGTATATTCTATATTTGATTTTACATTCTGTTTTTCTCACTTGGCGAACATTTTTTACTTCTAGGTTTGTTTTTAAAATGTCATATTAATTATTTTGTAGTATAACATAATTTATTTCCTTATTTTATTTTCAATTAGTTTGATTCCAATTTCACACTATTATAAATAAGACTGTAATTAATTCTTGTGTACAATTCTTGATCCTAATCTATAGAAGAAAAACTATTAGGTCAAAAATTATTTAAAATTTTTGTGGATCTTGATATACACTGTTTATTTACTTTCCAAAATTGCCCGTATTTGTACTACTTTTAGTAAAGTATGAGAATTCTGGATTTCCAGCACGTGTGTCATAAATTACTTTCAAAACATTCTTTTTTTTTTCCTGTAAGTATTTTATTTATCATTGAAGAAAAAACACAGCAGCAAGTTCTGTGTTGGCTTCAATAAGACCAAATAGTTAATCTTCAACATAGCTACAACACTCCAAAATTGAAGTCAACACAGTCATTACTACAAATTACTTGTTGAATCTATTCTGAAGAGAAAGGAAATTAGGAAAAAGAATTTAAACAATTCCTCCA
>NC_043701.1:172313186-172513572 GCF_006229205.1 Suricata suricatta
TGACCTGAGCTGAAGTCCGACGGTTAACCGACTGAGCCACCAAGGTGCCCCAACATCTCACTTTTTTTTTAAACTAAAGAACGGCTGTACTTTTTGCTTTGTTTATTTCTGAGAGAGAAAAAGAACAAGCAGGGGAGGGGCAGAGGGGAGGTGTGGAGAGAGGATCTGAAGCAGGCTCTGAAGGGCCTTGAACTTGGCTTAAGCTCAACTCAAACCGAGGAGCCATGAGATCATGACCTGAGCTGAAGTCAGATGCTCAACCAAGGGAGCCACCCAGGCACCCTGCAACCATCTCACGTTTTGACAGTATTTTCACTTCTTTCTGGAATGGCTGATCGGCAAGGCCACAGCCTCAACAATTGGTCGAGGGAATATGTCAGCAGCCTCTATGTTCCTGGCTCAGGCTGACTGGTCAGGGGTCTCGTTGGGAGTTTCCACATTCCGGGTGCCTGACGAGGGAAGAGCATTGAGTGTAGATGTCTTTGAGGCAGTGTAGCATTTGTAAGAGTTATGAGGGCAAAATTTGTACTTGGGTTCAAATCTAGATTCCTCTATGTACAAGTGGTTAGTTCTCTGTGACTCAGTTCCCACAGCTTCAAAATGGAAATAAAGATCCCTTCTCAGGGGTGAGGGAGGCCAAAATGAGGTGATGGAGGTCAAGGGCTTAATCCAGGGCCTGACCGCCTACAGTTTAGAGGTTGCTACTGTTGCACAGCCTGGGGCTTATAATAGATCGAGTCTCTGGATCTGGAAGAGCAGGATTCCTGGAAGCAGGACGTCGGGGCACTTTTATGGCATAGAATTCAAAGACACACTCCATTGTTTTGCTTCTACTCCTCTCATCTCTGTGCCAAAACCAAAGTCTGGGTGTAATTTTGAGAACTGCATGTTGACAACATGGCGAATGCAAAGGGGTGTTCTTTTAAGCCCATGAGAGACCATCGACGTTATCTGGTTTCAATCTGAGTGTTGGAAACATGTAGTCTAAACAGTGTCTCGCATCCCAGCCCCCTCCCCCAGTGAACGGAGTCAGGGCTGCTGTCTTGTCAATCTGGGGAGAAACAGTTTCACAGCAATTTTTTCCAGACTCCCGTCATTTGCAAGCCACTTTCACATCTCCTGCTTTGTCTCAGTAATATCTGTACCATCATTGACTTATTGTTAGCCTTCCAGTTTACTTAAATACATGGACTTTTGTTACTTGGCCTCTTTCTAGGTTATCTTACCTCTGACGTTATGTGCTAACTCTATTTTCAGTAATACACAAGAAAGTAACTGCATGGTGATTATGTTACAATGAAATTCACATCTGTTTCCCCTAAAATGATCTACCATCTTTGAATCACAAGGCACCTTGGCAGGGGACACTGCCCTAAGAGCCTGGTGGGAAAGTGAGTTTCTGAGGAAGGAACGTTCTATTTGAGGAAGAACCATGACCAACGTCCCTGCAAAACTGTGGTCCTGGGCCCTTTGGTTTGGCTGTCCTGTTAGTTGGCCCATCATCTAGGACTCTGGAAGGACAGACACAGAGGAGCCGTTTTCTGTCAGTGACAAGGGAGTGTGTCTCAGACAGCTGTCACTGAACAATTAATCTTCAAAATGAGATCTCAATTACCAAGCATGTGTTCTCATGAGCAAGGCCTTATACTCATCATCCAGAGCTGCTATTACACGCAAATAATATATATATTTCCTATTCATAATTATCTCCTCTTAATGCAGTTTCCGTGATTATGATGCATGCCGTAACAGTTGACTCCTCACTGTTGGAATTGTTAACATATTGTGAAAATAGGCACAAGATCATTCTTCCCAAGCTGACTTTTGCTGTTAAAATTAGAAAGACCAATATGAGTTTGAACAGCATGAGAAGAAGAGTAGATGATCAATTCCTGTACTTGGAAGTACAATTGCCTCTCTGAAGCCAGGATTCTTGCCTCCACCTCTTATTTCTTCTTGTGCTTATTGTAATAAAGACAATAAAGTAAAGTGACAGGGGTGGAGGCGGAGAGGAAATCATGGAATATTTTAGTATAAAACGATTTTGATTTACATATTTTTCTATTGGTTTTAACAGACAGAGTTCGCTATTAGAAACTTGACACAAATAAAATGCATTTGGTTTTCCATGTTCAGGGTTTGAAGTGAATTTCTGCTTCTAATATTTCTGGATCTGCCACTCATCCAGAAATGGGGAAAACATATTGAAAATTAAAAGGAAAAATCCAGACCACATGCATAGTCTTTTGAAGAATTGTCACTAAAATTAAACGCGCATCTATTGAACGGACAAAGACCAAACCCATTTGTTCAGATCTGAAATTGGCCATGGTGTCTCCCAAGAGATCAATGATTCCTTTGATTTTTAGTAACAATTAGGAGTGTTGTTTGAACAATCATAACTGGATGGAATAGTTTATTGCTCCATTAGAAAAATAACCACTTTCTGTTCCTTCTCCCATCCCCTTTGAAAATCTCAATGGTTTCCTGCCCAAAATTGGTTTGCTTTCTCCGCTGTTCCATGGGTGTTTTGTTCCACGAGACCATTGGGGAAACAGGTCAGCCATTCACGGAAGCCACAGTTAGATGTTTCCAACTTTTCAATCAGGAAACATTCAGAGCCCATGAGTCCCAGAACTGAGGTCCAAAAGCCACTCCCCACCCCCACCAAGACAATTCATGTCATTTTTCTCTGACCTTAAGGAGACCTTCCCTTACTCTGGGTGACAACTATGCCATCTTCCCTGCTGGGGCTCCAGCTTTTGCAAGAGAGAACCTTGTCCTGGGAAGCCTCCATTGGTGAACCCCCAAAACTTATTTTGAGATGTCAATACTTTCTTGTTTTGAATTATAATAATCAGCCTGTCCCTCTTGCCTCAAAGGGGTATTTTAAATCTTGGGTATTTTCCTCACACCTAGCACTAATGAGAAGTGGAGGGTGATAGAAAGAGAGGAAATTCCCATAAGCACATATTATAAAAAATTAATGTTACCCCAAAGTAGACCACCCAGACAGAAAACATGTCTCCTATACAAATGAGGGATGGGGGGAAAATATGTCTAATTTAAGCTTCAGTCCTCCATCTAGATCAGTGTTAAAGCATTGAGAATTTTTTTTTCTTGGATGTTTGGTTTCACTGTGGATATTTTGCAAAGATAACACAAGGTTTTGCTTAACACCAGAATCTCCATTAATATTTATTTCCACAGAGTCTTGGTTCAGGGCCCAGAGCTATCTGTGGGAAAAAGAGCTACCAAAATCCCTTCTACAACATTCTCTTCAGTGACTTTTTAAATTGTACTTAGAATTTATTATTCAAGAGTGCCTGGGTGACTCAGTTGATTAAGCCGACTCTTGATTTCGGCTCAGGTCATGGTCTCACGGTTCATGGGTTTGAGCCCCACATCGGGCTCTGTCCTGACAGCATGGAGCCTGCTTGGGATTCTCTCTCCCTCTCTTTCTCTACCCCTCTTCTGCTTATGTGCTCTCTCTCTCTCTGTCTCGAAATAAATAAATAGACTTTTAAAAAAGGACTTATTCAAATGCTTAAGGAAATATACCTTCATAATTAGAATAACCTGACTATAAACCTCTGTTCTGTATTCCTTAAGAAACCTGTGGAGTTTAGGCTCTGTGGAGTTGGAGAAGTGAAGTAAAGGTATGCAACATTCTTGAGAAAGCCCCCGTCAGGTCTGCTCCAAGTTTTATGCGTAGGTCACCTTCGCTTAAACCTTGGTGGAGCATTGTTCAAAGTTGCATATATGGTTTTACTTGATGTCCTGACCATTCCAGTGGATTACTTACATATCAACTAGATATTCTCAAAGATGTGGTTTTAAATATGCAGAACAAGAGAGCAGGAAGTCCATATGGCATGGAATAAAGACACACACACTTCTGAAAACTTAAAAGGCTGTCATCTGCTAAGCCTGCCTGTTATAGCCACTCTCAAAGATAATTGCCACCCATGTGTCCTTGATGAAAAGTGCTTCATGCTGCCCAGGAAATTGGCTTAAACTGCAACAAGAAAGATTTTGATAGCTGAGGCAGGACTTCCTGCCTGAGGAGCCCTGGGGTACAAGAGAGAGGAGCTGGGGGTTGACCTAGTCTGTCCTCAGCCTTCCATCCCTTCTTCTTCTCTTTGAGCCTTGAACTTCTTTCTGAGATGCAGAGCAGGCAGGTGATAACTGTCTCCAACACAGTTGGACATATGGAAACATGAATTTTAAGGTGCTTGGCTTGTTTCCTTGCTTCCTTTTCATGCAAGTAAGATGGATTCTGGTAAAATCAACCTACACACAATGACTGAGACCTGCTTGGGGATAATGGGCACTGTGCTAGGGGCCTGGGTGGCTTCCCTCAGTGGCGTTGTGTCTGGCTGTGGAGGCCGGCCAGGGGCACCCAGCACCCTCACACCACAGGCGGAGCTGTGGGAAAGTGAGAGGGGGGGAAGGACAGGCAATGGGGACCATGCAGGAAAAGGCTTCACTTACAGGGTAAGACACTTTCAAAGATGGATAGGCAGGAGATGGAGGTGAATGTAGGGCAGTGGGATGGTGGATAAATAACCAGACTCAAGTTCATGAATTCCCAGTCCATGCCTGCAGGAGTGGGGGCTGGGGACAGGAACTGTCAGACAGGGAAGCAGCCCAGGTATGAGAGCTTAGTACTTCCTGAGCCTGGTGGGACATGCAGCTGGCTTATAGGCCCCTTATGGCTTGGATTGCCAGGGAAACCAGTGATCTGTATTCCATTCACAGGGAAAAGCTTTTAATTCTTAAGTGTTGTCTTGAATCTCTTTGAACTGTGTAGGTTAAGAACATCTTGTCACTGATGGATTTGCCACTTCTGTACATGATGTGCCACTAACCTTATTCTGGGATCCCTTAAACATACAGGCAGACTGACCAGATGCTGGTGACTTTCGTTGGTGTCTCAGAGTCCACATCTATGGGAGTACTTCTGACCCTACAACACCTTCATTCTGGGAGCACTGCCATCTGCCCCAGCACCTCCCAGGGGCCTCTGAGGGGCAGTTGGGGGCAGGAGGGAATGGCTAGTGCCTCTACCTGGAGGTCTGGACCACGCACCTCTTGTGAGTCACACAGGCTTCTCGTGCTGAATGTTGCATGATGTTTGCCCCTGTCTTCCTTGGTGGGGGGTGTCGGGACAGCTATGCTTGTCTGCCCCTCCCTGGTCTCACTTCCCTCCAGAGCCACACACGCATGTGCAGTAAGGAGTGCTGATGGCGGTGGGCCGCCTCCCGCCAGCCGGGCATCAAAACCCAGGGCCCCATACCCTCCCTCACTCTGTGTCCAGACTGGGGACTGTTTGAACGGTCCTGGAAAATGCCCTTGAGCTACTTAATTTGTGCTCCTGCTTCAGAGACCAGAGTATTAGAAAGAATTATAAACACTCCTTTCTGTGGATTCTGGGTTATTTTGCCTATTTGGAGTAATCATTCTCATTATGCTTTGTGGTCCTTTTTAATAAAAATGACATTCCCCTTATCTTTAAAGGTTGAAATCTCAGCCTAATGTATGACCCACACTATCCTTGGAGAGTTATAAAAATTAGATTATATAACCTCACATTTCCCACTAATGAACATGGTGATGCTTCGGCCCAATGAGAGGGAGACAAGAGATGGGGATTTATGTTTTAATAATCCTGCTTAGATTGGTGTGTGTGGCTGTGGGCAGCGGGCCACTGATGGGCGCAGCAGGCACTGCGGCTTTCCTGGCCAGCAGGGCAATATTTTTACGGCAGTAAATCTCTCTTGGGTGAGGGCTTCTTGCATTGTACTGGGGATGGCTGTGGCTGTGGCTTAGTGTATGAAATTGCTCTGAAAATAAGACTATTCCTGACACCTAGGAAAAAGCCACCTAGTTCTGCTGGTCTTTGGGTCTTAATGTGCAGATGCTGACCTGGGCACCAGTCCATGTCGCACCGAGTCACATGATGCTGGCTGCCATACATGCCATTTTGTCTCTTATACTTCACGACTGTCCTACCAAGTAAGCTCCACAAGGGTCCCTGTTCTCGATCGTGATCTCCCTGTGGGCAGAAACCATGTTTTCGTTTCAGGATCCCCAGGGCCTGGGGCAGTTGATAGTAGGTAGGTAGTCAATACTGCAGAGTAAGAAATGACATGGTTAACTTCATATGTCAACTTGGCTAGGATATAGTGCTCAGGTTTTTGATCAAACATGATTCTAGATGTTTCTGTGAAGGTGTTTTTTGAATGAGATGAATATTTATATTGGTAGACTGAGTAAAGCAGATTACATTCCATAACGTTGGTGGGCCTTACCCAATCAGCTGAGAATCTTAACACAAAAAGACTAATCTTCCCTAAACAGAGTGAATTCTGTCAGCAGACTGCCTTCAAACTGGATCTGCAATTCTTCCCTTCCTGACTTATCCTCTGCAATTGTGAGAGCCAATTATTTAAAATAAATCTCTCTCTCTCTCTCTTTCTCCTCTCTCGATCTCTCTCTCTCCAGATAGAGAAAGCTAGCTAAGTGTATTTCTATTTCTATCTCTATAGCTCTTGTTAGATATGTTTCTCAAGACCTAGTTTATTTTCAAATATGAACCACAAGAGAATACCTAGGGAGTTTAAAAAAAAATACTGATTCTCTGGGCCCCATAACCAGATGTTTTGGTTGAATTGGTCAGAATACAGATAATAAATAAGTATTTTTAATGTTTATTTATTTATTTTTGATAGAGGAAGAACACAAGAAGGGGAGGGGCAGAGAGAGAGAGAGAGAGAGAGAGAAATAGAAACAGAGAATCTGAAAAGCTCCAGGTTCTGAGCTGTCAGCACAGAGCCCTACGCAAATCTCAAACCCACCAACCATGAGATCATGGCCTGATGCAAAGTCGGACACTTAACTGACTGAGCCACCGGGTGCCCCAGGTGATAAAGAAGTATTTTTTTAAAAGCCCCTTAGGTACCCATCAGGGAAATGTAAGTTAAAATGACAATGAGACACCTCACACTCACTAGGATGACTATAATAAAAATAAGAATAAGTTTTGCTAAAGCTGTAGAGAAATTGAAATTCTCATTTGTTGCTGGTGAAAATGTAAAACTAAGGAGCTACCTTGTAAAACAGCGTGAAAGTTTCTAAAATGTTATACCTGTACCTATACCTAGTCCTAGGTATAAATTAAAAAAAAAAAAGAAAACATACATTCACATAAAAATTTGTACATAAGTGTTCCCAACAGCATTATACATAATCACCAGAAAATGGAAATAACACAAATCCCCTAACCTGTTAAATGGATAAGGCAAATAGTGATGTGTCCATACAATGGACTATTATTTGGCCACAAAAAGGAATGAAGTTGATACATGCTATCATATGGATGACCTTTGAAAACATGTTACGTGCAAGATGCCAGACACAAAGGACTCACATTGAATGATTCCTTTTATATAAAGTTCCCAGAAGAAGGAAATCTATAGAGACAGAAAATAGATCAGTAGTGGCCTAGGACTGGGGAAAGACTGGGGAGAACTGGGGCGTGACTGCCAATGGATATGGGGCTTCTTTTTGGAGCTGTGAAAGTGTCTAAAATTAATTTTGGAGATGGTTGCATAGCTCAGTGAAAATACCCCAAATCACTGAGTTGTACACTTTAAGTGGGTGGATTACACAGAATAGGAATTGTATCTCAATAAAGCTGTTTTATAAAAACAAAAAAATGTTCCGCAGGAAATTCCCCTGTGGCCTACATTTGAGAAGCACTCACCCCAGTGCGGCCCACAGAGCAGCAGATCCGGCCTCCCCTGGAGCCTGTTAGAGATGCGGATCGCAGGCCCCGCCTCGGACTGACCAGATCAGAGTCTGCATTTTAACAAGAGCGCCAGAGGATTCCTGGTTTGAGAAGCAGCTACTGGAACAGAACTCCCCAGGCCTCTGGAGTCACCTATTGCTTCTGTCCACCCTGACAGCCTTATCCCAGAGTTTTCTGGATGTTTCTGGAAGCTTCTCCAAGAGAAGTCACTGGACCAGCTTCCCTGGAGTGTAATTTGCTGGAAATGTCTATGTTGTATTTGGGCCATTTTTACTGATATAAAGTGATGACCCTTGTGCCAGGTTTCAGATCTTGGGAGAGGATGAACCATGAAGAAGACAGAGAAGGCCCCTGAGAGGGCTCTGCCTGCTCTTTGCTCCTGGAGTCGGGCATTTAGGCTCGGATGTGGAGGGGGCTCTTCCCTGGGGCTCTCTGAGGGTGAGGATCCCTGGTGCTAAGCCCTGTATTCATTCAGGTGAGTCCTTCATTAGCAAAAACCACACTTGATGCTCCCTGACCCCTGAGCCCCACCCCCAGCAGAAGCCCATGACTGGTCCAATGCTGAAAGTGACAGCTGCACTTCCCGAGGGTGAGTTTCCTCTGTGCTGCCCGCCCCCGATTTGGTGGATTTGGGTTTCTTGATGTCTGAGACTGGGTGCCATTATGATGGGGTGATCCCAATGAGACTAGATGTTCGAGGGGGGATTCCGGAGGGCTGGGACACTGAGGCTGGTTCCCAGGAGAGGCTGGCAAACCCCACCATCCCTACCCCTCTCTCTAGCGACTGTCACTGGGGACAAATGAGGAAGCTGGTTGGTCTTTCTACGGGCTCATCAAGGCGACACCTGTTCACTACCTCTTCCTGTCGCTCCTGGCTGACCCGGCCTTCTGCCTGCATTCGATCCTAAATACATTACCAGTTCAATTCCATTCCAGTGTTTTTCTGTAATCCTTTTTGTTGGAACACTGAGCCCCTGATAGGAGAGACTGGCGGCAGCAGATGGCACTTCAGAAGAGCACCTGCGCAAGTGCAAACCTCTTTCTTGATCCTCTGATTGTTAGGAGCACTTTCTCATTCCACTAATTGCAGGAAAAGTGCCCCCAGATGAGTGGCTGGTGGTGTCCCTGGCTCTCTGCAGCCTCCACTTAGCAGAGACGCTCCGCAGGCCCTCTGCCCAGGGTGTCGATCGGATCTGAGTCTGTGGCCAGGGGCTTGAGTCTCAGCCAGCCGCGCGGGCACATCTGGGGAGCCGCACCGCCTCCCCTCTGGGCACCCTGTCCATTTCCAGCCCTAAGTGCTCTATTTCCTGAGGGCTACTGACCCGCACGAGAGCTGGTTGGTGCATCTTGAGAGGCACTCAGGTCCCTGAAGTCCATCCGTCCGGTTAAGAAAAGCGGCCCCCAGACCCTGGGTTTTTTTTCTTGCACATCAGCAGTACCCACAGCAGCAGGGCCTGGATTCCCCGGTCTCCTCCAGGGCCTCAGCCTGTGCCCGCTCTGCTTGCCCTCAGCCTCATCCCTGCTTCCTGCCAGGCTGCTGCCTTCACCCCCTGCCCCGCTTTGCTTCTCACCCACCATATCAAGCAGCTGCTACTGTGTTACAACCCCCACCCCGTGCTTGGTGGCTGAAAACAGCCGCCATCTATATGGGCCACTATGGTAATTTGGGCTGGTCTCAACTGGATGGTTTTTCCGGTCTTGGCTGGTTCCTGCATGCGGTGAGCTGAGGGTCCAGCTGAGGCCGTGCTCTGTGGGATGGCCTCAGCTGACACAAGGCGGCTTTGCTCAGGTGACCTCTCATGTGCCAGCTAACTTTGTGCACACAGCAGTGGCCGGGGTCCGAGACGGTGTGGGAGTGCTCGGGGCCTCCCGAAACCTGGACTCAGAACCGGCCGCCCTGGCAGGTCACTCCCGCCGTGCTCTGCTGTGGGTAAAGCATGTCCCAAGGCCAGGCCTGATTCCGGGGTGGAGAAGGATATGGCATTTCTTGCCTCAAAGTCTTCTTCTACAGGGAATGTATGTGGAGGGGTATGGAAAATCGGGACCATTGCTACAACCAACCTGCCCATCAAACCCCATGCACATGCCAGGCCTGCCCTTCGCCTTCAAAGCTCAGGAGCAATACAGCCCTCATGACCTTGGCCTGCCCTGCAAATACAGAATTTTGCACTCATCCTCTGGCTCTGTCCACCTGAAGATGTCACTGATTCCGTCAGGGTGCCCTTGCTACACTTAGCCTGACCCTCCTGGATGGATAGGGCTCTGGCTGGAGTGGGGGAAAGCAGCAGTCCCCAACGGTACCAATGCAATATGCTAGTCTTCAAGAATATCTCTAAGTTTAAAACAAACCAAATACAAAATGCCCGAGGGAAATGAATCTAAAAACACAACACGAAATAGTAAAATATCACTGTGTCCGGCTTTAGGTGTCATATGCTCCACTTCTTAGCTGTGGACACGCTACTTCACTTCTCCGTGCCTCAGTTTCCTCACATGTAGATGCGGATAGGAATAGTGTCTAGCTCCTGGGGTTGTTTTGAGGATTACATGAGTTAATATTGTAATTGCTTAGGGCCATTCAGGGCACATAGCACATGCCCAGATGGGAGCTATGGTTAGTCGTCAGGGGGGCAGTTATGAGTGAAGGGATGTGCAAAGGAGGCAATTTCCACAGAAGTTTTCAAATCTAATGTTGTGCTGTATGGTGGTAATTGTTTCAACTGACCATGGTGACGTGTTCACCAATGAAAGCTCAAACCTGCCCAATGGGACCTCCTCTTACAGGAGAATCAGATGCTTCCTGAAATGCACCCTATGTGGCTAGCTCCTCTTTTGAGATCAGGGGAAGGGGACTTCTGGGCTCTCCAGCTGGACCTGGATGAGCTGCTGGCTCATCCCTGTGGACTATGTGGCTCTACTCTGGCCCTGCCACCATCTTCCTCATGTGCCCCAGATCAAGCACGAAGACGCTCCGATGGAGGTTAGGCTGGGTCTTTCCTTTAGTCCTTGAATGTGGTGCAGATTCTAAAGATTAGGGATTGAGGCTGAGACTTTAGTTAGCCCGCCACCCACTCAGCTCCAGCTACACGGGCCATCCTTCTGGTTCTTGAGCATTCCATGGCCAAGCCTTGGATCTTGGCACAAGTTATTCTGCTTGCCTAGAATACCTTTCCTCCAGAACTTCTTGTCACTCTGGTCTCAGCTTAAATATCACCTTGTCAGGGAAGTGATACAAGCTAAAGTAGCTCCCTAGTTTCTCTGTCACCACACCTTATTTTAAGATTCCAGTCTTATCACAGTGTTATTTATCTTTTTTGGCTTATTCATGTATCTGATTGTGTCCCTACCCATTCTTTCCCCCATTGGAATGTTAGTTCCAAGATGTCAAAAGCCTTGGGCTGTTTATCACGATATTCCCAGTGCTTAAAACTCAATTGGCACACTAGGTACTCAATAAATATCTTTCAGGTAAGGAGATGATAGTGGGATGGGTAGATGGGTAGATGGATAGACGAGTGGAAGGATGAGTGGGTGGATTGGTAAATGGATTGATGGATGGATGAGTACATGGGTGGACGAATGATAATCTAGAGTGTCCGAATTCCTCCTGGACAACAGGGGAAGGATTGGGGAAGTGTTTCACCTCCTTTTATCTCAGAATATCTAAAATACAAGGGGGAATTGGATCATCCTATTAGTGATATTGCCAACCTTCCTATGAAAGAAGTTTCTTTAAAAAAGAAAGGTTATGAGTTTTGTTGTAGATATTCTTGGGTTCGTTTCATCTGGGTCCTATGAAAGACATTTCTTTGGACTATAGTGGGACAGTTTTGAGGGGAATGCTCTCCACATTACTGTTAACCAAGCCCCCTTTATTGCCTACCATCTTAGAATTTAAAGATGATTTGAAATGATTGGAAATGCTTGTTTTGTCTCATTTTGATCCTTGCTGTAGCTGGACCAGGACATATCAGGACTTGCCATTATGACAAGTAAAGTAGAAATCAGAGGTGGCTATGAGGATCTCATTAAAATTTAAAGCTTATCAAAAGCTTTAAAGCTTATTATTTCTCATTCTCTCAAAGAACTTAGGTGAAATTAACCCTCACAGGAAAGCTGACTTTGGCAGTCAGATCTGGTCATGAGAGCTTTCTGGGACAAAGACAACCGACCTGAACCCATTGCCAGGGTTGTATTGACCCAGATCCTGAAGGATCCCTGGGAGGCTTGTTCGTAACTTTCTAAACCAAAGTCCACTTGTAGCTTTAGAATTGGTGAGGGCCAAGTACGAGTGCCTTTATTGTGCAAATTGTTCAAAAAGCTTAGGTTCTACCAATGCTCAGGTAAGATTTCTAGTCCCTAGAGCTCAGCCAAGATCTGTAGCCCTCCAGTTGTTTCCCTCACAGGTACGGTCCACCGTATTGTTGCTCTTATTACTATTTTTAACGGAAAGGAATTTTTTTTCTTCTTTTCTTTTTTTATGAAATAGTTTATACTTTCATAAGAGGGTGTGACTTTGACTTATTGTTTACATAAGCAGTAACAATGAAAACCACCTGAGTGCTAACACCAAGGTTAAGACACTTCCTTGTGCCTTAATGTGTCTCCCTCTGTTTGCATCTCTCTTTCTCTACTTTTTATCACCTATGTTTATTTGGAACCTTTATGTCAAAATCATTAGATATGATATGATATGATATAAATTATTCTGAACTTACCTCTTTCAGTTAGAATGTAGCTCTTTTATTTTCACCCCTGTATAGTCTTTCACTGTTTAACTATACTACAACTCACGTTTTCATTCCACGGTCAAAGGGCCTTTGGGTTATTCTGAGCTCTTATGGCTTTGTTTTCTAGAAGGAATAATGCTACTATGAACATTCTTTTACATGTCTCTTTACAGACTTATACAAGAGTTTCTTTAAGAAGAGCACCCAGCTGGCTCAGTAGATACAGGGTTGTGAGTTCAAGGCCCATGTTGGGTGTAGAGATTACTTTAAAAACTCTTTTTAAAAAAAAAAGTTTCTCGGGGTGCCTGGGTGACTCAGTTGGTTACACTTCTGACTTCAGCTCAGGTCAGATCTCATGTTCGTGGGTTCAAGCCCCACATCAGGCTCTGTGCTGACAGCTAGCTCAGAGCCTGGAGCCTGCTTCTGGTTCTGTGTCTCCTTCTCTCTCTGTCCCTCCCCCTCTCATGCTCTGTCTCTCTCGGTATCCAAAATAAATAAAACATTAAAAAAATAATAAAATTTTTAAAAATTAAAAAAAAAAAGTTTCTCTAAGGGTAGCACTATCCAATTGAAATACAAGATCACAAAAGAAAGCCCCATATGTAAGTTTAAAATTTTCTAGCAGCCCTATAAAAAAGACAAAAAGATGAAATTAATCTTAATAATTAAAGCCATATATCCAAAATATTGTCATCAATATGTAGCTAATGAAATACTCCTAATGAGATATTTCACGTTATCTTTCCCCCATATTTTGTCTCTGAAATCTGCTGAGTAATTCACAATTATGGCACATCTCAATTCAGACTAACCACTGGCTCAACTGTCACATGAGTGGCTAGTGGTTACGATTTGGACAGTAGCATTACCTTAGGACATATGTATAGAAGTAAATCCAACTATTTGCTATCTATAGGAGATCTATTTTAAATTCAAAGCTATAAGGAGATTGAAAGTAAATAGAAAAGAGAGATCATGCAAACAGCAACAACAAAAACACTTGGGTTACTCTACTAATATCGGACAAAGGGGACTTTGAAGCACACAAAAAAATTGTTTCTAGTGATAAAGAGGAATAATATAGAAAAGTCAATCCAACATGAAGATTGATTGATTTTATTAGACTATGCCAAAATATTTTCCAAAATATTTATATTACCTTCACTGATATGTGTTGTCCTGATGGATTCCATTCACATTGTGAAATGTCCACATATTTGACTATCCATTTGTTATAGTGATATTTCCCCAGGCTTAAAAAAATTTTTTTAATGCTTTTTATTTACTTTTGAGAGACAGCGTGAGCAGGGGAGCAGAGAGAGAGGGAGACACTGAATCCAAAGACAGGCTCCAGGCTCTGAGCATGTTGTCAGCACAGAGCCTGACACGGGGCTCAAAACCATGAACGCTGAGATCATGACCTGAGCCGAAGTCAGAGGCTCAACCAACTGAGCCACCCAGGTGCCCCGCCCCAAGCTTTTACTGTGAAGTTCTCTGATTGTGAATGAACTTAATCATCTTCTCATGTGGCTCCTGCTGTGAAAGCTTTTTTCCCCCATATTTTTCTACAGGATTTCTGGTATTTTTATTACTTATTTATAAGAATCCTTTTTGAATTCTGTCTACTATTTCTCTGTCAGTTATATTTGATGTAAATATTCTGTGACTTGTTTTATTAACCTCTGAATGGGGTCTTTTAGTATTTTTTAAATTTAATTTTAATTTTAACAGATTTATGGAGATAGAACTCATACACAATTCACCCACTTATAGTGCATATAATTCAGTGATTCTTTACATATTAACAAAGTTGTACAGATATCATCACAATTACTTGTAGAACATTTTTATAACCCCAAAGAGAAATGCTATACTCATTGGTTAATCACTCCCATTTCTCCAGAGATTATTCTTTTTTTCTTAATGCTTATTTATTTTGAGAGAGAGAAGGGGGTGGATGGGAGGAGCAGAGAGAGAGGGAAAGAGAGAATCTTAGGCAGGCTCCGTGTTCAGTGGGGAGCCCGACACGGGGCTCAATCTCATGACCATGAGCCGAAATCAAGAGTTGGTTACTTCACTGTCTGAACCACCCAGGCACACCTCTCCAGAGATTATTCCAAACTATTACACTTAAGACATACATCACCAAGAAACTACTTATCAACCTCTGGGTATCAGGATGGGTCTCAGGATGGAAAGTGATGAGAGATATTGGTGAGGTCAGCAAAGCTCAGATTATGAAGAGGCTTGAATGACCTAGAAATTCAGGCTTTATCCTAAACATTGAGAAGCCACTGAAATATTTTAAACAAAGAAACAACCCCATAACATTTCATTGATTTTCAGTCTAATCTTAATCATTTCTTTCTTTGTGTTTATGGTCTGCTTATTTGGCTCTTTTTTAGTCAGTGCCTGAAGGTAGAAGATTAGCTTATTGATTTGAGGTCTTTCTCCTTTTAAATATATAGACATTTATAGCTATAAAAGTCCTCAAAGCACTGCTTTAGCTGCATTCCATAACTTTCAGTATGCTGTGTTTTCCTTTCCATTCATCTTAGAGAGTTTTCTAATTTCCCTTGTGATATCTTCCAATTTAAATATATCCACGGAGAGAACATGCTTTGCATAATTATAGTTATTTGAAATTTTTGATACTTGCCTGATAGCTAATTTTAGCCATATGCATTGAATCATATACCTCAATGTGCAAACAGGGACAATTTTGTTTGGGATAAATGCTAAACTGGATAGACATTAAGACAAGCAGTATATATGAGTGCCATCTTCCAAACCAGTATGTCACCCTATTTATGGCTGAGTATATGGTGACATTATTAAATGCTTGATGTGTATTTGGAAAGAATAAGTATTACTCATTGTCTGGTGCACTGTTCTATATAGGGCCATTAGACCAGCCTTGATGATCATGTTCAGATACTCTTTATTCTTGCCTAATGTTTGCCTGTTGAGTCTCTCAGGTGCTGAAAGATATGTCAAAATATTCTAAATGGTTAGAAATAGATCTACATAGACTTGTAATCTGTCAATATTTGTATCACACTGTGAGAATATGATGCATATAAATTTAATACCAATATCCCTATTGTGTGCTTTACTTTTATCATTTTAAAGATGTTAGTCCCAAGTAATGGTGTTGTCTCAAAATCTATTTGATCAACTAATAATATGACTGTACCAAATTTCTTCCAGTAGACATCTGGTTAGAACTTAGTCTTCTGGGAACCCTCCTCTTCCTTCTCCTCCTCCTCTCACCACCATCATCATCACTGTCACCACCACCATCATCATCATCACTGTCATCTTGGACAATCAATGCTTCAATGTAATCACACTCTTTCCATTATTCCTCCTTTAATCTTAGATGTTCCTTGTGGAAGCCCTTTTGTTCTGTCTCAAGTACATCCTTCAGAATTTCTTTTACTGAGGGTCTATATTTAGAAAACTCAATTTTTGTTCATCTGAAAGTGACTTTCCCTTGCTCTTGAAAGGTATATTCACTAAGTATAAAATTCTAGGTTGACAAATTTTTCTCTCAGCACATTAAAGATGGTCTATCAGTGCCTTCTAGTTTCCATTTGTTTCTCTTGAGAAATTCACTATCAATTTTTTGAAGGTGGCTTGTCTCTTCTCTGGTTTGTCTTTTTAAAAAATAACTTTTTTTAATGTGCTATGGTCTGACCCCTTGCATCCTTTCAAATCTCATGTATTGAAACCCCAGGACCCAGTGTGATGGTGTGAGGAGGCAGGGCCTGTGAGAGGTCCTTAGGTCATAAGGTAGAGCCCTCATGAATGGGATTAGTACCATTATGGAAGAGGCCCCAGAGAGCCTGCTTACCCCCTCTGTCATATGAGGACACAAGGAAAACTCTGCAGCCTGGATGAGAACCCTTACCCGACCAGGCTGGCATCTGTAATATCAGATTTCCAGCCTCTAGAACTGTGAGAAATAAACTTTTGTTGTTATAAGCCACTCAGTGTGTGATATTTTGTTTCAGCACATGAAATGAATTAAGACCATTTGGAAAATTTCTAAGAATACAAAATGGTATAATGAACCCTAATGTACTCTGGCTTTTTAAATATTTACTCTTTCTCTTTGGTGTATTAAAGTTTAATATCTGTGTATTTATTCGTATTCATTTTTTGGGATGATTCATTGGGATTGCTTTCCTTTACGTCTTCAATTATTACTTTTGCCCCATTCCCTCTATATTCTAATTCTAGAACTTCACATAGACCCAGATTTCTCAAACTCAGTCTTATTGCCACACTTCTTTGTTGTGCAGAGCTGTCCAAAAACAGTGTAGGCTGTTTAGCAGCATCCCTGGCCTCTATCCACTGGATGACAGTATGACACACACTCTATCCTCTGTCAGTTGTGACAATAGAAAATGTCTCCAGACATCACCAGATGTCCCCTGGAGGTAAAAACTGCCCCCTGGTTGAGACCCACTGGTTTGAAGACATACTAAACCTTTTCATCTGTATTCCCTGTTTCTTAAGGTCTTGTTCATATATTCCAGATCTTTGTTATTTCTGGAATGTAATTTTAATAGTTTCTTCACTACCTTTCTCTTCAGCTGTATCTTCCTAGTCATTTTTTAACAGGTTCTATGTCTCTGCTTCCATTCAAACTTAACTTTTAATTTCTAAAATAATCATCATTTTATGCTCTGTCTCTGATAATTTCAGTATCTGAAGTCACTGTTACTGATATTTTTCTTTGCCAATTCTTACTTTTGTTCCCTCATTTCCTTGTGTGAGCAAATGAGTTGCTTGTTTTCCTTGGAACTTTCTATGTGATAATTCTTTATCTGCAGGATGAAAGTGACTCTCTAGGGAGAATTTCATTTAGTTTCTGCTAGATGTCTGGGATCGCTGCTAATTTAGGACCACTTAAATTGTAGATTTGAGGATTTTCAGACTCCAGGTCATAAAGATTCTGACTGAAAAGCTGACTGAGGGCCAGCTTGTGACTATTGATTCTCAGGGATATTTTCCTCTTTCTCTCTGTTCCAAAGTTCTAGAGAGGTAACATTTCCAGTAGTTCCATTGGTGGTAAGGAGGCAGTGAAGTTGTTTTAATTCACCTTTAAAGTTCAACTCATGGGATCTGGTTTTATTAGTTACAGTCCTCTATTCAACTCCCTTCCTCCCAGGTTGACCCTGAACTTTGTCTTTGGTGCCCTATGAAGCACTGAAAGTCTAAGCTCAATATACCTCGTTTTGCAAATGCTCCTAGGGTAAAAGCTATTTAGTTTGCTGCTTAACTCACGCCTTTACACCTTTATGTTAGTTTTGTTGGTTGGTTGGTTGGTTGGTTGGTTGGTTGGTTGGTTGATTTTCACCTTCATGATTCTTATTTTCAGCTAGTTCATCAATGCACTTTAGAAGGCACTTACAAGAGTGCCTGGGTGGCTCCCTCAGTTGAGTGTCCAACTTCAGTTCAGGTCATGATCTCACAATTAGTGGATTTGAGCCCCGGTGGTCCTTTGCACTAGCAGCACAGGGCCTGGCTCAGATTCTCCATCTCCCCCTCTCTCTCTGCCCCTCCGCCATTTGGGTGTGCCTGCACCCTCTCAAAAATAAACATTAGAAAAAAATCTTTTTTTTTAAAAGAAGATGTTTACAAAATATTTTTGCTAACATCGTTAGCAATTATCAGTGGGAAAATTGGGCAGGGTACCTAGTTTGTTATTTTGCTGGCTGGCAATAATTATTGAAGTAACTTTTTTGTCTTTCTTTAGTAACAGATCGATTAGTTTATTGGGCATGCTATTTAAAATTATACCTGTTCTATCCACAATATGCAGCTTGCCTGAATTTTTTAGGTCAGTGTTTTACAGGAGTTGCAGATGGAGAAATAAACCCGAAGCACTATTAGATTGCTGTTTACAGACCTTTGCTTTGCCTTTGACTCTCTGGCTGGAACCAATTACAGAGCAACATGTGTGAACTTAATGTAGTTCCCAGTTATTGAGGCTTGCCCGGAACGTGCACTGAGATACCACTGAGCAAATCACAGTCTCAGCACAAACGGTTGCTGGGCTGATCAGCTAATAATTTCCAGCATCAAGGAAACAATTTCTGGCATCCACATCTTTTTTAACATGTTCCTCAGTGATTGAATACCACTTTTGAATGATCTTGGAGTGTTCCTACCTGCAATGAAGAATAGAAAATCATACTAGGGAGATAGTTTGCTCTTATGGGCTGGGAGTGACCAGTGACAGCAATAATAATAATAATGATCATAGCAAGCATGAGGATGACAACAGTAGTAGTTACTCTATGCCATTCACCATACTCAGGATTCACCTAGAATTACCAATCTAGATGATGTCATCTAATTAATCTCATGGAAAAAAAACTAGCCCTGCTATTTAATTATTGTCAGAATCAATACTGATTAAGAACTCCTCTATAGCTAATAAACCACTCCAGCACCTCACCTTGTTCACTTATCTTGGCATTGATTTTGGTAGCTAGTTCATATAGGTGGTACCTAGCATTGCATCCTTTGGATGTTTCAATGGCCCATGTTTATGGATGAGGTAGGTGGTTGGTTTTCTTACTGTGAAAACGTTCTATGATAGCATTATTACAGTAATGCTGTATGGTGTGAATCTTGTAGGCATCAATCCCTATTTGTCCATACTAGATGTGTTAGGGTATATGCTCCATGGAAGATCTTGGCTCTGTCTGCAAATACCTTTTTGCCTCTGAGTGGGGATGAAGTGACCTCATCTGCATTCAGAATCTTGATATCTGGCCCCTTTATTCTGTTATACAGGGATTTTCAAAACTTCTTGTGAAACAATTTCAAATCTACCAAAAGTTTGACCAGCACAATACAAATACCTTGTTTTGACCTGAAGTACTTTAAAGCAAATGGCTGATACCTCATTACCCCGAGATAATTTGTGGTATATTTCCTACACATAAGAAACATTCTTCCACATTACTAACACAACCTAAAAACCAAGAAGTCGGCATTGCGATATCACTACCATCTAATCCTCAGACTCGATTCAAATTTCATGAATAGTCTCTTGTAGCAAAAAGATCCAGTTCAGGATCTTGTGGGGAGCCGCAAAGATCAGCTGATCAGCAGCCTGCAGGCAAGGAAGTGCTGCTCCCTGTCAGGGGCTGCCAGAAGAACAAAAATTAACCGCCTGCAGGCAGGGCAGTGTCAGCCCCTCAGGTGCTGTGCTAAAAACTTCAGTTTGGTTCCTCCTTTACCCTAGCCTTAATCACTTGACCCTGTTTCCTAGCAACTGACCTAGGTCAGCTGCCTTGCTTCTCGCCTTGAACCTTATATAAGGTGTGTGTGTTTTTTCAATAAACTGAGGCTTGATCAGAGATTTTGTCTTGCCTCCATTTTCTGTGCTCCCTGCCCTACCCTATTCTTACTCCCTTCCTCAGTAAGAATACTGCATCGACCGACCTGCCAGCCGGGTCAGAACAGTCAGGATCACATGTTGCATTTTTGTTGGGGTATCTTTAGTGTCTTTTTCCTTAGTCTTTCCTAAACTTTTATGACCATGACATTTTTGAAAAGTACAAGTCAGGTGTCTTGTAGAACATGTCTTAATGGGGGTTTATCTGATGTTTCCTCATGATTAGTAAGCTGTGCATCTTCGACAGGAAGGTCACAGAAGTGTCACAGGTTCTTCCCATCCCCCCTTAGCAGGTGGCACCCCAATGCTGACTCACCCCATTTCTGATGATAACTTTAACTGCTAGATTGAGGATGTATCTGTCAAGCTTCTTCACTGTAATATTACTTCCTCACCCATTTAAATTAATAAGTATTATATGGGAGCTTCTTTGAGACCATGCAAACATCTTATTCCTCATCAGACTTTCAATTCATTCACTCAGTTGTATCAATATTGACCCATGGCTTCCTATTTTATTCTATTATATATAGTTGACATTAAAAAGTTTCCTCAGTGTTACCAATGATTTCCCCTTCATTTGACATGTCTCCATCATTTTTTGTGTATTTCCTTCCCTTCTGACACAAGCTTATCTTGTCTATGGTCTAGAATCAGCTATTTGTCCAAAGAGTGCTGCTTTCTTTTAGTAGAGAAGGGTGTTTAAAACCAATATCTGGCTAGGATGTGTGTTTAATGCTTTTGTCACTGTTCCCAGTCCCTCTCATAGACAGAGCAAGGGACTATATGTATGCACAGACATACACCACTGACGCCTATATTTATTTCAGTATCTATATGTTGAAAACCATGAGCTTATAACAATACTTCCAATTGCAATTCAATACCACAAAGTTCATTCTTATTTCTCCCTTTCTCTATTTGTAATTCTAACAGTGAGAAACATGTGACTCATGTTATCCTTAATACAGCAATTTGACCAGTAAACTATAAACATCTGTCACTGCTGCCCACTGCACCCCCCAGCATGGCCTCCCTCCTCTGCCCACCAATGCTTCAGCACCCTTGCCGTGGTGCCCTGGCACATGAAAGTCCTCCAGTGGGGTTGCCCTGCTCATCCTGCTTAGGATCTTACCCCCCAATGCAGACTTATGTCCTATGCTGAAGTCCTCCTCATGGCTTTGCTTCCCCATGCGAGGATGCACCCCCCCCCCATCTCACCTATGTTAGGGTTTGTTCCTGTGCCTACCTCACCTCTCTTGAACAGTGGCTCCAATGCTGGGCCACCTCTGCATATGACGCCCTCCTCACTCTTCTTGGGTGCTGATACCTGTGTTACATGACTTTTATTCCTCATTGGGCATCCGACACCACACATGAAGCCACTCCCCAGCATGGGGGCCCTCCTTATTTCTGTTGGTCTCTGACACCTTGCCCAAGTCCTGGCCACTGTGGCTCTCCCTGTGGCATTGGCGTGGTCACATACCTTGTTCAGTCCCATCTAATATCTCTTAGACTAAATTGTTCGGGAAGGAGAACAAGAATGTTAAAACTTTTATACAAACAGATTCCTTTCTTCCAATGAAACCTTGCATGGACCATCAATATATAAAAATTCACATGACAGTTTTATATATTTATGTAATTATTTTAACTTAAATGTACAACACATTTTTAATATAGTTAATACATGAAAACAATGAGATTGTTTAAAAAAATTAAAACATTTTATTTTGAAATCATTCTAAGTTTACAAAAGAATCATAAAGATAGTGTATAGAAAAGTACACTTATCACCCAGTTACTCCATTAACACCTTATGTAACTATAGGTAATTCTTCCAAACTATTAAATTAATATTCTTACAATACAATTAATTAAACTGCAGACTTGATTTAGATTTCTCCAAGTTTTCCACTGATTTCCTTTATCTGCTCCATGATCTACAGTACCACACTGCACATGTACCACATCTTCCTAGTCAATAAGGTTGTTTTCACAAATCCAAAACTGAAATTAACAATTCTGGGGGAAAGTTGAAGACTTATCTATCTCTCCACTTACTTTGTGCCTATATTAGTTTGTGTTCATGTGGGTTTAAGAGTGTCTTGAATCACACGGATAAGTGGGCACAATTGGAAATATTTGTTTCTTCAATGGCTTCTCAGGACACTTTTCAATTAAATGAGAATGGAGAGGCTTCATTGTTAAGACTGCAGAAGAACACATCAACTCAGCAGCATGACTCACACATTCAATAGTGTTCCAAAATGTTAACATTTGTTATACTACACATTTACTTATAGGTGGTTTGATTACATAGTTACGATATTTAAAATATGTTAAAAGTAAAATTTAAAGTAAATATTGGCGAGACCCTGGAGGCCACCTTTAGGACCTTGGGGTCTGGCCACCATTGCTCATGAGACCCTAGAATTTGGATTAACTCAGACATTGGTGAGGAGGGGTCCTGGACCCAATTGCAAGGCCTACTAGAAACGCATTTTCCAAACAGTGTGTTGGGATGCTGCCGTTGGGCTGTGTCTCTTGGAGCAATCCCCATGAGAAGCATGGGTGGCTGACGGATCTTGGTGGCACTGATGAGGACATGGATCACTGTTGCATCACAGAGGCTCGTCTTTCTGAGGCACTCTGGAGCAAGTGGTTTTGTATCATAGTTTCAGGAATGGTTGTGCTCCTGTGTTTCTTTTGATCTCATGAGTGCTATCCATCAATGTCATTGTGATTAGTGTTCCTTTCTTTACTATTGTCAGTGTTATGGACCAGCTGAGAGAGTGGCAGGACTTGGATGGCATGCATGATGTGTTCCAACCTTTGTTTCTTGTTGCCTCTTCTTTTCTTACTGCCTTCAAATTTTTATCAGACTAAACTGTATATGAGCTGCCAATGTTCTTTTTAGAACCAAGCAAGCATGAAGTAAATAAATAAGGGAGGAAGACAGTAGATAATTGAGAAGTAGGATAGGAAAGGAGGCAAAAGAGAATTCAGAAACTCCTGAATGCATGTGCCAGCCTGACCTTCTCTTTCACAAGTTGTTCAATAATGCATGTTGGTAGCAATGTCTTACCTTGCTAGGGTGTCTTTATCATAGCTGATGAGTTAATAGGTTGAAATATATTTTTAAAGTAGAGTTTGATATTCTTTTAATTGTATGAACTAATTGCTCAACTTTGAACATTTAATATTTATATTGAAGGAGAGAGAAATTGCCCACAGTCCTGCCACCCAAAAAGAACCATCATTATTTAATGTTGTGTCATTGGAGACTTTCAGAAGTGACCAACCCAAAAGAGGCTATGGGGTTGAGAGTTGGACAAAGTCTGGTTCTGAGAGAGTTGAACCTACCTGGGTCTCACTGGTCACCTGGGCTCCAAAGTCTAAAGATTTTGATCTGCCTGGAATGTGTCCTGCCCAGCCTCCACCGCAGACCACTCTGCCCGCATGTGGCTTCCCCTGCCTTCCCCTCCTTCAGATGTTTCCCGGTCAGGACACGGATTTTTGAAAAGGTTACATTCTTAGTAGCAATGCTCTGGTGACGGGGTGGGAGAGGCTGGCTCTTGCAGTCAGACTGTGTTGGGATCCAGGCTCTGCCACTTGCTGTTTGTGTGTCCACATTCTGTAAAGTGGGGACACCTACACCGACCTCTTGTTTTCCTCTTATTTATAGAAAACGTCTCCAGAAGCACATAGACGAGTTCTTGGTGCATAGTTTAGTGCTCAGTAAAAATTAGCTTTCAACTTTTGTTCTTACCATTTAATGTGAAGCCAGGGGCCATTCTAGCATAGCCCATAGGTGGTGAATTCTTACGCACTTGAACCAAGCTCTTCTGTGACCTCTGCCAGAGACAGGTAACCCTCCCATCACTGTTTTACCCTGGAATTTAGGCAATGGGCCATCTCGGCTCCTCTCTCTCTGCAAATATATTTCCTTGGAGCTATTTGCAGATTATAACCTCATTATTTTTGTTTCCATGTTGGCACCACTTTGTCTGCAAGTCACTTCTCAGTTTTGCCTCCTGTGTGGTTAAAAATTGAAGAAAACTTAATGAAGTAAAGACCAGATGACACCCGTCTTGCCAAGAATAAGGGAAATGACCTTATTTGTAAGGAACACAGACGGCAGCGTTTGCCAGCTGGGGGTTGGTTCTCACACTGTTCTTGGCAAATATGGACGAGCTTTCAGATGGGCGTCGGAGGGGCTGGGATCCCGTGGTTCTGGCTGTGAGGTTTGAGACACGTTAGTAAAGAACTCCACAGAAAATTCTTGCAAGATTCATGGCTTCACAATGGTATATGCCATGGTTCAGGGGAAAGAAATGTTTCCTCAACATGTGGTCCAGTGTAATAAGATATTTGGTGTTAATAAGAAATGCCGTGTGCATTTTCTGCCAGAGCCTGTATCCTTTCCCTGGACTTTGGTTTTCTGGATCCTTTCCATCATTCTTGGGTTTAGACAGCCTGCTTGTCCTTGCAGGAGGGAGACCCCAAGCAGTGGCAGGCTTTGAGAAGTGCCTGAATGGCCCAGCTGTGTTGTTAATTAGCATAACTGGCAGGTTCCATATGTCCGGTTTACACTGGATGCTGCCCTATCTTTCGTCGTTAAATTCTTAAGATGGTTTGAGTCTTAACCATGTCATCACAGGTAGAGAGGAAAGAACACGAGCTTTGTTATCTCACTTCCCAAGATGCTCACTTAAGAGTGAGATGTATTAATTAGCCTACTCTGTAAAATGAGGGAAATAATTGTGCCTTCCTCATGGGCTGTCCTGAGGAGTAGATACCAAAAGCACAGGGCTAGTGTCTGACATGTGTCAGGTGCTGCGTGAGGGTAGCTGAGATCCTTACGGTGGACTTGAACTCAGTGAACCTTTTCTATCAAGTGGGCAGAGCAACAGTGAGCACATCCCAGGGCTGGAGACAGGTGTTTACCATCCCCGGCATGGCAAGCCCTCAGGTCCTTCTCAGTCACACTCAGGGACTGGTTGGCCGCATTGCCTTTTAGAGGAATCACTGGCCACAGGTGATTCCGAATAAATAGAACATCTCCCACCCTCCAGATGTACTTTGCCACCAACACTCTCCACCAGCATGTTAAACACCTTGGTCCCACTTCTGGGAGCATCTCTGAGCTTACACTTCTACTCTCTGCCCCTTTGCTTTCTCTTGCCTCAAAGCAGAGATTTTCAAACATTTTGTTACATGACAGCATTTTCCAGTAGCCTACACATACATGAGAATAGGGAGTGTGCAGGGGAGGGTGACAGGGTGAAGAACTGCCGATCCCTTTACTTCAGCATTGACCCCAAACACACCAAAGTTTCCAGTGCTCCAGGGAGCAGTTTGAAGGTCACTGCCCTGGAAACTACCCCCTAAAGGGTTCTCCTGGCTTCACCCTCAAACCCTTCTGTCTGCTGCTGTCACTGGAGAAATCTTCCTTATCCCCTAACTGTGTTCTTCTCCTGCAAAAATGTGTTCCATCACTACCTGCCACCTGCCTAATGGAGCCCATGTCCCAGGCCACGTCCCATTGCCGGCCGAGTGACTGTGGGCAAGTTACTTGCTCTCTGTGTCACAGTGTCAAAAACTGGCCCCATACACAAAGGGTAAAGGGAGACCGAGGAGAGAGGCAGGCTGCTCCAGACGGGTGGGCAGCACACCTACAAGACTTATTTTGGGTAGCTGCAAGGCAAGTCATCTCCACACCTACCTGCCAATTCTTGAAAGGTTATATGGAGGTTTTAACTGGTTTCAGATCATCTACTGTCCAGATGGTCTCTACACGACACCACTATCTCAAGGCGGTATCCTTGAGGCATGAGGAATGCAAGGGAAGGGCAATTCCAAGGACAGGGGAATGGGTGCAACCCTCTGCTTGCTGGGTCCAGTTCACGGCCGACCCGCCAACATGCCTCCTCGCTGATTTCTGCCAGCACATCTATAAAATGGGGTTGTGATGACATCAAACCCAATTGTACATGTAATATACTGAGCTCTGTGCCTGGCATATTATAAGTAAGTGTTCCGGAAATCTTAGATGGTGATAGATTTATTATCTATAGACATACCATACTTTTCTTATTTAATTATAAACAATCTACAGAATTTCCAATCTAATGCATAATATAGGAACTGATGCATAAATATTTGCTCAGTAGGAATTTTGACTCCTATGAAGCTTTTGTAGAATTGTGGCTTAGAGCTTCTAGATCATTATTTCTAGATCAGAATAATCCTGAATTTATACAGATGCCTGGACCCCATTTCAGACCTACTGACCCAACATCTCTGAGGGTAGGGCCCAGGAATCTGCATTTCAACATAATCTTCTATGCATGCCCCACAGAGAACCCCAGACGTCAGTGTTAAATCTTTGCCTCTAGGTCTATCCTAGGCTCACAGGACCTTTCTCAGCCTTGAGATAGTAATCCTTTGGTTCCATTTCCATCAATCTGTCTTCAACAGTATTTAATTTTGAATATTTTTTAATGTTTTATTTATTTTTGATACAGAGAGAGACAGAGCATGAGAGGGGGAGGGGCAGAGAGAGAAGGAGACACAGAACTGGAAGCAGGCTCCAGGCTCTGAGCTAGCTGTCAGCACAGAGCCTGGCGCAGGGCTCGAACCCACGAACGTGAGATCTGACCTGAGCCGAAGTCGGAGGCTTAACCAACTGAGCCACCCAGGTGCCCCAACAGTATTTAATTTTGAAAGCCTCCTCTGCCCCATGCTGTTGTATAATCAGCCCCATTCCAGAAATGTTGACTTCAACCCAAAAAAATTCTTGAAGAGTTATTTGTTTTCTGGTTTAGGTGAAGATGTCATTTTCTGGGGATTAGGTCTTCTGGAGTGGCCAGGTCCTGCTGTGGAACAGTTCACTAAGAACAGCAAAGCTCTTCATTTTTCCTCCATTTATCTTCATGGCGAAGGCTTATTTTGGTTCCATGGAGGCAACTAATTAATTACTTAATGTTGTTTTGTATTTTTACCAACATTAGGCCAAATTTACATCGTAGAACAAGCCATCCATACAGTATGTGTCATAATTACTGTTTTGCAATTTCACACTGGCAAAAATTTATTAAAACTTCACGACTCATTAATAGTAAGTGATCATAATCGCTTAATAGAAAAGGAAACTGTGCTAACGATGGCAGCCTTGATTAACGCATTTGACCTTAAGTCATGAAGTCAAGTGAAATTAATATCACTGAATGTTGAACATAAGGTTTTTTACAGTGCACATCATTTCAACCATCATAAAAGGCAAATAAACTAGTTTTGAGTTTGACTAGATTTGAAAGCCTTTTAATGCTTCACAACAAATTAAGGGAATGTTAATGAACTCCTATACAATGACAATTAAGTGACAGAATGTGAGTGGATGCCGAAATGGCTCTTTTCTATCAAGCGCTGGAGGAATGTTGTCCAACTGGGTGGGTAAACGTGCAGACAGACGCATCACGAGGGTATCAGCCTGTCTGCAAACAATTTAGTGTGTGGTAGGAAGAGATCTGGCAGACCTTGAAGACTTTACTCTTTCCTAACCAGATAAATGCAAGGGGGTCTAGAAGGTATTATAACACAGAAGAATTTTAATCCTGTTTATTTTTTATCATTAAATTTTTTTTAATGTTTGTTTATTTTTGAGAGAGACCGCATGAGGGGCAGAGAGAGAGGAAGACACAGAATCCAAAGCAGGCTCCAGTCTCTGAGCTGTCAGCATAGAGCCTGACACAGGGCTCAAACTCAGGAACCATGAGATCATGAGCTGAGTAGAAGTCCGATGCTCAACTGACTGAGCCACCCAGGGGCCCCAATCCTTTTTATAAGAACCAAGTGTCCCTTTGGATGCCGTTGACTCTGCTCCGTGTCCCAAATTCTGATCTGACAGAGTGGCTCTTTCATGTGAATGAGGTCTCTCCTGCCCCTGTGAAGTCTGCACCCATCAGGACCTGGGCTGAGGGAAGCAAAAAAAGTACATAAGCTTCCATGGGGACAGGAATTATATTTCTTTGTTGTCCAAATAGGGTGTCCATCACATGGCGGGCCTTAGAGGAGAGGGAAGGACCCTGGGGGAAACTCAGTTCATCTATTCTTTCAGAAACAAGCTGTGTGGGCTCAGATCCCCACTATGCATGGGGTCTGGGTCCTAGTGTCGTCCTTATTTTTCATAGTCAGTGCCGCCACTGGCTTTTTAATAGTCATTCTTTTAATGGTAGTGGCTGTTGCCAACACAGGAACTTGAGAGCACCCCCTGATTTACGTTCTATTATTTACACCCTTTGACAGTTGGGGAAATGCAGGTTTAGAGAGGTCAAGAAACTTTGTTCCTGGAGTTTCTTTTCTTTGCCATCCATTGGGGACACAAGGGGAGACTGTCTTCCCTTTTGGGGGCCATTTATTTCCTCACTGGGTCAGGGAGACTCTCGCACAAAGAGCAAAGTGGCAGTGCAAGGTCATGCATGAACAGGGGGCGAGTGAGGTGACCTGGAGAGCTGTGGGTACCCTAAGGACAAAGAATCCACTGTGTGGGAGGTTTCCAGAGGGTTCCCAGAGGGGAGCTGCAGGTGGGTAAGTGGTGGCAATGGGTGAACATTGGAGGTGGGCAGAGAAAAGGCAGTGAGTCGGGCTGCTTGTCTGTGTGGAGAGAAAGTAGGACAGAAAGTTAGGAAGTAGCTTGCAGTCAGAGTCTGGTGACAGTGGAGTTCAGGAGAACTGAAGAGGGAGAAGCTGGAGGCCCAAGGAGTGTGGGGAGAGGCAGCAGGAACAGAGGGGAAGGGTGGATACAAGAGAAGGCAAAGCCCCACTGGCTAATGGGATACAGGCAAGGAAACATGAACACAGGAGTGGAGGCTGGTGATGGGGTTTGCATGCATCCTATGCTTAAGGAGAGGATTTTGGATCTCTTCCTCTCCACCCCCTTGGAATCTCTGAGGCTCCTTCCTGTGACCCTCCTCTGTAAGAAGGCCACTGCTCACCTGACTGCTTGAGCCCAGCCTGGGGGTTCTGCTTGTGCACCTTTCACTTCCAGGCACTGATGAGCCCATCGGTTCTGCCTCCCCAACCTCCCCACCTGTCTCCATGCAGTATGACACCCCAGTCCCTGCCCCACTGTCCCTTGCATGCGATGTGTTATCTCTCTTTGCTAGCCACAATCGAGACAGCGCTCACCTGCCTACAGCATTGGCAGGGTCCCTTCACCTCTCCAGGCTCCCATCTCTCTCCAGTTCCTCCATGCTAGCCTGCTGGGCCAATTTTTCTCTTTGCAATGCACCATCTCCCTTTCCACGACTGTTCCTGTCTGGAGTGCTCTCTCCCCACTGTCAGTGTCTTCTTAACATTTAGGCTTTATATCTGAGGACACCTCCTCAGGGACACTTCCTCCGGTCGCCCAGATTAAAGCTGCTTCCCAGTCCCGTTCATCATGGCACCCCATTTACTCCTCAGTAACGTCGCCATGTGTTTCGTTAGTGCTTCGCTATGTGCCTGCACCATAGGTACCTCACCTGAATTAGCTCACATCATCTTCAGAATCACCCGGTGAGCTTGACGTCCTTCTCATCCTTATTTCACAGATGAGAAAACTGAGAGCACTTGTCACTGTCACACTTTATTTGTTTACCTTCATAAATGCTCTCAGGCTATGTGTAAGCTCAATGAGCCTTCCTGGGCGGGGGACCTGTGTACGATGCATACAGGCAAAATCTATCATCAGAGCTCATTAAAATGTCGCCAACGATGATTGCCTTAAGGACAATTCTGTTCCACTGTCAGTAAATCCCAAATTAAGAAAAAATATTCAGACACATACTTTAGTTCTTCGCATTACAAGAGGATTACCAATTTAAAACCTCAGGTTTCCTTAAAGATCTAATCCCTCCGTGGCTTTGAAAAAGGCTATGATTTACAGGAAGCCTCCTCTGGACCCATGTGGTTGCAGGATAACACTGAGGCTCCAGGGCAGACCCTCCAGTCTGGCTGCCCGGGTTTGGATTCTGGGGGCCCCTCTGATCTGTGAGCCTTTTCCAAGTTGCTTAACTTGTAAGTCTCTTTCCTCATTGGCCAAATTGGGAGAGCAGCACCTGCCTACTGGTCAAGATTCACAGTGATGCTCCGTGTTCCACGGAGGAATGAGGGGCCCAAAGGAAGCACAGATTTTCTACTGGAAATGAGAAAAGGCAAGGAGCAAACAGGGTTAGAAATGCACTCGATGGAGGGGGGCTGGGAAGATCTGAAGGCCCTAGATGGCACCTGGGTGAGCTGGACTTCACAGGTTCTGAGCAAGTCCCATGGGTGAGGCGAACTGAATGTGGAGGCTCAGGCAAGGCGAGCTCACCAGGCCCCTACAGGTCACCGGGTCCACCAGAGGGCTGTGCTGACACCTCCTTTGTTGCCCTTGCCCCCATACCTTGGATTGCAACCCAGAAGCATTTTCCCATCATCCCATCCCTGTACTGCATTGTTCCGCCCCCCACGCTGAGGTTTATGGGCAAGTGAACGGCATGTAGCAAGATCAGTAGGCAGCCTGGTGATGAGTATCTGAACTTGGCTATCCCCTAAACACAGAAGGGGTTATTCAAAGAACACTTAATACCCTGTGAAAAATGCCTTGATAAACTCAGTGGAATAGAAGAACAGAGTCTATAGATGTGCTCAGTGAAAGCTGATAGTCAATTAAAACAGTTTGCAATTCCCCAGCGAGTGGAGATGCCAGAAGAGGCAGAAAGGAAGCTGGCAGAAACATCACATGACGGGTGGGTGTGAGGGCTGCACTGGGGAAGCTGGAGTGAGGGCTGCACCATCTCCCCTGCCGCTGATCGTTTGATGGTCTCTTTCCAAGCCTGCCCTTCTGGATCCTCAAAATGGAGATGATCCACGAGCTCCCCACCCAACAGAGGCAGAATCAAAGGAGTAGGTGTGTGAACGTGCCCTGCAAGCTGAGAAAACTTCTAAGTTGAGGAGATGTTATCTGAGTACCTGACGGATCCTTCAGGGACAGAAACATTTTGGAAGAACAAAAAACAAACAAGCTTAATATCAGATTGTAGTTGCCTTCATATTCAGATACTGGGTGCTCATGGATGACAGGTGGTGTCAGGGATTCTTTTTCAATGGACTGAGAAGGGAAGCAAACTTGAATGAGAACGTGTCTGGTAGGAATTACCTCTTTCTTATTGTCTGTTATACATGTCTGTTCCATTTGGGTACTATTTTCTGAAGATCCCTTCCTGAAGCTGGAATGAAATCCTTGCAAATTAAGGAATGAAGCCTGCATTCCCTCAAAAGTAGGTGCCCCCGTCTGAGATAAGACCACAACAACTGCTTTCAGCGGTGTGACAGAGGCTTTGAGACAAGGGCTTCCTTGGCCATATCCTCTCCTTCCCGTGTCTCCATGTTTTCTATGCCTGGGCAGACATAGGAAAAGTCAAAATTTAGGGCAAGGCAGGGACTAAATGATTTCACTGAGCCAGCCACCCTGCCAGGGATCTGGCCCTTGTCCTCTGCCACCTTCCCAATGGCCAGAGCTCCCATCATCTGCTGTCATCATTCCAAAGACAGAAGATGCCCAGGGAGAGACAGCGGGATATCCGAGTAGGGTGACTTGGCGTTCCTAGAGTTGGAGCTGGGCCAGGCACTTCCAAAGTTGGATGAGAAGAGGCCAGCTATATTTTTCTGGGCACAGCCTGTGGGTAAATTAGATCTTTAAAACATTTAGGCAGGCTTTTGTCACTTGGTGTTAACTGTGTACCTTACAACGACTTTAATTGGTTTCGTGTCTAGAATGAGGGACTGAAATGGAAGTGTGGCTCTCAGGGGAGCAGTCCTGGTGCTCAGATGGCTTGTCATATTTCTTTTTTAATCTTCTGTTCCTTTCCTTAAGGTGAGGGAGGTAATCTAATTATCTTTTGAAGACAAGCTCCTGCTGCAATATGTCAGCTTGGACTGCTCTTGTAACATGGCCCCAAGTGTGGCTGAAGGGAAATAAAATGGGGATGCGGGGTGTACCTGTGAGCTTTCCTTCCCAAAGATGGTCCCGTCACAAGACGAGAGGGCAGAGAATAGCTTAAAGGGACACTGGCATCCTGAAACTGAACCCGAGTCCCACTCTGCCTCCCTTGGCTGTGTGACTTTACATTAGTCATTTGCTCTCTCTTGAGGTCTCCGTCTTTTCAGTGTCTTTGGTTGCAAAATTAAATGAATGCCATCTTTGAGTGGTTATGGGGCCTGAATGAGATCATGTGCACAGAGTCCATCTGTCCCATCGACAACCAAAGGTCTTTATTACTGGGCCATTGTTACCAGGAGCCTACTGTCGGCACCCACCCACAAGCTAATCCTTGACACTCCTGTCACCAAAAGAGCTGACCCAGCCTCCCTTTGGGCTGGGTGAGATAACTCACCTCATGTCACTAACCACAAAGTGAGGAATTATTAAAAACTCTCCAGCATGCACGGTATGCACAGTGCCTATGAGGCACTTCCCCAAACTTCAGCAATTCATCTGGAAGGAGGTTCTGTGGGGCAGTCACTCACTGCCTCTTGAGCTGTGTGGGGCTTTGCTAGATGAAGGGAGAAATTCTGGTCCCGGGCGTGCTCTGAATCGGGGATGCACCTGCCTCTTTCTTCCAAAGAGCAGGGGCCAAACCCTGACTGGGGTTCCAAGAAGCTACACAGTTCACCCTTCCTTTACCTTTTATCCTTTAAAAAACAACTGGTGAGAATAATACACAAACATGGTAAAACTGTATCTTGGTAGAATCCATCCGTCTGTCCGTCCATCCATCTATCCATCCATCCATCCACCACCTCTAACCCATCTATCCATTCATCTTTCTATTGTCTGTCTAGCTATCGATCATCTACCAATTAGCTATCATCTATCTATCTATCTTCATCTATTATTTATCTATCTATCATCTATCATTTATCTATTATCTGTCTAATCTACATTTCTAAAATGGACATGAGTAGTGCCATATTTTTCTTTGTTCTATTTCTTGCTTTTTCACTTAATATACCACAGGCCACTTCCTGTTTCGGTGGATGTACATCTACTTTTTACAAATAGTTGCACAATATTCCCTTGTCTGGATGCACCATACGCTCTTTAACCAGCTTGCTGTTGATGGACGTTCAGGTTGTTTCAAGGATTTTGCTTCTCCACATTACTCTGCACTGGAACTCCATTTGCATAGACCTTGGCATGTTGTGTAAGGATGCAGGGTAAATTCCTTTCAGTGGGATTGCTGGCTCAAAGAGGATATGGATTTTAAATTATGATACACATTGTCAAATGATTTTCTAAAAAAGATCACCCTTATTTATATACCCATCGAAGGCATTCTCAGGCCAAATGTTCCCCTTATCTTTTAAACATGGTGAATTCTTGGCCTGGAGGCCGGATGGGGGAACTTCTGGAGGATAGAAGCCATCAGAGCGGCGAGCAGTGCCAGTTTATGTGACTTTTATGGGTACTCCTGCTCGTATCTTTCACATCACCGTGTTTTTGTTTATGCTTTATTTATATCGCCAAATGCAAGCAGCCTTGTATCTTGTTCCTGTCACAGTTTTTATTCACTTTCTTGGCATTTCTCTCAGGGTTTTATTAGTCATTTCTTGTTCCAGCTCCTAAAATTTCTATCACCTGCATCCTGGGGATCTGGGTTGTACTGAGAAGGTGATTAGAATGCTAACGGGCCGGGGAAGGAAGCCTGTCGTCCCTGGAGCACCGTTCCCTCCCGTTTCTGCTATGATTCAGGGGCCTCCCCAGTCCTGCCCTTCCTCGGGGGACCCACCCCAGGTTCCTTTCTCTGTGAATGAACCTGTGGGTTTCTGCTTGGGCGGCCTGAGAAAGCCAGAGCAGGGGAGATGTGGCGACCTGGGGTTTTGTCACACCTCTAAAACACCAGGCCCAGCTCCAAATGCTCATACACTTTGTATCCAAACTGTAGAGCCCGCTGGAAACCTTCTAAACCTGGTGGTTTGAATGTAGGCCCAGGAGACAAGGGAGTAGGAAAACCCAGTTGAATGAAAAATTACCACATTGCAGAGTCTCCAGCGAAAGCCAGGCTTCTGGCCTGTAGGTGGGAAGGTCTTCTTGCTCTTCAGGGGACCGCAAGTTGTACTGAAGCAAATCACCCAGCTGGAGTTAGTTACTGTGTTTTGTGCATTCATATTTTGCCTTAAAAGGTCCTGGTGGTGACAGAGGGCCTGGGTTGTTCAGTGGGTTAAGCGTCCAACTTCAGCTCAGGTTATGACGTCAGGTTCGTGGGTTCGAGTCCCACATCAGGCTCTGTGCTGACAGCTCAGAGCCTGGAGTCTGCTTCAGATTCTGTGTCTCCCTCTCTCTCTGTCCCCCATCCCCCCCGCTAGTGCTCTGTCTCTCAAAAATAAATAAACGTTAAGAAAATGAAAACAAAAGAAGTCCTGGTGGTGATATGGTGCCAGAGATTATTACCTTCCCAGGGACGCTGGGGAGTGCTATTTGGAGCAACCACAAACATGATGTTAACGCCCAAGGATAAAATCCAGCCTCCTGAGGTGTAAAGTCATTTTTCCTTGCCAAGCACTGAGCTAGGTCCTGGAAATAGAAAAGAACCTACTCTGTCTTTACTTTTTATCAAAATACTTACTATCTATAAGTTGACACAAATTATTCAATACACCTAGGAGAGTATCTAGAGAATCCACAGTCCTATCCTCCAAATATAAAATTGTATGTGGAAGACATACAATAAATATGAGGTGTGGCCCTACGCAGAGCCGAATTCCTTTTGGCATGCATGTGTGAGCTGTGTGGGTGGGTTGCAAACCCTGGCTCTCAATGAGGGTGCACCTGCTGCCCCTCCAAGGGGTTTGACGGCATCTTGAGCGTCGTTACGTCCACCATCCAGTGGGAAAAGGCCAAGGACGCTGCTCAACATCCTACAGTGGACAAGACCAGACACCAGCCCCTCCTACCCCCACAACAAAGAATAATCTAGAAGCATCTGTGTCAATCACATTCAGTCCTCAGGAATCTTATCTCCTCCGCTGTCAGAAGCCCCCCTACCTTGAAACTGAGGCTCTCTCAATGTTGGCGGATTTCAAGATCCCTTTCCGATGAGTTAAGATAAAAGAATAAGACACCGCAGTCATGGTTTTGTTTTTTAAAGAAAACAATGTTTATTAGGACATTCTGGGGTGAGGGTGGGGGTGGCCGAACAGACTACGTCCGGACATTCTGGAGTGCTGAAGCAATACGTCAGCAGAAACTTCAAACATCACAAACCACTTCCAAAATCCAAAGAGCAAAACTTGTACTGCTATATGTAGATGTTCCTCCATGGGTGACAGGGATAAAGCTCGCCGCCAGCAGCTGTGAGGGAGCCGGGTGGGGACGGCCCGGGAGCACGTACAGGACAATGAGATACGTGTGTTGTCTGGTACCAGTCAACACAGGCTGGCAACTCAGGAAACACCCAGAACAAAATGGGGGCCAGTCGGGAAGTCGCGCCTCTGTACCATCTCCCAACTCGAGGCTTTCGCAAAGCCCACAACATCCCTCACCTCAGCTCTGACGACGCTTGGTGTCTGACCCCTGCCCTCCCAGGGCAGAAATCTAAAACCATCCTAAAAAACCAGAATCCTTCTTCTCTTTTACCTGTACTGTTAGCCTACATGAAACAGAAGGAACAGAAAACTGAGCCATACCCTAGGGTTAAGAGCAGAAATGAAACACTGTCTCAAAGAATACAATCCCAAAGCCCACATCCTGAATCTCACACAGCTTCTCAGCAGGAGGCGGATTAAACAAGAGAAAATAATTTCAATATCTAAGGGATAATGCACAGGAGAGGAGAAAACTCTTTAAAGAAAACTCTGTGGTGAAAAGTGTTCCCCCTCCTCCCCTGGGGGGAGAAAGAGAGAGATGAAAAACAGGTAGGTAATTAGAAGAAATAGAAGTCCCTGGATTTCGGGTTTCTGAAACCATTTCTTCAACTCTCTGAGGAGAATCAGCTATTTCTGAATCCAGAAGAGTCTGATTGCTAGAAGACCGCAGCCAAATAAGGCAGGCCAGTCTGTGGTTCGGTGCTAGAGTACCCGTTCTCTCTTTTCCCCACGTTTCAGAATTGCTTTCAGCTAAAGCTAGAGAATAAAGCGCCAGATTCCAGATCAAGCACGCTTTGCATACCAGGAAGAGGGTGAAGGCTGGATCACACAACCCTGTAGGAGTTGTGACACGGAGAAGGAGGAGCGCTTTTGTGATGGAGCCTCAAGTTCCAGTGGGCTGAGAAGGCCCAGGGGACCTTCACCTGTACCTGCGACAGATGTCCTGCCTGGTCCCGGTGACAGGTGACACACTTTTACCCACTCAAGACTTATCTTTGCTTTTCTCCACCCAGGGCACCCCCAGGGTTTTCCTATTCTCCATCCTACTCTAGTTTTATAATCTGTGTTACACTTGCCAGCATCAAGGGCGGGGGGTGTCTTCGTGTCCTTTCAAAGTTTTGCTGTTTCAAAGGAGCACTGTTGGCTGCCTGCTTTCTTTGGCTAAAGCGGCTCTGGTGTCGCCTATTCTCACCTGCACCGTAGCTGGTCCCTAACAGCTAGGACCTTCCACTGGCATGGCCACCGGGCCTTGCTCACACCCTCTGAGACCTGAGGATGACCCCACCTGGTTCCTTGGAGGCGGCCCTCAGGCTTCAGCAGAGAAGGGGGGCCTCTGCCTTCTCCATGTTGCCTGAGCCGGGCAGGCTGGTGTGTGCATACTGACTAAGACTTCTTACCTCTTAGAGCCTGAGTCTGGAAAACGGCTTCTTGGACCACTTATAAAGAGCATTTAGATTCTCCGAAGGAAGCTGAAGAGAAGGATTCTGTCATCTAGAAAAGATGGGCGTTTCCCAAAGCTGCAGTCAGAGGGCCCTGTATTTTCAAGTTAGTACTCACAGAGGAGCATCAGTTCTGAACTAGACTTAACTCAACTAGACTAGAGGTAGGATAAATGCCCCTTGAAGACCTCCCACGTTTGCTTCTCGGGATGCTGGCAGAAGCCTGGGCTCAGTCTGGGACTGGTGGAGTTGGGTCCACTTTTCGGACCACCCTCCTGCACCTGAGACAGACTCAAATATCGGCAGACTCAGTAGTTGATTTCCCATGAAAGCAGTCCACCTCATTTGGGGGTCTTGTCCTTTCTGGGACTTGACTGGTCAAGCTCAGCTCCTCCTGGGGACACATGCTAACTTTTCATCTCTCAGCAGGACACATGGTAGATGCTTTGTTTGACCTTCCTTTCCAGGGTCACCCTCAATAGCCTCAGGACACCGTTACCGTTGGTGCACAACAGCAATGGCGCAGACAGACCGGTTCATGCTGCTGTATAACAAAATGAAGCCCTTCAATGCCCCAAAGCTTTTCATTGGCCCAATGTTGTTTAAGTGCCTACTGTGGGTCATGCTTTCTGTTAGGGAGAGCTAGGTGAGCAGGAAGAGATGTTAAAATGAAAGAAGCGGCTGATGGTCTCTAGTCTTGGCACTTTCTACAAAACGAACGTGGGGATGGGTAAGAAAACCCTGAAAGGATGAAGAGAAGAAAATCAGAGAAGACATTCTATTGATGCTGGTGCTGGGTTTGGCAGCTGCCTTTGAGCAAAAATGAACTCCCCGTGGCAGTGGGACAAGACGCTGATGTTGGCACCTGCCAGAGGGAGACCGCTGAAGCCGCAGGTGCGCTGGTCAAATGAGCCTGGAGACCTGAGGGGGCCAGGACCTCAATGATTGTTAGCAGGCTGTGGTTCTCTGCAGGCAGTTTATTGAAATGGGGTCTGTGCATCTCCCCACCCCTCTGGGCTGGATCTCAGAACAATCAGAAGTGCAGGTGGCGTACCCGGCTGAACAACCCCAGGCTATCTCCAGGAGGGGGGAGAAGCTCCTCAGAGAGCCCCTGGAGCAACAAAGGGGTACCGAGTGAGGATGAGCAGACGAGGCATCCCAAGGCTAAGAAGAGGGAGCTTCCTGGATGGCTGAACTTCCTACTTGGGGATTAACATCACCTACAGATCACCCCACTCCGGCGAGACGCTTCTCTGTCTTTAAAGAGCAAGGGTTATATGTAAAATGGGCGTCTGGCAGAACAAGAATTCATCTGGGTAGGACTAAATTTAGAAAGATTAGGATGAAAAATCGATGGGAAGGGACCTTGTTAAATACTTAAGTGATAAAGAGCAAGAATGGGGACTGGGCATCAGTAATCAACATGGAAGAGAACACAATCAGCCCAGGTCTTAAAACAATCCTCCTTGTGAAATGAGAGAAATGTCCCAGTAAATACATCCCAGGATGGAGACAGTGGCAAAACCCACAATTTATTTATTGATTTATTTTAAATGTTTTATTTATTTGTGAGAGAGAGAGACAGCGTGAACAGGGGAGGGGCAGAGAGAGAGGGAGGCACAGAATCTGAAGACAGGCTCCAGGCTCTTAGCTAGCTGTCAGCACAGAGCCCGATGCGGGGATTGAACCCTGGAACTGTGAGATCATGACCTGAGCCAAAGTCAGATGCTTAACCGACTGAGCCACCCAGATGCCCCTAAAACCCACAATTTAAAGCCTCTGCAGTCAGAATGTGTTCAGACATAGTCCTCCCAAAACGTTCTAGACACCAGCCTTAGAACAAATGGTCACTCGGAACGAAGAGCTGTGTCAAAGTCAAGAGAGGTCACATATTTACATGAGATGCCTATCTTAGGGATAAGAGAAAAACATAGCTTCTAAGGGGTTAAAACTGAATTCTCAGTTGTTTTATATTTTTAGAATTTCTAAAAAATTTCTTTCTATGTCATCCAGATATTAGCTCTGGCTTGCTTTCATAAAAACACTGCTGTCTAATTCCAGGGACTCTGGCTATTTTGTTGCGACAAGGTTTCTATGTGGACCACTAAGGAACACCAGTGGTCTGCAGGATCCATTCACCCACAGCACTTGGCCTCACGTCGCACCCTGATTTTGCTTCTTCTCTCCAAACTCCCCGAGTTGAGGGCAAACGGGCCTTCTGTTATCCCTGTGGTCCAGGCTGTTGGTAATTCACACCCATCTGTTGTCATTGCTTTTTGGTGTTGAAATATTGGTCTCACATGGTCTCATTTGCTTTATCAAAGAATAGAAGCAACAAAGATCACAGGGATAGGAGTCCAGGAGATCAAGAACAGTGTTGAAAGAGAATTAGAAAACGTGAACTCACTTAAGCAGCCCTTTTCTGGCCTGCAGTTTATTGACTCAAATAAGTCACGCATGTCTGACTACATGAGTGAAAACTTATTCTCCAAATGACAGCTCCTCCAGAGCCACTATTTTGTAAATAGTAACAACAGAATCACATTTTTGCTAGAGTCTAAGGAAAGAATTTGCTAATTGGACAAACTCTCACCCTCTTTCCCTTCCTAGTTCAGCTAATGGGGTGTTTGGAAGTGTCTAATTTAAAGCAAAAAGGGACAGGTGGGTGACAGGATGCAGCTGGAGGGGACCCATCCTTGGAGCGTATGTGTATAAGAACAGTCTTCATATAGACCAAATCAAAGGCCACAGCAGTTCTGGAAACACTCTGTTCCATATCTGCCTAACTTGAAGACAGCTTCTAAGACTTTTTTTTTTTACAGCAGAATAAAGAATTGCTAAATAATTATATATATTTTTTTCAATGAAAGCCATACTCCTATCACACTCTGGATACAGTTCACTAAACTTAATAAAACATAATCTATGTAATTATCAACTTGCACTCTAGGGACTTGAAAAAAATCAGATATGGAAAAATAAACACTGAAGTGGCATTCTGAATCATCTCTTTATTGTGCGTTTCTTCTTCCTCATGTGCTCTATTAAACACATACTCAAACATACATTGGTCAAAGATACTCAACATCAAAGTGGAATGAATGTGCTTCCAATCAGTTTGGCAATATTGCGCTTCTTTTTTGTTCTCTTAACTAACCAGGACATGGCTAGACTTGAGATGGTCTGTATGGACATATGTTACTGTTTTTATTTTGTCAAAATCAACAATAAAAACATGCTTTCTGCAAGAGGCCCAAACCTCAGCAGACAGCCCTTGTATTTGGTGCTACTCTAATTGCAGGGACACAAGGACAGGAAGTAATCACTTTTGCTTTCAGCACTGCACAAGGAAGTCAAAGATTTAAGTCCCTCGCCTGCTTTAGTCCTGGGACAAAAGATGGCGGTGTTTCAGGTGCACCGTGTTAAACTGAGAATCACACTGAAGGGCAGAAACACTTGCTCAGCATGATTTTGTAAGAATCTCTCTAACATGTTGTCATTGAACATCCTTCCCCCTGTTTATTGAATCAGCAATGTATTTTCAAATTTAGAATTCGGTAACTCTAATATGCTTCTATCTGTGAAGAAAAATGAGATCTTTGTTGGTGATAGATGAGGCTTTCCAAAATTTAATTTATGTGTTGCACAGTCCCATGTTATTCACTGAAGGCTTCCCTTGTTAGCTCTGATAACTCGCATTTCCTCTTCGGTCATCTGATGCTAATTACAGCTGCTGTTTACTGCAGAAGTAATCAATAGCTTTCTATAGCAGATCGCATAGAATCCGACCCATTTGCAATTAGGCCAATGTAGATATACAGAGATACCTTAATTAAAACAAAATATGCTCTATAAGAGATATGCTTTCATAGATAACTGGAATTCCAAATATTTCGACACATTTAATGTGTTTATTCAAAGTAAGAGTCTTTATGAAACCTTTCACTACTCAAATGTCTTTGATGAATTTCCCTTGAAAACATTTTGAACTGAAAAAACTCAGTACTTAGTATTATACATTTATGTTTATTAACATTTGGATATAAATGTACTTCAAACACCAATAAGAGCTAGAAGACTATGCCTTTATCTTGGATCAAACAGATTTCCCACCCCAGGGATTTGATTAATTCTTACAAGGCAAACATCAGCGGGCAAAGGGGATCGGTATGAACTGTGCACCTTGGGCTCCTCCTCCGGCCCCTCTACTGATGTGGGAGAGCTAATGCTCCCGGCACTCTACTCAAGTGGAACCTCCTCTTCTCTATTCAGTGGTGGAGAAACATGGCTCCTAGCACTCGAGCATTGCAGATTCTGAATGTCGCCATCAACCAGACTTTAAAAGTGCACTTCAGGGTCTACTTGTTGAAGGACAAGAATGATGGAAGATGATGTGCAGTGAACAAGCCAGATGCCTTGTATCCAGAGTCCTGGTCCTTGTGTCTTTACCAGCCAACTCATCTCCACAGACCTGTCATTGGTCCTCCTGACCCACAGCCTTCTTTCCTTCCGCACAGTCTGTCAGAGTCTGTCATGGAGGACACATAACAAGATGCAAGTAGGTTCCTGATGACCTTTGGACCAAATCACTCTAAACAGTGGCAAGGTCATCACCATTGAGAGTCAAGACAACCCTTAGGAACAGAACGGTGAATGCTGGCACGGATCTGCTTCAGAAGGGAGGCCATCAGCTCCCTGCCCCCCATCCCAGCCAAACCCAGTCTTTATCAAGCCACATGAAAACCAAGATACTGGATTGTGTCAACTGGCACAGGCGCCATCGAATTTTGCAAGGCATTTACAAATGGCCGCCAGTTTCCTCACAGGTACACACGCTTGCATGTCAAGAAATGATAAAGGACAAGACCTGGCTGCTCTGTTTCCTCCTGCCTGTCCACAGTAACGGGATGCAGAGCTTTCTGCTGAAGCACGGACTCCTCAGAGTCTGCCTTTGAAGAGCTGTCTTCGTGAAGTTAATATCGGAGCGAACACGACTTAAGAGAGGAAAACAAGCTCTATGTATCTTGTATTAAATCATCAGTAAAAAATGAAGACAGTATCATTACTTTCAAAATATAGAAAGCCAATAGTTGAAATCATTTAGTAGTAAAATTTTTTCCCTACATATAACTTCATACGTGTAAAGAGTATTAGAGTGACATGTCAGCTATATCGGACTCTTGTTAGTTAAAGGGCTTCTCGCTCAGGTAAGGCTTAGGAGAGTGTCGTTCAGTGATCAAGGTACTGCAAATGTTCATGCACACTTGCCCCCCCCTCCCTTACTGACTAGAAGACAGACACTACCTTTGGACAAGACTGGTGTCTTTTGTTTGGTAGGAGAATGTAGAACTGTTTGCGGTACCCAGTGTGGCAAATGCTAGTACCTATAGAAAAAGTAAACACCGAAGCAAGCTGGTTTGCACAAAGTTCATCAAGATCCTTTTGATGAGAATCTTTGCTTTGTGACAAAAAAACAAAACACCCAAAACTTGCATCCATCTTACGCTAATGACTAAAGTCATTCCATGAGTATGGAAGATTCTTTAGAAGTACTAACTCCTTCTCTTGCTAGTAACAGCCGGAATTAAATTGTGAAAATCATCGACATCATGTAAAACACAGGCCCAGTTTGTTAGACAGCCAACTTTACAAACTGCCCCTTTACAAGACAGCATGCCCCAAAGCCTTTTGAATTTGGAATGTAGCGCTGCATCAGGTATCCCATAGAAGCCCTAAGGTTTACAAGATTTCTTAAAAAAAAAAAAAAAAAAAAGAGGAAAGAAAAAGGAAAAAAAAAAAAACAAAGGGAGAAACAAAGAAAGAAAAAGTTCCAGTTGGATGAAACTGTTTTCCCAGTGTCTCAACTGAGCTCCTAACACTGGAATTTCAGATATACAAGAGGACAGGAAACAGATAGCTTGGTTTTTGTCTTTTTACATGTCCGCATTGTTTTTGAAATGCAGCTACGATGTTTCTGCCAAAGATAAAGATAATACGGTGGACAGGGCGGTTACCACCAGAAGCAGCCGCGGGCTCAGACCACAGGTTGGAGGAGCAGCCATTGATTTTGTGGTTATGTGGCTGGACGCACCAGCGAGGCCGTTCTTTTCGTAATCACGCTGTTAAGAGAGAATATTTTCATTACCACCCACTGCATGTGTTCCTTCTGTCCCAGTATATTTAAACCACACTCTTTCTCTATCCCACCCCCACCTCCAACTGGCTGTACCATTCACTAAAGCTGATCCAAGGTATTTTTTATTACTACGTATGGAGACTTCCATTCATTGACTTATAGTCAGGAAGGAATCCTGGATCTGGGTAAGAACTGTATACTTTATGATAAAATGGCCAACACTTGCTTCTTGCCCCTCTGCTATGGATTACTGACATCCTCTTGTGGGACAGCTTGGAGACTTCCTTCACTCCTACCTCCTGGGTCTTCCAGTAACTATGCAACATGGAACTTTCTCCTCCCCAGCATGGAAGAAGGGCAGGAAGTCATCTTAGAAAACTGGTTTGGGCAAGTTATCAGTTCATGTGGAGATGGGCCACAAAGTGCCCCAAGACCGGCAGAGCAGTCAGCAACATTTCTCTCCTTTTGCCCATTCAACCCTAGATTTTCTAGATGTAGGAGCCTGCCCTGATCATCAGGTGGAGAGCCCCCACCAGAACCCAGGCTTTCTGGCTCCCAGTTGGCACAGCTGTCCCAAGACAGATGACTATGTCCCTGCCACAGCACCCACTCAGTTCCATAATGCCACATCCCAGTGACTGGCCCATGACAGAATCTCATCTCATCTGGAAAATGGGAAGAGTAACGTGGCCTGCCCAAGCCACCTCTGGGTTGCTGCGGAGGTTGAAGGAACTGTGGGTAGAGTAAGCAGTGAGAGTTGTTGCATGTCTTATCTGTGCTGGCTGATCTTACATGACTGTGGTCACGGAGTCTCCTGGCATTTGTGTTGGGTCCAGCTGTGAGATGAGAATCCTAGGTCCCACACTTACTTCTAACTTTGTGGACTGGGATCTGAAGACTGCACTTGGCACCAAGGCCAGAGGAGCACCGGGGGTGCCAGAGGTCTTTTTCTGGGCCTGAAACCTTGTTGCCTCTGAGCCTTGACATCATCACCTGCCTTTATCACCACCAGTGGCCCAAAGGCTCTGTCTCTAGAAATGCAGGGAGATCCAGAGAGAAACAGAACTTACATCAGAAAGACAGAGGTGTGTGCTGCCCGACACGTTGGATTTCAGCTTCTGTGCCTAAAGAAAAACAAACACACACACATATAAAATCACTCATCTATAGTACAGAATAATAATTGCTGATGATCCAGTTAGTTTTCTATGGCCAGGCCATTGATAGAAATATGTGAGGCACAACTGTAGCCCATATATAATTTAAACTTTTCCAGTAACCACATAAGTAAAGAGATAATGCTGAAGATAATTGTAATAATATATTTTATTTAACCCACTATATTATCATTTCAACACATAGTCAATACAAAAAGTCATTAATATGATACTTTACATTTCTTTTTCATACTAAGTCTTCAAAACTGGGTGTGTTTGATGCGGCGCACCTATTTCAGACCTACCCCATTTCGAAGCTCAGTAGCTACCTATGGCCCCTGGTTAAGGACAGCACAAGACTAGGTTACTAAAGGCAAAGTTTTGAAGTCATTCATATTTGGAACTCACTTATATCTCTGAACGTTAATTTTTGGCACATGCCTTCGAGGTGAAAATGTGGCAATAAAAATTCCCATTCATTAGTTATACAGAGATACATCTCCCTGTGGCTTGTTTGTTTGTCTGTTTGTCTATTCTTCGCTTCAGTCAACAAGCACAGAGCTATTTTCCAGGTGATACAAGAGCAAAGGCGGGTAGTCCCCAGGCTCACAGGGCTGCTCTCTAGTTGAGTCAACCCTCACTGCCTGGGAATGATGGCACAGGGCAGGGACGCTCACAGACGGGTCCCCTGGAGGAACAACGCAGGGCACCACAGATCGGGTTGCTGCACTCCTAAAACGATTTGCAGGCAGTGACAAGGGAGCTGAGCCCTGAAGGCACTTAAGTCCCGGGTCTCCTTGCACTGGAGAAAAATCCCCCCTGAGCTTCCACCGCAGAACTGAGTTGAAGGAAAGGCTCCATTGCCCAGTTACGATCAGAACTGCTAACCCAGTACAGCCCTTCTGTTTTGTAAAGGAAAACAGAGTGCCGTGAAGGTGACTGTTCCAAGGTCACAGAGCAATTTACTGGTAGGGACAGGATGCAGATGGGGTCTCTCAAACTCTTGAAAGCAAATGTGCTCTTTTTTTCCCTTATGGTGTTTCTCGCAGGCAATCCTGGCATGCTTGACTCTTCATGTTCTATCCGCCTCCAAATCCACATGAAGAACTCCTCCCATGCCCCCTTCCCCCAGAATAGGAGTCTGTTGGCACCAAAGACGGAGAGCTCATGTGTCGACAGGATGACCCTGGTTAAGCGCCACACTCGAATCAAGGGGTGTCTGGGCCACCAGCTCTGAGTGACTGGCACTGGCAGGCTGCCCTGTTGCAGGAAGACGTTCGCACCTCCTTAAAGACATGCAAGGCTGCTGATGGCTCGTTCACCCAAGGAGTAATTTACTGACCATAACGCTCCTCGGAAGGCATCGTAATCTTTACCTGTATTTGCATATGCCAGCTGTGAATATGAAATAGAAACCTTTAAACAAGCATCAAGAATAAGACACTGTGAAGCATCCCCAGGCTGTTCAAAGGTCACTAAATGTTATATATAAGAAGATCAGAGGAGAAATTGGAAGAGCAATTGAACCTTACTCAAAAGCCTACTTGTAATATGTAGTAATAGCAAATCTGGTCCATTGCAATGTCACCTGCAGACAATAATGCATAGAACTTCACATGTTTTATTTCTGTTCAAGATTGGAATCATGCCCAGATACCAAAATGGTCTTAAAACATCACATTCTCTTTTTTCCTTGCCTGAGCATAATCTACAAAAGACATAAACCCTTGCTAAGAGCCTTTGCATAACTAAGAAGTTCACTAAAATGTGCAGAGAAAGTAGCCTGACTTCTAGTCTGGAACACATTATGCCTTTAAGTAGTTTCTGTGCTGTAGTCACAGCTAAACTATGCTTCAGTGTCCTACACCACAGCCCTCTAAGTTCTAAGGGTTGGATGGGTCTCCTTCCCACTTTGTTCCACATGATTAGCACCAGTAGGTAGTGTTTTACTCATTATATACACAATCCGAAATACCCATTCGCTATACTTAGTCACTTCAGGAACGTGTTGAAATTCTACTATAACGCCCATTGTTACTAAGCACGGTAAAACCTCAGATTGCGAGTAACTTGTTCTGGGAGTGTTCTGCAAGGCAAGCCAACATTTCTAATAAATTTTAACGTGACACACAAGTGATGTCTTCCAATACACATAGTACATGATGGTGAATGTCACATGATCACAACTGAGCCAATGGTTCTTGAAGTTTGCTTTGACATGTGAGTGCTTTGGATTACAAGCCTACCTCCGGGATGAATTATGCTCACAAACCAAGGTTTTACTGTATTTGTAAAGGCGCTTCTGCCAATGGATAAGAAAAGTCTTTTGTCTAAACAGATCTTCTTAGGTGGACTCTAGATCCGCATAGATAGATTTCTTTTTTTTTTTAAATGTTTTATTTATTTTTGAGAGAGCACGAGAGGTGGGAGGGGCAGAGAGACACATAATCCAAAGCAGGCTCCAGACTCTGAGCTGTCAGCACAGAGCCCAACTCGGGGCTTGAACCCACAAACGTGAGGTCATGACCTGAGCTGAAGTCGGAGGTTCAACCCAGGCGCCCCTGCATAGATAGATTTCTGACCCTTACTGGTCATTGAGGGTTTCACACTGCATATAGGCTTATAGGTTTCCAGGCTCTTGCCTTACATCTGGGAATAGCTGGGATAATGACTCGATCACACAGGAAAATGCATTTAGACCTGCTGCAGGTCTATGAAGCCTTTGCACTCTTCTTTCCCCAAAGCAGACACCTTGTCGGCCTCTAAAGGAAATAGTCAACGTGAAGTCTTGTCACCCTGTAACCCCACTGGCTCCACTAAACATAGAGTCAGCACCTCAAAGCTTTTCTTTCTTTGAAGACCATTCTTGTTAGCATAACTGGGCAACCTTCAAAGTAAAGGCAATAATGTGCACCCAGACCATCGCAGATGTTCCGAGAAAACGCCTTCTCTCCTGTTAAGCACCTTCCCAACCCACAGAAGCACTTAGCACTCGAGAGACTTAGAACTGCATGCACACAGGCCTTTAGATACTCTGCTTACATAGTGTATGAACACAGCTTCCCACTGAGTTCCACTGGGGTGGAAACTCCCAGCACCGCAGAGGCTGAGCTGAACAACCCTGGAGTTCTACTTGAACCTCACGTGGACCGCAGGAAAGTCTAGGAGTCTGATTACAAGGTGAAGGACAAATGTTACCATTATTAAAATGGCAGGTGGCTTCTGGGTAATAGACTCAAAAGATGACACGTAAACGGGATTTTTTTTTTTAATCACACAGCAAACCTGATGTGCATATGACAAGATGAGGGGCCCTGGGTCTGCCGCCTAGACTGTCCAGCATCAGGTACAGGTGAGCCTTGCCACACTGGGTGCCTGGCGCCTTTAAAGGTTAGTAAACTGCAGACGGAGGGGGCGGAGCCTGGGAGTTTAGACCCATAGGGCTAGCGCATTGCATGCTTGCGAATTCTGTATGCAATCTTAACCCCTCCAGTGGCACTGAGGGTCAGAAATCTAAGAAGCAGATCCACGGTCCACTTAAGAAAATCCAGCTCCTAAGGCCCATTTGAGAAGCCTGAGCAACCTGTTATTTCCACATTCGAAAGGCTTTTATCCTGGGCATTTCTGGAAACATCATTAAGCTACCATTGTCTAGCTGGTCGGGTATGATACATGCGAACATAAAATTAAAGGGTGGCTCCCAGCTTCCACTACTGCAGAGACTGCTTACGTACTTTAAATATTGTGTCTCAGTGATAAAAACTGGGATGGTCCCAGGGGAGATAAAAAACAAAAGAAGAAAATTTTAAAAAACCACACACACACACACGACAAAATTTCTGAGACCTTGTAAGGAAGGAGGCAAGTTAGAAACTTACTTCCTTTTTTACAAAGAGTACGTTTTACTGCTGAGTTCCGAACTGGTAAAAATAAGGGTGTAATCCTGAGAGTTCTGGCTCAGGGTCCCGTCTGTGGGCCCGGCAGCCCCGCTCATCAACGGCACACGCCGTCACCCAACGCAGAGCCTGGCCCTACAGAGACACCAAACCTTACGGTGTGGCTTTAAAATAGGACAGCTCTTTGAAAAAGAGAGAAGGATAAAGAAGAGAAGAAGAGAGTGGATTTCATTTTCCTAGAAGTCAATTTTAACCACTGTTAGAGCAGGTTGAAAAATGAATTATTCAATCTCTTTTAGGAAAGAGTGTTGCTTCGCAGCTAATTCCTACTTTCGCAGTCATGGAGGAAGCCACCTGACTCTGAGTCGAGGGCAAACAGCGGTACTAAAACAGAGTGCCCACAGGGTTTGCATCTGGAGGATGGGGAGATGAAAGGGATGCTGGAGAAGCCTGTGTCTGACCCAGCAGCCTTGCTGCCATTCTGGAAATAGGGGACTCGTATTTAGGCACTTCATCAGAAGCCTTGTCCCTCCAGCTGTGCTATAAAACTGTCACTGGCAGTAATCCGCTAGTCCAGGCACGTCGGGTAATAGAATTTCCATGGCACTATAATTGTGGGACCAGACCTCGCCAGGCCCTGGCACCAGAGGGTTAATAAATGCATTAGATGCTGTTAACCTCTGTTACCTGGAGTCAGAACAATGATGCTCTGGCTTTTTACCCCGGTGATTAGCATTTGGAAAGCCTGCCCTGGTGCCAGTGTCCTTCCTGCTCTGAACGCACAGCCACTCAGGCCACTCCAACCCCACCCCTCGGCCCCACACCCACAAGCAAACTCCGCCCACAGGAGACTCTCCTGGGGGTCTGGGGGACAAGGCGGGCTTTGGAGTCGCACACTTGCTCTGTTTATGGAATGGGCGACTTAAAAACTCGGAGCCCGGCCTTTGCTGCCCCAGGACTCAGTTTCTGTAGAGAAGCCAGTGTTTCATCTCAGGTTTGTAGGCAGCTGTCAGCCAGCAGGGCATGGAACATTTCTCTACTCTCCTTCACGCATAAGGAGAGCCAGTTTCTGCTCTAGTCCCAGAAAATAAAACCAGAGGAAGTTGCCCAATCCAATAGCAACAGACTGTCCGGGCTGCAGCCAAATGGTCATAATTAATGATGCTTCTGGTTCTTTTCTCCCTTGCTTTACTGATTAGAGAGATTTGCTATATTAGGAACCTGTTTGCTTAATGACAGAATACAAGCAATAAACAGAGAAATACACAGACTGTAAAATGCAATCAACTTCGCTCTCCAGCACTCACTAAGTACCTACCTGCATCTATCACACTTGTCAATACCAGTTTATTAGCATATGAGTCTCTTCTGCAGCATAAATTGGTCCTGTGCTTGGGGAAACCATTGCATGAGTTTTTCCTGAAATAGCCATTTCTCAATTTAAACCTGCACATCTTATATCTTCAAGCAGGACAAAACATTGGAAGAAGGGTGTGCACATAATTCTGAAGGTTAACCGAGCAGAGGAACCTGCTTCAGAGTCTGCATTTTTACATTGATTTAAAAAAAAAAAAACAGGGGTGCCTGGGTAGCTCAGTTGGTTAAGCGTCTGACTTTGGCTCAGGTCATGATCTCGTGGTTCGTAGGTTCAAGCCTCACGTTAGGCTCTATGCTGACAGCTCAGAACCTGGAGCCTGCTTCAGATTCTGTGTCTTGCTCTTTCTCTGTGCCCCTCCCTTCTTGTGCTCTCTCTCGGTCTCTCAAAAATGAATATGTGTTAAAAAAACAAACAAACCCAGACTCTTCTGACTATAGACTTTCATGGGCAGTACCTACCATATAGCAATTCTATTGTGTACTTGATACACACTCGTCCAAACGAATTTCTACAAACAAAAAAGACAAAAGAAGCTGCCTATGAAGTGAATCCAAGCTATTACGGCGGTCTGTCCAGTGCTCTGTAGTAACATAGTCTTCTCAGGTTTTTGAATTTTGCCTGTTGGGTTTGGGGGAGCCTGGGGAGGTTTTAATTTATGGTCTGGTCACAAGCCGTTGGCCAGACTTTCCAAAATCCCTGCCACTGTCTGTTTTGGAGCTCACCTTCCTACTGATTTGCTGTTCCTACAAACTTGGTAACATCCACTTGCAACCACTGGTCTGAATAACGTGCAGTAAAGTCAGCTTCGTAAAACAAGTGGACACATAAATAAGACATGCTGTGAGCCCCTGGGCTTCGGTGTTTGTCTCCTAATGCCCGTGCTCCACAGAGAAGGGATCCATTTCCTTTCCAAGCTGATTTTTGCCAGCCCCATGGACCCTGGCACGGGTGGGGGAGGGTCTGAGGGGCTGTGAAGAAGGCAGGGGTGAGACAGGGCAAGCGTTGTTCTAAGAAGGAGTGATGTTAATCCTCGGGAGGCGTTTCTACTCGCTCCCTAAAAGACACTGTGTCTGAACTGAACCTCAGCCAGAAGGCTTTCATTACTTTAAGTTCCAAGACAGCCTTATAAAGATATTTCACTCACCACAGGTTTAGGAAGGCCCACTGGGTGCCAAGTTTCATTCGTCTGGTATGCTCTGGGCAGGTGGAGGCTGGTTGGAAGATGGGGGTGGGGAAAAGGCTTTGGAGGCCTGAAGTCAATGCTTCCTTACTCAGAAGAAGGGCAGGCTCAGACCCTGGTTGGTTGGGCTGTCCACACAAGGCCTCCAAAGTCAGTGCAGTGAACTGAAGTGAGGCCAGGTTGATGGGGCACTCGAATGAGACGTGGATTCATGTTCTAGAGTCTAGCAAGTCTTGGATTCCTGGCACTCGTGGGGCATTCCAAGTTTAACCATGAAATTTAGGTTAGGTTTAGGGCCAAGCTTAGAGTAGAAACCTTCTTGCCTGACAGGATTGGGGACTGTGCCCAGAGATTACTGGTTGATTGAAAAATTAAGTTAAGGGCAACATCACTAAATTGCTCAAAAATTACACACTTGTATAAAACTTTATTTCAAAGCTCCTTTTTAAAAAGTAATCGTGAGAAGCACACTTAACATGAGATCTATTCTCTTAACAAAATTTCAAGTGCACAGTACAGTACTGCTGGTGGTAAGTCTTGGCACAATGTTGTGCAGCAGACCATGAGAACCTATTCATCCTACATAACAGAAACTGTACACCCACGGAACAACTTCCGGTTTTCCCCTCCCCCAGCCACTGGCAGCCACCATTCCATTCCCTGTTTCCATGAGTTTGAGTAGTTTATATATTTTACATAAGTGGAATCCTACAGTCTTTGTCTTTCTGTGACTGGCTTATTTCACTTAGTAAAATGTCCTTCAGATTCATTCATCCTGTTGCTTATGGCAGGGTTTCCTTCTTTTTTGAGGCTGAATAATATTTCATTGGACGTATTATAGCAAATATTCTAATTTCAAATCTGAATGTCCATCATTTATTGATTTTTGGATACATGGCCAAGCCACCTTTAAAAAAATTTTTTTTAATGTTTTTTATTTATTTGTGAAACACAGAGAGAGACAGCAAGAGCAGGGGAGGGTCAGAGAGAGAGGGAGGTACAGAATTTGAAGCAGGCTCCAGGCTCTGAGCTAGCTGTCAGCACAGAGCCCAGTGTGGGGCTCAAACCCACAAACCGTGAGATCATGACCTGGGCTAAAGTCAGATGCTCAATTGACTGAGCCACCCAGGCACCCCTCAGCCACCTTCTTTAAGAAAGCTTTTTAGGGGTGCCTGGGTGAATCAGTTTAATGTCCAACTCTTGGTTTTGGCTCAGGTCATGATCTCACGGTCGTGGGATTGAGGCCCGTGTTGGGCTGTGCTGACAATGTGGAGCCTGCTTGGGATTCTCTCTCTCCTCTCTCTCTGCCCCTCCTTCTCTGGCATGTGTATGCTCTTTCTCCCTCTTCCTCTCTAAATACATACATACATACATACATACATACTTGGGGTAAAAAAAAAAACAGCTTTTTAAAGAAAGAGTTTGCTGACTGGAGTCCCCTGGCTGACGTTCTGCATAAGCTACACCTAGAATTAATGCACGACCTACAATTTCCAGTTTCCGTTTCTTTAAAACGGGAGTGACATTTGTTTGATTCAGAGGAATCTCATGCAGAGGGGTCTCAGTGAAGCATCTTTTTACATTTTTATAATTTTCTCAGTCTTTTATAATTTTGTCTCACCCACACCTAATTCAAAGGTATTTCTTAAAAAAAAAAGGGATAAAAGGGATTTGACTTTTTCAAGGTATTCCATTTAGTTTTCATGGAAACAACTATGCTTTATTTTGTATTCCTAGTTCAATCCTTCATGGAATACTGAATCAAATTATGTAAGCAAAATACCAAATAAAAGAGCACAAAAAGGTTTGAGAACAAACATGCCTGACTCTTTTAGCCTCCCTCTCAACTGGAGAGAGCAAAAGCAAAGGTAAGCAGGACAGGGGCCACCAGTTTGGCACCTGCAGTCTGCCTTGGTCGTTAGGTGTTTACAAAAGAATGGAGAGGCTGGCTTCTTTGATGAGTTGGTTACATGAGGGTCAGTTAGAGAACCTCTACTATGGCTTAGAACTTGCTCCTGGTACCGGCTTGATTGATAAAGTAAGATGCAATGAACACAGGTTAGGAATGTCCTAGTCTTGGCTTTTCAACATCAGCTTTAAATGATAATAATCCCTGTCCTGCTGCTTGCCTCACGGAGTTGTTCTGAGAATCAAACGTGAAGGTGGAAGTCCTTGAAAACCTCAGGTTGCTATTGGTGACAGCTTTAGCCTCCCTGTGTCTAGGCTAGTGTTTTTGGATTGGGGCAAGGGCTGGAGAAATGCAAAAGCTCGAGCTAATTTGGCTTGTGAACATGGCATTGAATAGAACCGGCTTATGGTCTTCTGTGATCCCTTGGATTTAAAAGTGAATGCAATGAAATAGAGACAGTCCAATGAGATATATCAACAGTCCTCCATTAGCGAAGCAGTCCCTCGGGCTTGCCGGTCAGTCTCCAGCACGCCATAAAAAGGATGCCTGCAGCCCTGCACTTGTAATTCAACACTAATGGCAAGAGGCCAGGAGCGCTGTGTAGACACTGTCCAAAGCAGGGGGACTCACGTGGCCCTTGAGCTGGCCTTTCTTCTGTCCGTACTTCACAGGATCGTCTTGCATCCATTTTGCTTTTTCCTTAAGTTAGGGCAAATACAGGTCGCAAACTCACCAGAGAACTGTGTTTTCCTTCATGGTTAACTTGCTTGATTAGTAAAATACTCAGACAAGAAGCAATTACGACCTGTATTTTAGAAAAGTATGCCCAATTAACAGGAAGATGATGCCAAACAATGTGTGAAAGATGTTTTGGTTTGGGGTAGGGGAGGCGTTTTGCGTGGCAAACATTCAAGCGAGAATGGTATTAAAGGCGACTAGAGGAATGGCCCTAAAATGAAACATTTGTTTTCTCAGATATGCAGTCGGAAATGCAAATGTGCAAGAGCAACAGAAAAGATTCATTGTGGTCTCAGATGAGAAGCGCATGAAGCCTGTCTCATCGGACACGCATCCTCATCGCCATCAGATAATATTTATTAAGCCTCTCATTCTCCTGTGCATTTATGTGCAGCTGAGTGCGGCCCCGTAATGGATCTGTGACTTATGGTGGTAACTAAGGTTTGATATAAAACGCCGTGGTCTGCAGACGTAACCGACCCTGGGCTTTAGTTCACCCTCTGTTCAGAAGATGGAGTACCCTGGGCGCTGTGGAAAACCAGGTGAAAGCAAAAATTTTAAAAGCCTGAAAGATGTGCTCTTCGTACACGGAGAAAAACAGGTCATTGAGGAAAACCAAGGAGACTAACGGTGATATTGTGACAGTTACCACTCATGACGGCGCCCTCCAGTAATGACCCCGTCTGCGCTTCACTGAACACTCCCAACCGCCCACACAACTTTCGGGGGGAGGCGGGGGGGCTCTCCCGTTTGCACAGGTCAGGAAACAAAGGCCCCAAGAGGCTGGGACTCACTGAGTTTCTGCAGCCTGGAGCTTCTGCACTGAGATGTCATCTGTTTGACTTCAGTCCTCTTGACTCCAGAACCTATGCGTATGACTCCACGCCGGACACGGCACACATGATCTCCCATGACTCTCAGATCAAACCAGAGAAGCAGAGAAGTGGTAGTTCTTACCCCGCTGACAGCTGAGAAGGGGCCCAGGGAAGCAGTGGTAAGCCGGGGGTCACACATGCTGCCTAGAAGTATCCACCTCCAGCCACCGGGGGAAACCTGCAATAGCTACTCAGAGCCCACCCTCCTGAGCTTCCCTTCGGACAGCCCTGTCCATGGTCTGACTCCTCTTGCACTTTGAACAAGAGGGGTCCAAGGGAGGGGAGCCTTTTGCTGAACCTCACAGGAGAACCGGAGCCATTTTCCTCCCACGTGTGAGCTCCAGGGCTCAAACACAAGGCAGAGCCTATTATTCAGGGAGGCATTGTTGGTTAGAAGTCCTAAGGATGAAAGGTCAGTAGGGGATACAAGAAATTGGATTTATTTATAGTATATGATCGAAGTGTACTCAGAGGTATTCTCATAGGTTGCCCAGAATAAGAGAGCACATTATGGCCAAGATGGTGCAGACATCCTACTCCTTTTTATTAAGCATGTTTATTACCCGGCAATTGGGTTAAGCGATTGTCCAACTGCTGAATTACTGTCCCTCTGATGGGCCAGCCTCACTGCCCTCCAAACCGCATGTGCAAGCGGCCTAATGGCTCCTCCTAGCATGCCCTGAGGGGGCCTGGTCTTCTCATCCCCATCCTTAAAATATTATTCCATTTTTTGACAAAAGCAGTAGGAGAAGACATCATAAATGGGTGATCATAAAAAACAGGTTCAATCTGGGGCGCCTGGGTGGTTCAGTCGGTGAAGCATCCAACTTTGGCTCAGGTTATAACCTTACTGCTCGTGAGTTCAAGCCCCACAGAGGGCTCTGTGCTGACAGCTCAGAGCCTCGAGCTGCTTTGAATTCTGTGTCTCCCTCTTTCTCTGCCCCTCCCCTGCTCACGCTGTGTTCTGTCTGTCTGTCTGTCTCTCAAATACATAAAACATCTAAAAAAAACTTAAAAAAATAGTTCAACTTGAGACTGGCTCACTTTTGCAGGGTACACACCCTGTATGATGCCCAAGTTCACGTTCCCCCAAAATTGTGGGGTAAAGGCCACCAAATGTCCCCTTAGTACAGGCTCCTTCTGACTCGTGCTCAGCATACACCCGGCCAGGAGTATCAAATGATGATAAAAACAGTTACTGCGCTGAACTGGAGGCTCAGTTACTACGCTGGAGAATTTTAATTTGTTTAATTATTACAACCCTCCTAGGCAGTGGTGCTCATTATTCCTGTATTATAGACAATGAATCCGAGGATTAAGGACATGAAATTACTCTCCTCTGAAGTCCACAGGAAGGTTTGATTCTACTATAGCAAGAAGCCTGGTCCTTCCGTGTTGGTTCATTCTTAAGCACAACCTCTTTTTCTTATGAACAAATACCCACAAAAAACAACATTGAGAACTAACCACACTACTGTTGGCCTACTGTGTGCACGATCTTTTCCTTGAGTGTGCATGGGCACACTCAGCACTTGAGTTAGATTATCTCAAAGCGAGCTTGTTTTGGAGTAAACTGATGCCGTTGCCTGTGCTCTCTATAGGACTTCAGAATCACTAAGGGCTACCCCTCGCCTCCTTGTAACCTCGGGGGCGCCATGTGCCGGGGTGGGAATAGGTGCACGTGACCGCTGATGCCGGAAGCGAGTGCCTGCCTTGGGACCCCAAGAATGCCTTCCAGCTGTGGTATCATTGCTGCAATGGCTGTGATCTGGGAAAGAATACTCAGATGCCACAGGACAGACAGCCGTAAGTTGCTCCCACGCAGCGCCAAATTTCAGCGAGAAGCTTTCTGGAGCTGACCATGAAGGTGGGGCTACTAGAGAACAGAGTGGGAAGCAGGGAAAAGGAGGCCCCCCATCATCTCAGGGTGATATAGGAGAGTCTTCCACTGCAGGGGACCTCTCTCCTGCTTACTTATCAGGGGACAGCTCAGAGTCAGCCTCCCTGCCATTCACGTCACAGCCACTGCTGTTAATAACACAAAGTAGAAATGGCCTGTGAGCCCCAAGTCCATGGACTGCACCCCAGCCAGGAAGGAGCCCAGCCATGTGGACCTCCTCTGGCCGCCTCTCCGCAACTGCAACACGGCTCTGAACCAGAGCTGGTACACCCAAGACTCACTGCACCCAAGGGTCCCGGGTCCATGTTGTCAAGGTGTACTCCATGGTCACTGTGATTGTGTACCTGGTCCAGAGCCTCTTTTATTGCCGTTAGTTGTCTGAGAGTAATAACCCTGGAAAATCCCAAAATATAACAACACCAACTATAATTCCAAGGACAACATGAATTAGCGCCTTTTCTCCAATGCTATATGCTAACCCTTTTATTGCCTGTAATAATAATACACAATTATGTTATAATGTAGGGTTCCTGTTTTGCTGCTCACTCACATAATGAACTATGGGTACACCTGGAGGCATTAATAAGGGACTTTATTAAAGTCAGGAGCTGGGGTGAAGCATGGGATCAAGGGGTCATCTGTAAAACACAGAACCTTCTCAAGAGAATCAATTTATTCCCCATTCCCGCTGAAGCCCCTCTTCGCTGCCGTCCACCTGGTGCTGGGCAAGCAGGCTTATTCTGGATATAGGAGATTAGGGGAAAAGATTTTTTAAAAATGAGAAAAAAATATATATAACTCCAAGATGCCTCACGCTGTGTCCTTAATTTGGAGGGCTTTGTGGTTGAGAAAAATAGATGCCATGATCTGCCTTTGTTGAAAAGGTGACATCTGGGTTCATTAAAGGGGTACGTTAGATTTTGATAAGGGCTATTTTTCTAAGTCATTAAATTGGTTTTTAGGAACTTTATACTCTCCTTCATTTGAACAATTATTAAACTATAAAATAGAATTGCACAATTGCGAAACCGTAATCTGAAATTTTACAGCCAGCTGTAAAATGCTGTATTATTAAACTATACTGAAGATGCTCAAGCCCATTACAACTTTTTAAATGAATTATAAAACCCTTTACTGCTGATCAAATAATCTTAAATTACAGTATTGTGTATTCTAACAATATGTTGAACCCAGGTTTGCTACAAAACAAATGTGCCAATCACAAAAACTCATTGCTTGAATTAAATTTGTGGAAGCTCGGGGCACCTGGGTGGCTCAGTCAGTTGAGCGTCCAACTTCAGCTCAGGTCATGGTCTCCCTGCTCGTGAGTTCAAGCCTCTTATCGGGCTCTGTGCTGACAGTTCAGAGCCTGGAGTTTGCTCTGGATTCTGTGTTTCCATCTCTCTCTGCCCTTCCCCTGCTTGGGCTCTGTCTCTGTGTCTCTCAAAAATAAATGAACATTAAAAAAATTTTTTTTTAATTTTTCAGAAGCTCACACTGATGGCATGAGCTCCTAGCAAAGCGAGAGCAGACGTTTGCAGGCTGGGTGGGACAGCCCTTCCGCTGGACAGAGGAGCCTTCCCCACGGGACCTGCGGGAGTGAGTCACACTCAAAGGCTACACAAGAGATACTTAGCAGAACCCTGTGCACTGTGGGAAGGCTTGTGGCAAGAGTAAATTTTTCCACTTAAATTCACCCTATAAATGAGATTTTTAAAAATGTCAAATATTTAGTTATTAAGTACCTCTGCTCAGACATACGTTATAGATGAACGGTGTCCCCCCCAAGATTTGTATGTTGAAGTCCTATTCCCCGGGTCCTCAGAATGTGACTATATTTGGAGACAGGTCTTTAAAGAAGTGATTAAGTTCTAATGAAGTTGTTAGGATGGGCCCCACTCCACCCTAACTGGTGTTCTTTATTTTAAGTTTATTATTATTTTTTTTATTTTGAGAGAGAGAAAGTCTGAAGCAGGCTCCACACCCTCAGCTAGGAGCCCTACCCGCGGGTCAAAACCACAAACCACAAGATCACGACCTCAGCTGAAACCAAGAGTTGGACGCTTCATAGACTGAGCCACCCAGGTTCCCCGCACACTAACTGGGGTTCGTGTAAGAAGAGATTTGGACACACAGAGCGACACTGGGGACACGCACAGGCCAAGTCAGTGTAAAGAAGCAGTGAGAATACAGCCATGTGCAGGCCAAGGAGAAGACCTCAGGAGACCCCAAACCTCGATCTTGGATTTCCAGCCTCCAGAACTGTGGGGAAGCACCGTCAGTTGTGGAAGCTCCCCCCAACCCCCCCATCTGTGATGCTTTGTTTTAGTGGCCCAAGCTGAGATAATGTAGGCAACTGCCCCCTGGGGTACAGGTGACGTGCACACCCACCTACCAGGAAGCCTGACCCTCAAGATAAGACTCCTGTTGTTTGGGGCCAGTTACATGCTGCAGGCTTCTATGTCCTGGGGGGTTTGAACACACAAGGGAAGGTGTGCTTCAGCATGTCTTATGGCTGCCTTACTGCAGGAATACCCAATTTTTGAATTCGGAATTCAAGTACTCTCCTGGATGAAGGGCTTGCAAAATGCTCTATAAGCAGTTATTTTGAAAACTGTTTTTAAAACAGCCTCTTTCCTCCCAGGGTGAATGTGGGTGGGTGCTGGGAGGGAGCCTGCCTCTGAGCTCATTGGCTGGCACTTGCAGCCGGGAAGATGAAGTCCCAGGAGCCCCCTGGCAGCCTCTCCCTGCTGGGAGTAGCCGGGCCCGTCACGCAGGGCCCCGGGGCCCCTTGGCAGCCTGGTCCAGAGCTCTGCAGTGAGGCTTCCTGGGGAGCCCGGGAGCAGCCTGGGTGGGAGGCCTGGAGGCTTAGCACTTCTGCTCAGGGAAGATCCCCCTCATGGCTCGCTTCTCCCAGAGCAGGGGAAATTAACTCATGCCGAGCAGGAGAGCATTATGCAGAGGAAATGCTAGGTGTAGCCAAGATTTGGATTTTTTTTTTAAATGAAAGCAAAGAAGTGCTAGAAAACCCTCTGTAATATGCAGAAGTGACAGAGACCATACACCAAAGACCATAAACCAAATACTACCAATAACACCCAGCACCAAGGTCATTTCAACTCCAGCTTTCTTATGAGGAGTTTCACTGTTTGGCCCTAGAATTAAAATTAGAATCTGACTAGCTTTTGTTCCTGGTTTCTGGGAGATAACCTCTACATTCCTGGAAGTTGTTGAGCTTTGGAATTCATTGAGCCCTTTGGATCATACCTGAGTTTATGGTAATGAGATGACTCAGAATGGGGGCTGGTCACCAGAAAGACCAGCTATGGGTCAAGGGGTTGGGGCTTTGAATCACGTGAAGTCAGCCCAACCTCCTGACCTCCAAGGAGCAGCGAGGGGCAAAAGATTGCACTAAATCACATGCCCAATGGCTCAATCAATCATGCCTACGTAATGAAACCCACATAAAACTCTGGTCACTGAAACTCACCTGGTTGGTGAACGCATGAACGCACTGGGAGGGCGATGTGTCTGCTCCCACAGGGAGAACGCATGAAAGCTCTCTCGGACGTCCCAGACCTCAGCCTACGTATCTCTCCATTTAGCTAGTTCTGCTTTGTATCCTTTATAATAAAACTGTAATTATTAGTGTAGTTCTTTCCTGAGTTCTGAGCCGTTCTAGAGAATTGAATCTGAGGGGTCATGGGAACCTCTAAATTTGTGGCTGATTGGTCTGAAATGCAGGTGGCCTGGGGACCCCTGAAGTGTCACTGGCATCTGAAGCAAGGGCAGTCTTGTTGGGGGCCGTGCCCCTTAACCTCTGGAGTCAGTGCTGATTCTGAGAGCCAGTGTCAGAAATGAGTTGTTCTAGGGACCCCAGTTGGTGTCAGGATAGGTGTCATTTCCTTTCTTTATGCCAGTTTATGACCCAGTCTGGCACCGCCATCTGCCAGACATTCAACAAGCATCTAGGGACTGATTTTAATCTATATCGAGTGGATGTTATCCAGGAACAAAAAGGTAAAGTGCAGTGATTTAGATAATATAGGGTAGCCATTTAAAACACATAGAAGGGGGCGCCTGGGTGGCTCAGTCAGTTAAGCCTCCGACTCCGGCTCAGGTCAGATCTCACGTTCGTGGGTTCGAGCCCCGCGTCAGGCTCTGTGCTGACAGCTAGCTCACAGCCTGGAGCCTGCTTCCAGTTCTGTGTCTCCTTCTCTCTCTGCCCCTCCCCCTCTCATGCTGTCTCTCTCTGTATCAAAAATAAATTAAAAACATTAAAAAAAATTAAAAAAAATAAAACACATAGAAGGGAAAGATGCTACTTTTCCATTTCTCCTCTCCTGCTCAAGCCTCTTTGTGTCTCAGGCCTACTGTCTGAAAAATGGGAATAATAATAGTACTGACCTCATGAAGTTACTGTGGGGATTAACTGAGTGACTATATATACATGTAAGGTGCTTAGGACAGTATTTGACTCATGGGAAGAGCTTATGCACATTTGCTTTATTAATACCCAACCATAAAAAAGGAGGTGATACACTGTTATCAAAGCAAATAGTTCTGGGCTCTGTCATATTAGATGGTTTATCATGTTTCTCCAAGTCGGGTTTGAGGGACCACTGGTGTATATGACACTACTTAGGTAGCACTGCAAACATTTTTTATTGTTTTAATTTTAATATTTAGAATTGACTTTAATGTATAAAGGATGAGCACATTGATTCACATATGTTTCAGATATGTTTTTAACAGCTTCGGATGAGTCTAAAAATTATACTGTTGATAGAAGTGAATATATCTCATTTAAACATAAATATTAAGCAACTACCAGTACTGGCAGAATGCAGATATGGGAGAGATTCAAAGTCTTGGTCTCAGAGGCTGAGGTGGGGCTGGTTCTCAAACACTGTCTTTCCTGCATCTAAGACTGTTTCCTGTTTACAGCTGTGTTCCTTCTTCCGAACGTCGCAACTGGTTAGAGAGATGTGTGCCCCGGCAGACAGTCCCACTCTGGCACCCAGAATGGACTGAGATCTGCCTACTGTCATGGCCCCGGGCACGCTGCCAAAGCTGGCTGTTAGGATGACACTCCCAGGACACTCCTTCTGGGCATGGTGACATGGAGTTTGGGACAGTTGTAAGCCCTCAGGACCTAGTCCTTTATTTTTATTGCCTTTTGGTTTCCCTTCCTCCTTGTCCTGGTGTATGAGGAACACCCGCACTTCCCTCCCTCCTTAGGACTTTCTAGAACGGCCAACTCTTAGACACGGCAGGATATCCCTCAGTTCAAATGGTCCTTACAAATGAAGAAAGTGCAATCTAAATCCTCTCTCCTTCATGGCCTCCCAGCCACCGAGAACACCCCTTCCTTTACGGCCCCAGGGTTCAGAGTCAAAGCTCTCGCACTTTTCATCAATCACACTAAGAGTGGTGGCCACTCACCAAGTAGATAGAGGATTGGACAGCCATGCTGGGTGCCAGTTTTAAAAAAAAATTTTTTTTAGCATTTTATTTATTTTTGCAAGACACAGAGAAAGAGAGACAGAGCATGAGCAGGGGAGGGGCAGAGTGAGGAGACACAGAATCTGAAGCAGGCTCCAGGCTCTGAGCTAGCTGTCAGCACAGAGCCCGATGCAGGGCTCGAACCCACAAACTGTGAGATCATGACCCGAGCTGAAGTCTGATGCTTGACTGACTGAGCCTCCCAGGCGCCCCAAGGGTGCCAGTTGTTTAATCCTCACTGAGGACCTGAGCGGCAGGTGACATTGCACAGCAGACATTCAGAGAAGGTAGGAAGCATGCCCCAGGTCACAGAGCAAGAAGAACTGGGCCGGGGCTCTCACTCAGGTCCATCTGACCCCACATGCTCTTCCCTGCAAGGCAGCTCCTAGGCTGTCAAGTACGGGTTAAAGGCAAGTGCCAAGGAGATGCACGCAGGGCAGCTCTGCCCACTGGAATCAGTGCACGACCGACCCCCGGCCAGGGGACTGATGTGGAAGTAAGCGCCTCACTCTCTCTCCGTCCAGCTTCCTGCCCTCCCACCAACCATCCTGTGCAAAATCCCACCACCCTGGCCTTGCTCTCAAGTGCCTCTTCTCTGGTGGAAGATGAACAGGACGCCAGAGCACCCCGTTGCTCTGCTAGCATAAATTGCAAGAAAAACATTTAGAATATTGATTAAGTGCTTCATGCTTGAAGGTTTAAATTTACCTCCTGTATTTCCAGGATTAGCTGACATAATGGGGTCAGTCTGCTGGCACAAATGATTTACAGAACACCCACTGGCAGCTTTCCTTTTAAAACCCAACACTTGGAATTTTCACTTGGTCACAGCCAAGGATCCCTGGTATTTAGCAGGTTTGGATAATTGCCTTCCCGCCGCCACATCTAGACTTTTGCGGGGGCTGGCCCTGGGAAGCGTTTTGAAATCACTTCCGGTTTGGTGTGGCCCTGGGACGTGGTTGAGGTGACGAGGCACTGAGGCAGTGGAGGGGTAGGGCATGCTCTTCTTCTGGGATGGGAAGGCTTGCTTCAGAAATGGATTATTTTCAATATTCTAATAGTCAATATTCTAATTAAATGTTTCAATACTCTAATATGTAGGAGTTAAATGGATAGGCAAATCTTGCCTCCCTTCTGTCCCTCTTACCGATCTGTAAAGATCCTACTTCCTATGAGCACCCAGCCCACTTCTATAGGCTTCAAACTTTACTCTGTGAAGAGAAAGAACCGGAGGGAGTAAGGGGGGCGGCCAGGGAGATGTCGATGTGGATTTCAGTCCAGTAGATGCTGCAGTTTTCCGCTCCAGGAAAGAGGCCCACTGCAAGGCCTTTGCTCCCACGGCCCACTGAGGGCCAGTAGTGTCCCTGTTGTGGGACCCTTAGGGCCAGTGTGGTCTGACCACCAAGGCAGACGATGGCCTCTGCACTGGGGGTTTTAGCGTAAGCCTCCCACCAAGGCGACTTTGGGGCTGGGCTCCCATCTCTTCTATGACTGAGAAAGCTGCATTGTGGGTCTTTCCTCCAATGCTGCCTTAAAAGCCCCACGAGGGAGAGGGGAGGAGCCTACCTGAGCTCTGTCTGCAATCTCTGGCCATGTCTCCCCACACACGTTTTCTTTGGCTCACAAGAAAAACTGATCTTTGTTGTGGCCCACACTGTTCACGTGAGCCCTCTAACTGGTCCCAGCTAGTCCACATCCACCCTGCTAGCCATGGATCCGAGTGTGAGCTGCCCCCAAGCTACCAGACTTTCTCCTGTTAATCACCTCTCTTCTGTAGGGGAAAGCAAGTGGCAAGGGGCAGGGGGCAGAGGCAGCAGAATCTTCCCGGGGATCCTCAGATGTAGCCAAGGGGCAGAATTCTCCCAGGTTCTCTCAACCTGTTTGACCATGGCATCCAAGACCGATAAATGCCACTTAAAAAAAATTTTTTTTAAATGTTTATTTATTTTTGAGAGACAGACAGAGCATGAGCAGGGGGACAGAGAGAGAAGGAGACACAGATCTGAAGCAGCTGAAGCAGGCTCCAGGTTCTGAGCTGTCAGCACAGAGCCTGATGTGGGCTTTGAACTCACAAACCGCAAAATCATGACCCGAGCCGAAGTCGACTGCTTAACCGATGGAGTCACCCAGATGCCCCGACAAATGCCACCTTAAGGGGGCTTCACTTTAAGCTTCCAGAGTTAAATAGTGAACAATGATGCCAAGGAGGGATTTTTTCCAATGCTTACATCTCCCAAAGATATTTACTTTAAATAAGTGGCAAATACAGTCCATTTGGTTTAAATATCCAGCTAGCAGACCACTCAAGTGCACAGAAGATGAAATAATTGGTAGAATTTTTAATCTTCCTTTGTTTTGCATGTGACCACTTTGTACAAGTCAAAGGGATATGCCAACAATAGCACAGCCTGCGTCATGCTTGTTACCAATATGATTGCCAATTAATCCTGACATGGGAGCTTGGCAGGTTACCAAAACCTGGTATTTTATCACCTCAGGGGGTTAGCACTTGGACATTTCTATGACATTTTATTCTAATCAATCAACTTTCCTTTTTTAAAGGCAAGCCTTTCATAGGAACTGCAGATGAGTCCTATACACCCCACACCCAAGGCCACCCATTCCCCCAAAAGAATTGTATTTGGTTTGTTGATAATTGCATTTTGAAGCCGACTTTTGAAAATGTTTATTCTTATTTCTTCCTTTCCGAAGGGGAAATCTATCTCAAATGTTAAGACAGAAACTCAAGTCCCCAAGAGTTTTCTCATATTATTGTATATTTTAAAATATTACAGGAGGGTACCTCTCAAGGGGAGTGAACTTTAGAGCTGCCAAAGACAGTTGACTTTCTCCAAATCTGTTACCAATGGATCCCGAGCTGGTTCAAGTCAGTTCTATTCTGAGTAATGACACCCGCGGCAGGGACAAACGCCACTCTAAGATATTTCTAGGACCCCCAGCAAATGGTAATTTATCTGGAGACAGGCAGGCAGGCCAAAGAGGGACAGATGGGGAGAATGGGTCTCCAGGGAGCGATACGACAAAGCGAGAGTCCTAAATCAGTGCCAGGGACCACGTTCTCGGGGCGAAGGCCCGTCTCCTATCACTCACTCATCCCCTATCCTCTGGCCTCCAATGGTTCCTTCAACTGTGGTTAGTATAGGTCATTCTAAAGACATCACCAAGCTGCAAAAAGTTTTACAGGCAAACTTTCAGTCTTTCTTCTATTCCCTGGCTCCTGGAATTGCATGAAGAATCTCATCTTAAAGCATGAACTGTGTGTTTTCCTTATTATTTTAATAGTTGCCTTCAGGAAGCATGAGGACATTACCACTCTCTCAACACCAGCTTCTCCTCTCCGACGTTTTCTATTCCCTCAACCAAGGTTTACTGAGATATAAATGACAATAAAAATTGTATCTATTTAAGGAATACAAAGTGACGTTTTAATACATGTACACAAGATGAAACGTTTATCAAGCTAATAAACATAGTGTCTATCACCTCATGTGGTTACCACTTTTGAGGTGGGGAGCTGAGAACATTTCAGATCTACTCTCTTGGCCAATTCCAAGTATACAGTATAATCTTGCTAGCTTTGTCACCATACCATGTATTAGAGCTGCAGATCCCATCCATCCACCTAACTGAAACCTGTACCCTTTAATCAACATTTCCCTACCTCCCCCACCACCCAGCTCCTAGTAATCACCATTCTACTCTGCTTTAAAAGTTTGATGCTTTTAGATTCTACATGTGAGTGGGATCAGGAACCTGGGGGACACTATGCTAAGTGAAATAAGTCAACTGCAGAAAGACAAACACTGCGTAACCTCCTTTTCTGCTTTTTACTTCTTCCTTTCTGTCCATTCCTAATTGAGAGAAAGAGCCCAGGTTGTCCACGTTTAGGGAATAAGGCAGAAGTACACTGGCTTCAGGTCCGAAATCCCTGCCCTTCCAAAGAATTACTCTGTGATTCCGGTTAAGTCCCTAGCCTTTCCCTGCCTTGGTCGCCTCATCTGCCGTGTCGGCAAGCAGGGCACACCACCACCATCCGTCTGCTGTCAAGGGACCCAGCGGCCAACTGACTTGGGATCAGGCATCACGTGGGACATTTTTTAAAGCACCATTCTGGAGGGTTCACTTTGCCCCAGGCACTGAAGCATTCCCCCCATCGATCCCCTCGTCTCCGGCAGCCAGGTCATCCTTGAGTTTTGTAGAGGAAGCCGAGGCTCGGAGAAGCCATGATGTTGGTAAGGAAAAGAGCCTGGGTCTGAACACAGGCTTGGCTAATGTGCTAAAACAGGATCACACGAGTCATTATTTACGAGGAAAGGCGAGCTTTGGTAGAGCCCGGAAGGGCTCCCTGGAAGTGAAATACGGCTTAGCTCCAGGCATGTGGATTCTGTGTGTGTGTGTCCCAGGAAAGAGTTGGTGTCTCCTCACTCCTTGGTAGTCCCACCCTTCCATCTCCCCCTCTGCTGAGAAGTTAAATGGCAGCCTTGACAAAAACATCACAATAATTTTACTCTGCCCCCTTGTTTATAAGCAGACTTCCTATCACTAATATAGGGGAGGGAAGGGCACTGTTTCTTGGGAACAGAGCTCATGCATCCCCTGAGGTTGCCAGGGCAACCTCGCAGCAGCACAGAGCCCTCCTCGCAAGCAGGGATGGCTGGGCAGATCTGTGTTGGAGGCAAAATATGTGTGGCCAAGACATGCAAGCGCCAGAGGAAGCAGAAGTCAGTCGCTGTGATCTTGGTGGCGGAGGAGGGGAGCAAGGGAGAGGAAAGTGGGGAGAATGCCTCCTTCTGGCTAACAGAGTCCTCTCTCCTGGAGAAAACTGATGTCATGGAGTCTCCAATGATGGCTCTCCTTCTGAAATGTCCTCTATGAATTTGGTCTGACCTTCCAAAAATGTTGACAAGCTGCATCTTGTCCATTGTTTGAAAGTTCACCGAGGAGAGGTGTTTTTTGAGCACCCATCTGCACGAAGTTTCCCAAACACAGAAAGAACTCAATAAACAGGATAAACACTACATCTGCGGTCACGCTCTGTGCACTCAGACACGGGCAGCAAGGAAGCCGGTGGTGCTGCAGCCAGAGCTTGCCTCGTCCACCAGCTGGGAACCATCTCTGGCCCGCTATTATCACTGAATGGCACCAGAGTCCTATCCCTCCTCTGGCCACTTGTCTTCACTGATGCTAGAATCTGGGTGGACCCAACAAGAACCGAAGGCTGACCTAGGAGGAAGCAGGATGCGGAGCACTGGTTGGAGGTGAAGAATAGATCCTGTTTCTGTGTGGTGTGATGTCGAGCCCCAGATCCGCCTCTCACCGGCTGGGGGACTCTGTGCAAGTCACCTCCCCTCCCTGAGCCTGAGGGCTCTGCTGCAAGATGGAGCCGTTAGATGCTATGATACTCCCCACGCTTCCTCTTAGTTCTGGCAGTTTCCACACAGTACTCTGGAGATTGGATGTGCTCAGGAAATGTTTTAGAAGCATGAAGAACATCTCGTTGACCCTAGGCTGTGTGGCTTCCGCCCTCCCTTCTCCTTAGCGTCATGTGTGTGAGTGTGTCTGACAGGGCATGTTCGGGGGTTAGACACAGGAGGACGGGGCACAGACCCATTATCCCTGAATGACATCCAAGAAGAAGAGAAGAGATGTTGTGGGAGAGAAGACAGCAAGCAAATCAGGAGCAGAAAAACTGCCCCAATGGTCTGCAGGGAACAAAGGGGGTTGTGGGTCAAGAAGGGTGGGGAGAGAGAAGGGAAGGGATGCTCCAGTGACAAGTGTGAAGTGATAGCACAGTGCCTCGCACATGACCCCTTCCCCAGCATGGCAGGAAGCCGAAATTATCATGGGGCCACCACAATCCTCAAGAAAGCCACGGAGTCTCCTAGATTCCCAGCCCCAGTTCTGTGACACAGTCTCTGGAGGCTCGAGCAAAAGTGTTACCTCACCCAGCGCTGGTGTCCTCAAGTGCAAGAACAAGGTTAAGGATAATACTATTATTCTTCCACAGCCCTCAGGAGGATGACATCCAAAGAGGTAAAATGTGTGAAAATATTTTGCAAACATATAAATATGCAATGTCTTGCTAAATAGCTGAGTACTCATTACTACGGAAAAAAATCAACGAAAAGGAAAGTCAACACTCTGCTTTGACTAAAGGCAGAAAACCACTGTCAGCACGCCATTGTGGTTCTGCCCTCACAGCTCTGGATTAACCCCAAGGAAGTCTCTCAGCCATTCTCCCTGGCCTCTATTTGCGCAAGAGGCTTCGTAGGGAGCTCCACACGGCTCCTCCCACTTCGGAAAAGCATTTCCTTCTGTTTCTGGAAGAATGAAGCCATATGGGACTCTACTTTTGCATCAACACCTCCCTAGTGACACTGTCTCTGGTTTACCTTTCGATAGAGTTAAATACTCCACACTGGGTTTAAAGGACAAGGATGGCGACAAACCCAAGAGTACCTTCCCTTTCAGTACGTTGCTGCTTTGTAGAGAACACAGAAGGAGCATAATACATACATCAATAACCAACTCCCCTCTTCCATTCACTCTACAAACACAAAGCTTAAAGATTCACCTGCCCGGCCCCCTTATTTTCCAGGTGAAGACACGAAGGCCAACTACAGGTACCCGGGCCAAAGTCATGCTTCCAGCAAATGGGCGTCGGTCCCAGAGTCCGTCTTTCTCCCCACTCTCTGGCACTTCACAGTCTCCATTTATCATGGTTCAATGCACTGTTCAGATTCAAACCTGAGCAGCCCTTCACCGCTAGCCATCTCCCTTTAAATGCAGTGCAGGAAACTGGTCTGTGTTCTCCCCAGAAGTGAGCTCCAGCAGGGGCTCGGGCTCGACTCTTACCTGCAAATTTGCACAAGGTGGTAAAACGTGGGTGGGGATTTCATTCTCAGACCCCGCTGGCCCCAGGGGCTTGTTCTTGACCCGGAAGGCTGTGGTGGTGGTGGCAGTGGTGGTCTGAACTGGGAGGGCTGGCTGCCACACAGTCACATCGGAGCCATTGCCAAAGGCTTGAATTGCATTTTCTGCAGTGAAACAGGAGGAAATCCAATTTCAAAGTCAAGCAGCAAATGTAACAGACAGGATACATGAAGCCAGAGAGGCACACTAGAAATTCTGATTACAGTGTTGGACTTCTCTGAACAAAACCCATCCATCCATCCACCCTACCATCAGGTCGGGGGCCCAAAAATCAATCCATTCATTAAACACTGAGATGGACACGTAGGTATCCTCAAAGTGCAACAAGTATTGTTCTTATTTATGTACCAGGTGCTGAGCAAGATGCTTGTCCTGAAATACTCATCAGTCAAGCGCTGTGAAACCCAGCCTTAACCTGTATTTTGGGATCACCACCACTGTCTCATCTTTCAAGAACATCCTTGCGCTCTCATAAAATTCTATACTAAAAGCAAACTAGTTAGTGCCTTTTTGAAAAAAGTAACATAATCTTAATTATGAGACGGGGGCAAGTTGGTGGCATCGCACTACCTTGGCAGGCAGTAAAATCAAACAGCAAAATAATGTGATTCGCTACTGCCACAGAACACTCTGTACCCGCTCTGAGTAGCCACTGTGAGCCAGGCATTGCTCAAAGTACGGATGTAACCAGTTTCTTTAAAAGAAAATTCTACCCCACACCTCATCAATATATAGTGAAAATTTAAGTAAGATTATTTTTTCCCTTTCTGCTTCCAGTCTTCCAAACAAAATCTGCATAATTAGGTCGGAGCAGCCCTGCTTAAATGAAAAGTTTAAAATGTAAAACTTTAAAAGCTTATTACAATTTCATGGGATTAGATTGTTTTCATGGCAAAAGTAAATTGGTTGTGTGTTGTTCCCCTCCCCACAATGAATTAAAAACAGTTTTTAATCAGGTCCTCAGGGATTTGGCCTGGCTTTAGGAATTTTTTATTTCATATCCATTGTATAAGAAATCAAACTCCCCCATTTGAGACCTGAATGTGCAAATTGTTAATATATGACTCCTCGCTGGCATGTTTTCGGTATACAAGCCAGAATAATTGAAGCCTAATCTTCCTCTTAGAAGTGACATTTTGTTCTAAAATTGTTATCTTTTAAGTTTGGGCAAATTGGAAGCTTGTTTTCCAAAACTTTACATTTTTTTAGGCTGTAAGAAACAGCTTTGAATGAATATAAGTATTTTTTATGCTCCTAGCCGTGTTACTCGGCTTCCTGGCTCGGTGGAATGCAGAGAAAGAGGTGCAGGGGGGACTGTTTGCCTCAAATGACCCAGAACAACCACCAGCACAAACCGCAGAACGCTCCTTTGTCCCATACAGATCCGAGAGAGCCCCCTCCCATTTACTGGAACTACCTGTGCTTTCTGGGGTGTTTGCCTTGCACTTGGGGAGTCGATTCGCTTATTCATTTTATTTACTCAAATGTCAATGGCACATGTACTAAGTGCCAGGCGCTGTATGTGCTGGACATGCCACAGTGAGCATCAGTGATGGCAACAGAAGACAGGAGCCTGTGTCCTCATGGGGATCCCATGTGGACTGGGGAGGCGTGGAGGTGAAATACAGTACATTTCAGTGACGAGAACTGCTTGGAGGTGATGAACCAGGAGTGGGGCGCTTGGTTGGTTCAGTAGATTTAACGTCCGACTCCTGATTTCGGCACAGGTCAAGATCCTGAGGTTTCTGAGTTTGAGACCCGCACTGAGTTCTGAGCTGATGGTGCAGAGCCTGCTGGGATTCTCTCTCTCTCTCTCTCTCTCTCTCTCTCTCTCTCTCTCTCTCTCTGCCTCTCTCTCTCTCAAAATAACTAAATTTAAAAAAAATAAGGAGGAGTAAGAACCAATTGGGGAACCGCAGTTCAGATACAGCAGTCTGGGGAGGTGAAAGTAACTTCTGGAGAAAGACCTGAGTGACAGTAACTGATAACTTACCACCACCCCAAGCTCCTTCTTCTCTTTCTTCCTCTCATCTTGGCTAGGTACTTTGGCTTAAAAGTAACTGTTTTCCCTCCCAATAACCAGAAATAAACAATCGGTTAACGTTGTGCTCATGACAGAGGCATCTGGGAGAGGTCTGGCTAATCTGAAGGCAGAAGAATTAGCTTACTGCCTTTGGGCTGGAATCTACAAATTTCAATTCCTTCTACTCAGGAGCCCTTCACCAGAGAGTGAATTTACAGGCGCTACGTCTTCGGAATGCTGTGCCCTGTCTGATCAAAGTATGAATGAAATGACTATGAGAACTTCTGGCTGGCTTTGGTCCCTGTTGAAGACCACATGTATTTCTTTTTATTGAAAAGTCATTAGCAAAAAGACGCCAGACTCTTCTCCCCTTCACCAAAATATTATTAAGCAGGGACCCCTTTAATTTCTCCAAGAGGGAGCAGTTTTCCAGCCAGTGTGAGAATGATCTCTCACACACAATGACCTATACTGTCATTGCTTTATCTTCATTAAAACTTGCGTTTTGCCAGAAGACTCTGCAGGGTGTGGAAAAGAGGGATATATACACACTTCTCCTTTTTTAAGTCAAGACCAAACAAGAGATCTGAGGTACAATTCAGGGGTGCTCCCAACGTCTTAGCAAATGCCTCTGCACTTCTGAATATGTCTGTGATTTTCATTTCACTTAGGCATCCAGAGCTTGTGTTTAAGATGATTAAAACATTTCGCTGTAGCCACGCTATTAAAAGTGCCTAGTAAGCAAATCACTTATTTGCTTTTCAACCAAGGAAATAATAGGTTTTAGAATAAGTAACACGTTAAAGCTTTTCCATGGATACATGGTGAATTGTTAGCTAATTCTTTGGTAGTCGGTCACTGCATAGCAGAGCATCGTGGAGGACTGTCATAGCTCTGAGAGGGTTGGCGGAACCATAATTCCTAGAAATTGCTCCAATACCTCCCACCAGGAAATTACGCCTGGTCCCCAGTGTTCAGGCATTTGTTCTTGGCCAACGGGCTCTTTAATATCAGGAATGAGGCAAAAGCAAATGAGTCCCCCTCTGGGGACAGGGGTTGCCGAAAAAGGCCCTCGAGTTCCAGATCCATCTCCGGCTTGGATGGTCTATACGAATAAACAGCTATTTACTCAACTGTGAAATGGAGACAATAATATTCGTATCTCCGAGGGCTCTTTCACAGATTACAGTAAATGAGATAATATACATATTGCACTCCCTATAGAGTGAGTCGAAGGCGCCCAATAAATTAAAGGTGGCTGCCACACAAATGTGAGTGAGGCACTCAAGCATCTCAGCTAGCTTGTCACCTCCGATGTGCACATCTCAGTGGATGGAAGAAAGACCTGGTTCGGACTGATGCATGCCCACTGTTCACACCTGTACAATTCTCTCGATCACTCTCCCTTTGAGAAACTGTTTCCTGACGGCCTGAAGGACACTGCATCATAACCGATACTATTTCCAAGCAGGGGACCCCCCCGCCCCGAGTGCTCAGCTCTGTCTCCGGAGATTACGCCTCCTGAGGCCCCGGGCCGCATCGCAGGCTTATCCCACTCAAGAACTGTTGCGTCTCCTCTGAGCCAACCCCGCTCATCCAGGGGGCTATTGATGCTAATGTTCTAATTTTCCTCAGAGAGCCCTCGGAGGCCTACCCCCGTCTAATCCGTCTGAGCTTCTCACATCGTATATTGCACCCAGGTTTTAAGAACCTTTGGAACAGACTTTGCGTTGGTTGCCAAGATCAAAATTTGATCTGTGGGTAGGAGATCCGACATAACGCACCCTCCGTTGTTTGAATCTCTTGCTCTCTTAGGCCTTTGGATTCACAGACTTGGCAGCACTGACTTGGTCTGTTCCCTGCTGCATTGTGTAGTGTGGCCGAGAGATGCTGGATTCACCATTAGTGATCAGGGAAAAAGCGACAGAGAGAAAGAGAGAGAGAGAGAGAGAGAGAGAGAGAGAAGAGGCAGACACAAGAAACATGAAGGCATAGCGTGAACACAGAAGAATGCATGTTTCTGTGTTGGCTTCCATTTTTTTTAACTCACTAAGACAAGTATTGTCCTTGAAGAAATTCAAAAATTTGAAGCACTCTTCCAGATCATTCCCACTGTTGCTGCAGTCACACCATGGGGCCACGCTGAGGCTACTGGAGTCGATGTAGTTGGGGGTCATGACTGTACCTAAAAGAGTAAAAACAAGGCATCTTATTCCTGTGCGACGATACGGACTTTTCTCTAGCCTAAAAGAGAAAACAAATGTTGCTCTGATGGTGGATGCACCATGGATAATTACAAACACTGTGTTTGCTGAGTGGGAAATTATGTTAAGCAGTGCATTTTCTTGGCAATTTATCTTGAGCACATAAAATAATTTACACATTTACTTAAAAAATTATAACAGAACTCCTTGAGCTGCGCTTAGGGTATTTTTTCTGCCCAAATGGTATGGATGTTACGGAGTAGGAGAGAATTAACTTAGAATGCATGAGTTCCCAAATCCCTTGCATTTTCTCGAAAATGTCATTAATCTTCATAAATAGATAGAACTGGTTTTACATATCTTAAAAATCCTTTTAGGATTTTGAATCCACTTTCCTCGGAAGCAAATGGCTTCTTCAAAGTAACACAGGAAAGCTTAGAAGTTATCCTTTGGGTTACCACACATCCTGAACCTATACAGCAAGGCCCCTGCTCACCAGACTCTCAACTGATTTAAATCAAGTCTTCCAAGTTGTGAAGGAATTGGAAATAAACAATGGAAATTCTCTAAGCTGATGGCTTCTATTGTCTCAATAGTCCTCAAAAGTCCTCAAAGAAATGCTGGGTGGTCTCTCTTGCCTACATCATCCTATATCCATGGTTGGTCTGCATTGGTGCAAACAAACAACGCATTTATACTTAATACAACCCAAATGTCTTCTTCTGGGTGGCTTGTACCAGGCAAAGCCTGTTCATGCCAAGAAGCCTTCTGTTTTTATACATTTTGTGGATGTAAGAAGTAATAGGGGGTCAGTAATCCACAGGATAAATTTGGTTCATAAACAGGAAAAAAAATTCTTGGCGAGCTCTTCTGAGTCAAGGACATATCTTCTTTGCTCTACATTCCTTACCAATTTGAACGACATTATCTCCCATTATACCTTAGGATGGGAGATTTGACCAACAATAGATAGTAAGCCCCTAACTTTGAGTGAGAAAGGTAAAGGCACCCCAAACATGGAGTCAAGAGGCTAAAAGGTGTCTACTAAGAAACCGCTGAATGCCTGGCACCATTGTGCATCCCTGCCATAGGGAAGAAGCAGGCACAGGCTTTGACTTGAAAGAAGTTAGAACCAGTGTGGAGGGAAAGATCCAGACCCAAGAGGGAAATAAATTTTGGTCTGTAAAACGCATTGCCTCAACCATTTCATTCCATTACATGATGAGTATTTCATCAACCTCAGGCATGTAATGGTTTGCCAGGCCAGAAATGCCTGGCAGCAACATGCCTTGGCTACTCATGGAGGATTTAATGAGCATGTATGCCTGGAAGGATACGGACTAAGGTGATAATAGTGATTACAACTGGGTGAAGAGTTGTAGATCCTTCCTAATGTCTCCTTTGGGTTTCTCTGTAATTTTTTAAGCTTTTTATAATGAGCATGCCTTAATTACTTCCATTGGTTCTTAAATCTATAATTCCATAGTTGGTAAGTAACACCTAACTAAAGACTAACTTACGTAAGAAAAGGAAAGACTGAATGCAAATTTGGAACACGGACTTAAGGAAGATACACATTTTCCTTTTGGGACACATCCACAAAAATGGTACACAACCATGGTGAAAGGCATTGCCCAAGAGAACACAGGTATCCTTTCACGAAAGGCTGGGATGTAATATCCCTGCATTAAGTACCATCAGTGATTTTTTCTCAAGATCTCTTGCTGAAGACACTCTGGTGACCAAAAAATGTAGTCTGTGCTGTCACTCTTGGTGGGAAGTTCTTCCTGCCTAGTGACTTGTACGATCCTGACAGGGACACACACCATGGCTGAGCCATCACACTTGTGACAGCTGTGATTTTCCTCACCCTCCACAGCCTTCACTATGTGTTTGTCCTCAAATGTCAATCATGACAGAGCCTTACCAATGAGGCTTCTTCAGGCCTCAGGATCTGGAACACCTGCCTTTCTTCCTGCCTACCCTTTTATCCACGGCCACAAATCTGCCTCACGCCTGACTCTTCTAACTCACTGGTCTCCTTAACTGTACTGTCACCCTGAATGCCCAGAACCTGCTTCTTCTAAAGCCTCAGGTCTTGAGAGATAGGAAACACTGTGTCTGCTATATCTGTTCTCTGGGGGACATTTTCGGCTACATCACCCCCTGCATACCAGAAGCTGGATTATCAAGAATATCACTGGGGAGAAGGGCCCCAGTTGGTTAGGGGTTTTATTTCCAAAGGGCCATTTCTGGGGAACAGCCTTTTCTATTTCCCCCGACCGAACGACTTCCACGTTCCCTACTCCAATGAACTTGGTTTGACATTGATGCCCTTTTCCCACAGCCATGCTTTCCTTCTGGCTGTTGTTCTGTGTGGTCAGTTCCCCACCCGAGATGCTCATCAGGTGCTCAGACTGTAGCCTCCTGCACTGTGCTACTCTCTGCTTCCTGCCTCTGCCCTGGCACAGCCAGGATCCTCAGTGGCCCTTTTGTCATGGGTGAGTCCTATAGGGAGGGCTTAAGAGCAAAACCCCAGCACAGAGACATTCTTCCTTTCACAGAGAGTGGCAGGTGACAACGGGAAGAGTCTGTGAGTATTTGTAAACTTGCCTCCCATCCCGCTTCTCCCGGATCTTACCAATAAGCCCTGAGTAGGCGAGGAGACAGTCAGCATAGTTTTCCTTTAGACAGCTGCTGGCAGACCTTGACTCCGGTTGGCAGTTGGTAAAAAAATCCGCAAGGCGAGATCTACAGTAGGAAGAAAGGGCAAGGGGTGTGCTTTGAAATACCCTACGTTAGCTTCTGGACAAACGTAACTTTTCTTTATTCCTTCGTTGATATGCCTTTGTCCATACCAAAGAAATATAGAAAATATGAACTCTTAGAATGTTAGCATTGTCTCTTATACAACCCTGCCTTCACCGTCCCCTCCTTCACCCAGCCCTTGCCTACCTGTGTGTCTGCTTATTTACAGGGAAGTCTTCAGGGCCTGTAACTGGAGAGATCTAGATGCTTTGAAGTTTCCGTTCAATATTTATTTCTGACAGACTTATTTGCATCTTTAGGAAATATGCTTCTCTACACACTCACCAGAGATCCACACTGGGAAAATATTTACTTTATACAGAAACATGTCCCTGGCATCAAAATAGGATCCTACAGCCCATCTGCTCCCGTAATTCCTGCTGGCTTTAAACATACGTGTATTTGTCTTGTAAGTTATCTCTCATCCAACAGCCGAGGGGACAGAGATTTATTCCAGCCAAGTGACACTGAGGAGGGGCTTGTCTCTCCAGAACTGATGGGGAAAGCAGGAGGGACAGGGATGCTCTCTCTGGATGCGCTGACTGGGGCTTCAGTTGGAGGCGGTGCGTGGAGAGGCCACCGACCACCTGCTGCGTGTGTCTGTGGTGTGGCTACGCCCCGGGGGCCCGCGCAGTCCATCAGGAAGGCCCTGAGCAGTGGCGACATTGCAGAGACCCAAGAGGGTGAAGAAGGGTCAGAGACACTCTGGTCTGGGGAGGAAGAGGACTCTTTGTGGCTAACTGGCTGTTTTTCAATCTGAGGAGGATATTGTTGGAGAAATCCTGAAAGAGGACGGGGCCACCTCTGAGGTCATCTCGGCAGACAACAACTCCCCTTCTGAGTGGAGAACACAATGGACTTCAAGAGAATTTAAATTATCCAGCCATTATGGGAGACAATAGATGGCTGTCTCCGCTCTTTTTGCTTCAGCGTGCCCAAGTTGGCAGCCAACACACACAGGGCCATTTTTACTTCTTTCCACGCAAGACACTGTATTTACTCAGTACACTTGAGGATACACGTGAGCTTGTGCCAGTGGGGCAGAGTGAGGAAGTGGGTGTGGAGATCAGAGGTCTGTAAAAGGTCTGCAGGAAGCCCATTAAGGGCTACAACTCTAGCTAGAAGAGAGTCAGAAGGCCCGATGAAGTCACCTGAGTTCACTGCCACGGCAGAGGCCGCACGGTGTTTGGAAAGGGGCGGTGTCTCCTCGGAACATTTCAAACGGGTGTCGGAGCCTCGCTAGCCATGCTGATCTGTAAACTCTGTACAGGCACCTGGTTCCATCACTGCCAATCCCAGGGACAGGTGCTGATGCTAAGTGGCTTGGCAAAATCCTCCAAACGAGGCTTGTGTGTGCCTGTATGTGTGCCCGGATCTCCCACAGTCTAAGCCTAGTTGGTGTTTTTGGACTCTAATTGAACCACTGAAGGGCATAACACCGGGCCATTTTCTGTAGCCCAGTTAAAGGATTTAGTTTTCAGAGGAAATCCCTAAAGGTGGTTCAGGCTTACTCAACTGGCTCCAATGGCATCCGGCTTGGACTGAGTGTTAATTTCAGAAGAACTTTCCTGGTCATGAAAGTTAATGATCTAGTGCTCCTGGGCTCCTAACTCTGCAAAGGCCAAATGTGGCTCGGGCAGCTGGGGCTCCAGTTCTGCACACAACCAGAGCTGCTCTCTCTCCCTGGCAGTCCTGCGCTCCCTCCCTGTCCCCCAGAGATGGACAAAAGGTCGCTCTGTCTCCAAGTCCCATTTCTTGTAGTCTCTCAAGCAGACTATTAACCGAACAGCTCCGTGACTCGGATTACTATCCTTCAGCGAGAGGCTAATGCCACCAGATTCATTTTGTTTAACAACCTCAGAATTGACTCACAGTTGGACTCTGGAATGAAGGGCTAATTGAGTCAGTCTGCTGCAGAGAGTATAACCCTGATTGGGAGGATAAAACCAGATATACTGCTCTGCGCAGAAGCCTGGACAGGCTGCTTTGCGAGAGAAGATTGTCAACACAGATCCCTGGTCCTAAGAGGAACACAGCCAGGGGACAGAAAAGAGTTTCAAAATAATTTTGAGTACACGCAGCACTGCTAAAACACTAACATTTCCATGGTTCTGTTTTTCACATTGGACCCACCTCCTACTGACATTTCTACTTGGAGACAGGATAGGGACTCACATTTTAATGAGAGAAGAAGTAAGAGGAAGTTTATCCAGCACTGTGTTGGAGCCAGCTCATTACTGGCTGACTGGTGCATTTGCAGGGATTTGGGGTAACATGATGGTGGTAGGTTGAGAGGAACGATCATGGGGGTATTTACACCATGGTGATCAGCAAACACTGTAAATGGCGGCTCTGTGTTGTTCTTGGAGAAATGATTGTTTACTGTGTATCTGCACAACCTTGTTTCGAACCAGTAGGATGGGTTCAAGCATCTTGATAAAGCACCTGTCATGTCTCGGGAGTAACGTCTCAGCCCTCCCGGTGGGGCTTCCTCTCCATCCCATTCACCTCTGGGCCACGTGAAATGATGTAGGATGAGTTTTAATCTCTGGTCCTTCCATCTCCCAAAGAAAGAAAACAGTTGGCCCTCAAACACCCTTCCTTCTGAGGGAAGCAAATTATGAGAGACTCTTGAATACTGAGAACAAACTGGGGACTGATGGGAGTGGGGGAGACAGAAAGGGGTCATGGGCATAGAGAAGGGCACTTGCTAAAATGAGCACTGGGTGTTATATAGAAACCAACTTGACAATAAACTATAAAACATCTTCTCTTACAGATGGACACAGTCCTCTGATATCTCTCTCTTTTTTTTTTAAGGTTTATTTATTTATTTTGAGAGAGAAGAGAAAATTCCAAATTCCAAGCAGGATCTGCACCACCAGCATAGAGCGCAATGCAGCCTCAAACGCATGAACCGTGAGATCATGACCATAAGCCTGAGTCAGACACTTAACCAACTGAGCTACCCAGGATCCCCGTCCTCTGAAATCTCTTAAAGCAACACGTTGGTACAAAGCACCTGACTTGTCAAGTCCATGGTTCCGTCCCCGAAGGATGAGCCATGTGCTTGTGAGGTAGTCAGTAAACTCCGTCTCTGAACCGGACCCAACGGGAGAGACAAGTAAAGGGATGATAACAATACAGTGGCAAGTTCTTGATGAATGGCAGAAAGGCAGCTAATAAAAATAATATTGAATATGAATGAAGTGCTCAGTATGTGTCAGGTATGTCTTTACACGCTTTTTTTTTCCACAACTCTAATGAGGTAGGGGCGGTCGTTTCTTATCCAAATTTCCGAGGAGGAAACCACAGCTTAGAAGTTTAGACTAGAGTCAAACAGCAAGCAGTAGAACCAGGATTTGACAGCACACGTTCTGATGCTGTACATTAAGCTTTTGATGCTACACAGTGAGAGACACCAGTTTCGGAGAAGCCATGACATTCGGTCTGAGAATCACAGGATGACTCTGACCAGCAGAGGTGGAGGGGGTACCCCAGGCAGGAGGGGGCAGCTGTGGCAAAGTCAGCATGCTCATAGCACTTCCAGGCTAAAGATAATGGAATATCTGTCTTGCCAGATATCGACTTAAGGTCTTGACATATATACCCACATTTAATACAACAACCTTAGAAGGTAATCCTATCAGCCCCATTTTACAGATAAAGAAATGAGGCAAAGAGGTTAAGTAACTCCCTCCAGGTGATAGAGCTCTGTGATGGAGCTGGAACGCGACCAAACTCAGTATCAGTCTCCAGAGCTGGAAATCATTCACAGCCATTACAACTTAACATACTCATCACCCAGAAAATTGTCAGTAGTTCACTTGAGATGGCTGAGCCCCAGGTGGTGGATGGGGAGTGATGGGCGATGATGCTGGCAAGGATGTGAAGAGCCTTGAATGACCTAAGAGCTTGGATTTTATCCTAAGACCTGTGGGAACCACTGACGGTTTTTATTTTATTTATTTATTTATTTTATAATAGTTTATTGTCAAATTAGTTTCCATATAACACCCAGTGCTTCTCCCCACAAGTGCCCCCCACCATGACCATCACCCCTCCCCCCTCCCCCTCCTCTTTCAGTCCATGGTTCGTCTCCAGTATTCAGTAGTCTCCCTTGATCTGTGTCCCTCACTCTTCCCCTCTCTCTTTCCCCCTTCCTCTCCCCATGGTCCCCTGCCAGGTCTCTCCTGCTAAACCTATGAATGCAAACATATGGTATCTGCCCTTCTCTGCCTGACTCATTTCACTTAGCATGACACCCTCAAGGTTCATCCACTTTCCTACAAATGGCCATATATCATTCTTTCTCATTGCCATATAATACTCCATTGTGTATATATACCACATCTTCTTGATCCATTCATCAGTTGATGGACATTTAGGTTCTTTCCATGATTTGGCTATTGTAGAAAGTGCCGCTATGAACATTGGGGCACATGTGCTCCTATGCCTCAGCACTTCTTTATCTCTTGGGTAAATCCCTAGCAGTGCCTATTGCTGGGTCATAGGGGAGTTCTATGGATAGTTTTTTGAGGAACCTCCACCCTGTTTTCCAGAGCGGCTGCACCAGTTTACATTCCCACCAACAGTGTAGGAGGGTGCCCACACTGACGGTTTTTAAACAGAGAAGTAACATGAAGAAGAAGAAGAAGAAGAAGAAGAAGAAGAAGAAGAAGAAGAGGAAGAATAGGAAGAAGAGGAAGAAGAAGGAGGAGAAGGAGGAGAAGGAGGAGGAGGAGGAGGAAGGATGCACAGAGAGGCAGGTTTTACTAGAATGGAAGTCAAGACTGTAGAAAGAAGGGCATCAAGGTGCAGGCGACTCAGCACACAGTGGTGCCATGGGGGAATGCAGGGGAGGGGAGGTGACAGGCCAGCAAGGAAGATGGTGAGGTGGGATGCGAGCGTCTGGCAGGTGGTTACAGCCTAAGCTCTCCATCTGCCCTGTCGCCAACCACGATCTGAGCACCTGCTACCCTCCAGCCCCCAGCAGCCCAGGACAGCCCTTGCTTCCCCCGCCCATCTTGGGTAAAGAGCCATGTGGTAACCTGTTTCAGTGGCTTCCCTGCCTGGGCGGCGCTGATCCAAACACAAAAGCTTAAACGTCCAGTGTGGGATTAACAAAAAAATTCCACAATTGGATTTCTTCTGGAGACATGAAATCTCCATGACTACGAGCAGTGATGAACCGGATTGTTTTTCTCTGAGAAAATGAAGAGGAAATGAATAGGCACTAATGTAGACATGCATCTCCCTCCGAAAGAGAAAATTCCCACCCTCAAAGAGTACGAAAACGCCGGCAAACGCCAAGTTAGACTTAGGAAATCTGCCGAAGAGAAAACAGTGGTTTATGCAGGAAATATCATACGAAAGGAAGCATGCTGCTAACTGGAAATAGAAAAATGATTATACTGATAAAATCTAGGAGAATCTTCTCAAATGGTAGATGGTCTTTTGACAATGGGGGGAAAATAATTTACCTTCTTTTTTGGTAACATTTTTAGGAAAAAAGTGTTACGGCAAATAGGTGGAAAAAAACACAACACACGAGTGATGCCCAGTTTAACTCATCCTGGATTATCCTATTCTTTTAAAGGTTTTCTCCAGGATGAATCCCTTTCTTGGACACAAGCCACATGGTTGAGCTCTGGACGAGGGATTGTGAGGTTCTGAATGGGATCCAGGCTCTGATCCGAACCACCCAGAACTCCTGCAGACGTTGTTGAATGACTCAGCTCTTGAATTACCCTTCCACTTGAGAAATACAATCTATGGAACACTTGAAGACACTTGGGAAAAAAAGAAAAAAAGAACACTTATTTTTAAAGCATTATTACTATTCTCACCCATGATTCCATTTGGCCATGACATATGATTTCAGTGTCTTAGGCATTGGGTTTCCCTTGAGTACAGAGACCCATATTTTTCTAGTAGATCTCCTGGTCTTGCACTCAAGAGAGCTGAAGGCTTAAAAGGTTAAGCTCTTGCTCAGAGTCACACGGTGGGTGGTGGCGGATGGCAGAGGGCAGCCCTGGAAGGGAAAAACGCAGAGGGTGCTGGACTTCAGGTTCCTAGGGATATTATTTAAGTCATATAGTGTATAACTGCCCTCCCCATCCCCTCATTTGGCCAGACTGTTCTTCAGAGCCTTCTTCCTAATGATGTTCCACTGACTTTACAGCCTCAGTGAGCACTCTGAATGGCATTCGGGAGCACAGCAGGGGCCAAGGATGCAGACAGAACCCTGCATATGAGGGTGGTGAGTCTACCACTGAATTAGGCTTCTTTTAATTAAGGGGCTTTGCGGATTGCCCGTACAGGACTGCGGACCTTGACTGCCCCCGCAGAACCTTGAGCCAGGATCCTTTTATTAATCTGTTTGTGTAAGAAATTACTGGCGTTTTTCTCTGAGCCCAATGCGAACATCAGGGCTTTAAAGTCTTGGTTTTCAATGCAAGTCAAATTGCCTCTGAAAGTTTTCTCAATTAGAGGTAACAAAGTTAGAGGAAACAAAGCAGGGCAGGCCTGTGAGAGACGCATGCCTGTTTCGAACCCAACTCCACCTTTCATGGTCTCACACCTAAGCAAATTACTTCACTTCCCAACTCTCCATTTCTTCACCAGGAAAACGGGGCGGATGCCATCCACAGTCACTCTAGGTGGCTGCTCTGAGAACAAATCACATAAAATACACAAAAGCACCTCACCCAGAACCCAGAATACATGTTGCCTGATACACTTTCACTTCCCATCCCTTCGTCTCTATGCTCCCCGATTCCTAGCCCATTCCAACGTCAAGCCCAAGCTCAGCACCAAGAAACACACACCTTAGCCTATCTTCCACTGGCCCCGTATCACAGACCCAGGCTACATCCGGGTAACTGAAGGTGGGGAGTCTGACCAACTCAAATCTGAGAAGTCTGAAGCCAGGAGTCCTGCAGGGTCACTTAATACCTTGCAGTCCTACGAGCTCCTAGAATAAAGGCATTTTTTTAAAAAGCTATTTATTCCTCTGGGGTTTAGGGGAAAAGACACATTTTTTAAATGACTAAATATCAGTAAGTTTGTTAATACCGTTAATCTCTTATGCAGAATAAAAATAATTGAAAAACATGCTGCTAATATTAGAGCCGGGATGACAAAGCAAGAGTTCTGGAATGGTGATTTTCTGGTACAGTGACACAAAACAGATTTTTCTCTTTCTGTTTTTAGAAAATTACCTTAGCCCTTCTTCCCCCAGCAGCCTACCGGAGCACATCTGGAAAACATCCTCCAGCAAATCAGAGCCTATTTTCAAGACATTTTGCAGAGGTGTTTTCTTGCCTAGCTGTTCCCCACTTTGTGGTCTGCACGTAGGCCTCTTGGAGCAAAAGCCCAGCATGTTCTCTAGGAGGAGGGGCAGTCTGTGGAGCCGGGGGGTACTCAGGCTACCCTTCAGAAAGCCACAATCTTCCCCAGGCCCGGGAGTGAGTGTGGCCACTCTGAAGTGAAAGTCCCGGGGCGGGTTCACACACCTAGGCACAAACACTCGAAGCTCTGCACATCTTGGGTTTCTCAGCCCCTTCATGTGGGCTCCCACTCCTGGTGGGATGATTAAAGCCTCAGCCAATGAACACACTTCTCACTGACTCAGCCAAACTGCAACCTCACGTTTTTCGACAAGAGTACTATGAGGTCCAAGAAGCCTTGCCTGATGTCTCTGTTTCCTGGAACAAAATGGCCCTTGTGGCCAAGTAGAGAACAATGCCTGTCCCTCCCAAATCCCTGGTCAGCTCCATCCTGACACTTGGAGGCTATAACTTATTGAACAAATGCCCCTCTCCCTCCTCACTTACCCTGGAGAACTCTGATCACAATTGCTTGTCCACCTCCTTGGTAGCTCTGGGCCACCAAGGCCCAGGGTCATCACCCGCTCCGCTAGACCCACAGTGCTGTGACAAAGCCTGACCTACCAAAGAAGGACTTCAGGAGATGCAGGTAAAGTCACATATGGCTTTAGTCCCTATGTCCTGCTTGGGGTGTCTCTCCAGGGTAGGGGATTCAGTGCAAGCAGGCTTCAAGACAGAGGTGCAATGTCTCCTGAGCCTCTCTGATGACATCACACAGCAGCAGCCCCCTGAAGGGAGTCCAGGTCAGCATCTGATCAATCTCGGCATCCCTCATGAAGCCACCTTGCATGAACACTGACAGCTGTCAATCAACATCTGCAGAGTAGCTGACAGAGCTTGACAGCGAATCTCTACATGGCAAATTTGAAAAGCAAGCTATGGCAGTTGGCAAGGGAGTCCACTCCGACAGTGAAGGGGCTCTTGGCAGCCTTGGATCGGATGCCCCAGAGCTGCCCTCCAGCCAGGACCCCTTCCTCACCCCCTTCATCATTCTCTCCAGTGCACACACTAATGGTCATAGTGAAAGCAGGCTATAAGTCCTAATCCGGCACTAAAACCCTGTGAACAGTCCTGTGCTGCATCGCCAAGTCAAATAAAGTTGTTTTGTATTATCCATGCTACAACATGTCCTTTGGTGCAGAAAACTTAGCTTTGACAGTGTTTGTTTCTACAGGAAGAAATCGAGGGAGAAAAGAAATTGGAGGGTTTCTAGATGATTAACTTATCATAAAGCTTTCAGATATCCAATAGCCGTCGGTGACAAATACACTAAAACTCTTCTAAGAGTCAATCTTATCCAATAAGTCTTTTGTATTGCTGCAGGGCAACTGGAATAATCAGTTTTGTGATTTTTGGTCACAAGGAGAAACCGAAATCTAGATGTTCGACCAATATTTCACCAACAGAACCATACCTTAAAACCCCAGACCAACACGGTGTGAATCTGCTTTGTAGAATTCTGCAGGCACCCCCATCTTTAGGAGTGAGGTACAGAAGTTGCCTCACATTCACGTCGGAACCTAAGAAGCTCCACGTCAACTGCTCAGGAACCCTGGGGCAGGAAAGGTCACCCACTATGATTTCACTTAATTATTTACGCTCACTCTCTCACTTCAGGAAGAATTTTGAGATGCATTCAGATGTAGCTTTGATGCAACAGAATAAATATAAAAATGAGTGAGGGTATTTGGGGCCACTGAAGGATATGACAGAAGCAGTGGTAGAGCCAGGACAAAATGCACACACACCCTTGGCAAGATGAAAGGTACGTATTTGGCTCTGTGCGTTCTAGCAACGACTCGGGAAAAACTGGTTCTACAATTCACGATATATGAAAAATTAAAAACATTACTCATAAGAAAATCTACCGTAGGCAGAATGCGATGTCTATACTCTATTGTAGTCCCCAGAACCATGGAATAGGTTACCTGACATGGTGCAAGGGCCTTTGCACATGCAGTTATAATTTTAGATCTTGAGGTGAGCAGATTGTCCTGGATCATCCAGGTGGGCTTAATGTAATCATTAAATCTTTAAAAGTGGAAGAGGAGGCAGACGAGGAGGGCAGATGCCATGTGCAAAAGACTAGACCAGCTTTTGCTGATTTTGAAGATGTGCAAGGGCCAAGAGCCAAGGAATGCATGTGGGAAAAAGTCAAGGAAATGGATTCAACCCCCAAACCTCCCCAAAAGGAACTCAGTTCCACGGGTCCTTTGATTTCAGCCCAGTGAGACCTGGGTAGGGCTTCTGATATCTGGAAACCTAAGAGAATTAATTGGTGTTAAAGTCACCACATTGGTTGTAATCTGCACAACAGCAACAGAAAACTAAAACACTATGAAACATCAGTGCACAGTAGACATTTTGAATAAGAATTTGAAAATGGACCAGGACTCAATTTCAGTTCAACCACTTACAAAACAGTGCATTTGGGGTAAGTACCTTAATTCTCTGAAGCTTCATTTACTCCAGTTAAATGACAATTAAGTCCTTCAAAGTGCTACAGAGGGGGCGTATGCCAGGCCCTAGCACCTGTGTATGACCTACAGATTCCTAGAGGAGAATAGGACTCATCCGTGCTGTGTTTTCTGTTCTGCTCTGGACCAGCCCAGGAGGTCACACTGATCTTGAGACCTCTATGAAGCCCTAGGGCAGAGACAGCCACACTGATATTTTTTCTTATAATTCATCTGCTAATGACTTGCCATATGAAATGCATTGTCCTGAGGTCAAATCCACCTGTTCAAGGTCTATCTATAGTTGATACACTCATGATTAACATCAGGTTTATTCCCACCAATAAGACCAAAGAGAGATGTCTCCTATGAGTCCTCCACATCTTCCAGTAGAGAAATGTGTCTTACAGGCCAATGGAGTCACAGTCAAGGAAACAGGTCAGAGCATTTCTACCAGTCACGACATGTGGTCCCCATATGTGACCCTCTACTGAGCTGGCGACCATCAGGCCTGTATTAACTTAAGAAGGTGCTGTCTGTACCCTCAGAAAGTGTTGCATGGTGATGTTTATACCCAGAGAAACTGAACTCTAATTACTTGAGAGAAACACAGGTAAATTCTACAAATTATCCCAAATGCTGCCAGGCCTCCTTCAGTCAAACCTTGCTTCTTTGGGGTGTTCCCAGAAGATGAAAAATTGAAATTACACAGGCTCTCTTGACTTTAATAATTTGCAAAATTCCTCCCTTTGCCCTTCCCCCCAAAGGACAAGCACTAAATACCTCTGTGGTACCTGAGCCCCAAGCACCAAGCTCAGCTCAACAGAATGTTAATTTACATTCTGCACATTAAAGGAGCCTAGCTTCTGCCTGTCCAGGGACGGGGTAGGGAAAGAAGGCAAACGGATGTCTGAATGGCTAACAGCTTACACTTGCACAAACAGACTTAAGCAGAAACATATGAAAATAAGATTCCCTATTAATCTTTAATAGGGTTGCAGACTTCCTAAGGAAAATTATGTTCAATAGTAAATATGCACTAGGTCGTTTTTCTTCCCGGCAAGTTGTTTTAAGGTCAACAGAGACTTTGAGCTCAGCAAACAACTAGTCTCTAATATCTTCCTTCTTGGATGGGGCAATGCTCAGGAGACAAGGAATTGTGGTGTTACGCATCAAAAGAATAAATCACTTATTCCTTTGCCATCAGATGTTAATTCTCCCTTTTCCAGAAAATCTAAAACTCTCTTTAGTAATCCGTTCTCACGTTGCACATCCTCTGGTCAACAACCACCCTTCCACTACAGTTCCGGCTCCATTTCCCCTAGAGCTCTCAGCTGAATTTAAAACATTTCTCCCTTTATTCTTTAGGGCTGAGGAGCTGCTTTCCATGGCTCACATAAGTTGTTTTCTAGTAAACTGTCCCCTCAACCACTCTATCCAACCAGGGGACCTTAGGGCTTCTTGTGATCCACTCAATACTTTCAAGGGGAGCTGCCCCCCACCCCCAGCTTTGTCCCACTGGCTCTGAGCCCCAAGGACGGCATCCACTTTGGCCTCCTGCCCACATGTTCTTTCCCACATTTCCTATTTTATGTCTTCACCTTGTTCATAGTCCTGCCTCTACCATAACAAAATGGGCACCCAGGATTGGCTTGATGTCCAGCATCAAGTAAATGTTTGGTAAATATTTCCTGAATGAGTGAATGAGTGAATGGATCCAAGTGCCACCCACTGTGGCTCCAATCACCTACAGACCGATCTTCATCGTGGATGTCTTGGTGTTCAGCACAGAGGAGGAGAGGAGAAAACAGCAGCCCATGTCTAACTGCCCCAGACATGGCACTAACAACACCCATATATACTGGGAACCAGTCACTGCTGCGACGCTTCCAGGCCTGCATCATTTAATACACAATAGCCTGACCACGTGGGGTTCGTCTTATTTTACAGTGGAGAACACTGGGATCCAGAAAGGTCAGCAAACAGCTAAAGTCATGGAGCTGGTAAGAGTTAGAGCCAGATTTTGAAAAGAAAACCACAGATTCTTAAGCTCCTACTCACCCCCCACAACACTGATAGAAGAATGAATGTTCAATTTTTAAATTTTAGCTCTTGGACTTTCACCACCATTTTGATGTGAATTGTGTGCTTGAGGAGCCCAAATCTGATTTAAGTGGATATAAGGGTTATTTACTAGGTCCAATAAAATGTAATGACAGAATTAGTGGGCATTCTTTTTGTTTAATAGGGCTTGCAGTTTAGAAACATAAAAAAATAATATCTGTTGTTACTGTTCAGCAGAGCTAAAGGCAATCCCATGCCACGGCTCTGTGGAGAAATCCCTTATTGCACGAATTCCCTCACTGAGCACCCTCCTCCCCGGGCTGTGGATACAGTCACCCCAGAAATCAGGAAATGAAGGGTACAAAAAGTGGGGCTTCCCAGGCCCACAGGGAGAAGTCAGCAGCTCCCCCAACCAGCCTTTTCCTGATGTGATAGAACGTTTCTGAGGCTGGAGACAGAAGGCATCTGACAGGAGCTGGCCTGGCCAGGATCATCACCTTGGGTGCCCCTCCTGGAAGAGCAGGCACACTGTGGCACCTTCCCAGAGCTTGTGGGCACTGGGCATAGTGGGAAAGGACAGGAGCCCTGATGTCAGACCATGGGTTCTCCACTGGCCCCACTGCTGTGTTTCATCTCTGCATCTCCCCGTGTATAAAAGGCAGAGACACTAAGAGTGCCTCCACCACAGGGCTGCGGGAGGGATTAAGGCCTGGAACCCACTGCCTGCACAGAAAAAGGCTAAATATGAATGTTACTGTTTTGACTGGCAGGGTGCTTTCAATGTTGGCTCTTTCTCTCAAGCCATAGGCCTAGGAGCAGGTGATGAGGCAGGTGCCTCTCCTCCTTCACATGAAAGAGCAGGGACAGAGCAATCAAAAAGACGATCAGGACCCTCAGCCAGAGAGGGCCACACTCTGCATGCAAACAGGATTTAGACTGGGTTCTGAAGCCACCTGAGGCCATCACACCCATCCCATGTGGCCAAGGAACATTTAGCCTAGTTCCCTCATGAAGGCACTCTCCCAGAACAAAGCAGTATTTGTTGTTTTTTTTTTTAATTTTTTTAATGTTTTATTTATTTTTGATACAGAGAGAGAGAGAGCATGAGAGGGAGAGGGGCAGAAAGAGAAGGAGACACAGAACAGGAAGCAGGCTCCAGGCTCTGAGCTAGCTGTCAGCAAGAGCCTGACACGGGGCTTGAACCCACGAACGTGAAATCTGACCTGAGCCGAAGCCGGAGGCTTAACCGACTGAGCCACCCAGGCGCCCCTGGACAAGCAGTATTTGGCGGCACTTCCTGTACACCCAGAAGACACCCCTCCTGCCTTCTCTGAGCCTGGAAATGCTGGGTCCTGGGGTGTCCCGCACCTGAAGCTTTGGGGTGGACTCCTAAGGGTGCATCAGCATCCAGCTGCCAGCAGCAAAGATGCTCCTCGCCAACTTTATCATCCAGCCCCAAGCGCAGACTTGGCCCAGGACTTCCACAAGGAACCGACCTTCCTGTGACCACTACATACCTTTAGTGCAAGACACTGTGTGTGAGGTGGTGGCCATGGTGAGACAGGGTCAAAGACAGAGACAGGACTCCTTCGGGATATGGCATCTGGCCTCCCACCACCTGCCCCTATCACTTTCCCTCTCTTAGGATCAGCCGCGAGCTAGGGGTGAGACAGCACTGTGCACCGTACAGGCCAGGCTTCAAGGACACCTTGGCCCATGGAACCATAGCACTTTTGAACCTGAAGCATGCGTGTGTGTGCTTGAGTCACCGGCACTACAACCTCATCCATTCCTGACAACGGCCGATACTTCCGCTTGGAAAACGGGACAAGAGCAAAGCAAGGCATGGTGTGTTAGCTTTCTTCATTTGAATAGTTCAGGTCAAAGATTGCTCCAAAGGTCACTTTGGAAGGAGGATTCCTTTTCAAATAATTGTCTTGAAATGCTCTGTTTTACTTTGCCTTTGCAGGCATAACTCCACCAAATGAATTCCAATCGCAGGCCAAGCTCAGCCTGTGAACAAGGAACCACCTACAGCCTCTGTGCAAGGAAGGCGGCTGTCCCCTTGTAGAGGCTGCTCAGGCAGTGACTTACTAGATGCGTGGTGGCCATTTCTGTTTCTGAGGAGCTAGTACTCAGGTGGGTATCAGAGCCTTCCACAGTGGATCCCCACAACCTTCCAATTAGAACCTGACATTAGTGCTGCACAGAAACTTTGAAGTGTTATCTTCATGCTGCCACTACCACCATGGGGTGGACAGCCCACACCCCGGCCACAAGGTGCTATCCTCTCCTCTGGACCCCCGTCAGTGCCCCACAAGTCCCATCTGGCTGCCTGGCTCCTTCTCATCCCCAGCTGTGTAGACGACTTTGAGAGCAGGGTAAGGCACATCAGCCAATGTCGCTTGGTCCACATTCTCGTGGCTCTTCAAGTATAGACTCTGGCAGTATCACTGGGATTGTTCTAGAAGTGCAAAATATCAAGCCCCATCCCAGACCTCATGAATCAGAAGCTGATCCCAATACAGGCTCATGTTGGAGAACCACTGCTAAAGAGCAGGGGTATCTGGGAGAAGTTCTCGAGTCCGGCCCTCCTCCCTCTCCTGGGCAGGGTCACTCCTGATGGCTTACTCACGTCTGACCCTCTGGGTCCCTCAAAGCACCTGGCACTCCAGTCCTGCTGAGCCAGTGAATGATCCAACCAGCAGCCAGTATGCAAAGCAAAAACCATACTTTTTCAAGCCATATACCTTATTTTTAGCTAAAAATGTTTTAACTTGGATTTCTGAACCTGGAACGTGGAAGAGGTATTTCCTATTTGCTTTTGTCTATTTCCAGAGAAAGGTTCTCTAGCAAGGCAGTGTCAAGATCCTTTGCTGGAGTGAGTAGTCTTGGAGAGAGGGCATTCCCTCTCCCCAGACCTTCATCCTAAGAAGTTCAAAGCTGTCAGATGGAGCCAATTAATTCTCTAGTAGGAGTTTCAACTGCTGAGCGCTCACAAAAAAATCCCTCAAACTTCCAGGTTCCTGACATTTGCAACTCTGAGGGTTATCCCTGGCCCAATGTCACTGTAGTCCATTAGCTCTCGCCATGGCACATGATCTCCTGAGATGCCTCCCATCAAGGTGTACCACCCCACCCAGCATTCCAAGGAGCAGAGGTTTACCTGTGATGTGAGCTCTTACCTAGGAAAAAAGTGCCAGTAAGTCTGTCTAGACACAGACGGATTCTGTGTGCCTGAGCTGAACTTGACACTGAACTCCTTGAGCATGTTAGAACGGAGAAGGTGCTCCCTGTCAGAAGGGCATCTCTTGGAGCAAGAAACCAAGCTAAGCCACGTGCACCAGGCTGCCACGCGGCCCCAAAGTGACGGCTGACCGGAAGCTTTCAGCGCTTCGGCAGGTCTTGGGGACCCACCTCCCACTCAGCCCAGCCTCCCCATGCTGGCCCGCTGGAAGCGATCAGGCTGGGCACAGGCGGTCACACGCACTCAGGGTGTCTTAGTTCAACGAGGCTGCAGGAATGTTTGCACAAACTCACACATCTAGGCCAAGGTTACTCTGGTCCTTCTGGTGTGGCAGTTGGGAACATGAGGTCCAGAGAACTGGCCAGTCTCAAAGAGGCTTTTAGGGCCCGTGAGGTCAAAGCTATTTTCCTGCCCATCCTAAGTTCTTATTTCCCTTTCTCTCTCCTATGTTCTCATGAGAGGACCCTGTTTTTCCAGAAGCCCCATGATGTGGGATGCTGCAACAGACCGAATGTCTTGGCAGATAGAAGATAGAAGGCTCCCGGTGTCCTGTGGCCAGATTGTAAAAGTGTAAAACAAGGCCATCCTCCCTAAATTGTTTTGTTTTAGAAATACAGTGATTTTTTAAAATAAAAATCTGTTCTGTTATTGATGGTAACATGTAATGGGGCTTCTTGGTGTTATTTTGTTTTCTTCATGTCATTAAAAAATTTTTTTGTCTTTATTTTATTTTGAGAGACAGAGAGTAAGCAGGGGAAGGACAGAGAGAGAGACGGACAGACAGAATCCAAAACAGACTTCTGTGCTGACATCTCAAAACAGTGCCGACAGCTCAGAGCCTGAGGCGGGGCTCGAACCCATGTACTGTGAGATCATGACCTGAGCCAAAGTCAGACGCCTAAATGACTGAGCCACCCAGGCGCCCCTAAACTTTGTGCCATTTTTAAATGAAGTAATAATTATCTCACACATACAAAACCCCTTGGGATTCTCAGTTATTTTAAGAGTGTAAAGGAGCCCTGAAACAAAAAAGTTTGAAAACCACTGTGATTTTTTAATGTTTACTCATTTTTGAGAGAGAGAGAGAGCAAGTGGGGGAGGACAGAGACAGAGGAGGAGACACAGACTCCGAAGCAGGCTCCCATCTCTGAGCTGTCAGCACGGACCCCGATGTGGGGCCCGAACTCATAAACCACGAGATCATGACCCTAACCGAAGTATGACACTTAACTGAATGCGTCACCCAGGCTCCCCAGGAAAACCACTGTTTTGACAAGAAGTTGAAAAATGTTTGGTGGGGGCTCACTTAAGCCCTCTCCTGACAAGACCCAAAGATGTCTTCTTTAACATTTTTGTTCAAAATTTTGTTTAAAATGGACTAAACAGGTCACCTAGGGCATCCAACTGCACACTCACTGAGTGTCTTCGGAAAATTACATGAGCGGTGTGCAAGGGGCGCACACGTCACAGCAGAAGCAGGCGGCCCCCTCTGGGCTTCCATTCCAGAGACACCACTGCACCACCTCCTCATCCGTGAAAGGGGGCAGGGGCCGGCGACAGCCCCACTTTGGGGGTTGTGGCGAAGGGCTCCGCACGGTGCCTGGCACACAGCAAATGCCACACAAACGCTGCCCTCCTCGTCATCACCTTCATCGCTGTCACCGCCACCCACATGTCCCTGTCATCATGTCCCTGGCTCTGCAGATTCTGGGCTCCTGAACAAGGAGCCACTCTGCCCCCTGTAGGCCAGCTTCCTAATGGGCCGACAGGATGATCACGGCACAAACCTACCCAGAGGACAGGAAGGATCAGTCCCAGAGGCACTGAGTCAGTCACCGCCCTTTGCTGGGTGGCTCACATCACTGACTCAGACGCAAGCACCTCTAAGAACCCTTTATTCACAGTGACTCGGGGTCACTGAAGCAGCACGTGCCCCTGGAGGCTGCCAGGGGTCCCCCCACTGCCTATTCAATTTCAACAATAGTGAATCTAGCACTTCAGGCCCCACAGTCTCGTGGCCACCTCCGTTCGGGTCTTACTGTGTATCTTTGTATGTCAATAATTGTTTGTCTATTCCAGACAGGAATGTTCTTGGGATGACACATGCTCCAAACACCTCTGGACTTCGTCTACCCCCACCTCTGCCCCCCGCTTTCCCTAACGGCGCAACACTGGAAAGACGGTGATGCGGAAAGCTTGGCATTACCGCCTCCCATCACGGCCTTGACATTTCCACGTGTTGCTGAATGCCGTGGGTGCGTAAAAGTGTCAAGCAGTAAGAGTCTCCACCCCCCACCCACCAGTCCAGTCCTACTTTCAAGGTCTCTGCATGTTATTGGGGGGAAGGGAATGCTATAGTTGAGATTTCAGCTTTGTTTCTGTCCTCTGTGATAACAACTTATGGAAAGAGCAAGGGACATACTTATTGAGTGTTTGCTGTGTTGAGTGGCAGGCACCGTGTGATGCATTTGCATAGACTTCAGTGAGTCGCGACAGATGCCCTGTGAAGAAGGGATCATCACCTTCATTTACAGATGCGAGACTGAGGCCTCCAGCTGCCCATGCCCAGGATGCCCGCCCAGGTCCTCACCTCACTCAAAACAACACTGATGACCCCTGGGAAAGGGGAGGAAAAAAAAAGTCCCAACTTGAGCCTGGCGTGGAACTTTTCACCCTGATGGTTCTTTTCAATTCTTGTTTTTCTTGGATGCAAAATTTTCTGCATAATTAATTGCTTTTGGAAATTACAGAGCAATTTCCCATTCACTGAGTTGGAAATACCCCATAGAAATGTAAATGCCAATGACTGTGGGATGCCTAACTTGGGGTAATGCCTGAGTGGGGATCTGGGGTCTCCTGGGCAGAGCAGGACTCCAAGCGTGGCTATGAGACCCAGGCATTAATCATACACAACAGCCACCTCGTAAATGAGGGGGCAGATTTTCTCACACAAAAATGAGACTGCTCTAGGTCACGGGCTATGGGTACTTTTGTCAACTGCAAACTGTGCATGACTAACAGAAACCTTGTTTCCTGCGGAGGGCAAGGACAGAGCGGTAACAGCCTCGGCTTGTGGGGCCAGCGTGCTGCTCAGCACGGAATGCCTTTGAATCCCAAAAGTTACTGGTCTGGATGAGAGGGCAGTCCCCCGCCGCCGAGAATACGGAGGTCTCCCTTTTCCCATTCTTTGCGCAGTGGATAAAACTGTTTGCAAAAAAGAGCTGTATGAAATGCAAGTAACCCTTCCCATTGGAATTCAGAAAGAGATTGTAAAATCTGTGTGGTTGGCTTTAGGTGGCTTGAGGAGGAAGTCAGTTTACTTGCCTGTGAACTTCATGGGTCTTAGTGTGTGAAATGGCTGCTGGGCAGAGCAGGAGGGTCCCCTTTGAAGAGGAACAAGCCACACAAAGCAGCAGAGGGGGTCTGCCGGGGTTTCTCTCAGCTGCCGGCGGTCTTAGACAAGGTGGTCTGACTTGTAGGGGCCTCCCACCCATCCCCGCTTCACTACTTCCGGGAAGGACGTCACGCCTTTCATCCACCAGTTTTTACCAGTGCTGCGGTCAGGCGCTCTTCACAAGATGGAGGTTTTCCTCTGATTAATGACATGGCCACAGGGCAGGGAGAAGGTAGGAAGGCAAACACCTGGGTGACCCCAGCCTGGTGACATAACCATGGATTATTTAGAGCTCGTTGTCACTCTGTGACAGCAAAGAATTCATCTCCCGTGAGGTACACAGCCAGGTCCCTGATTTCTGCTGCCTCGGGGTAGGTGAGGGTTGAGGACTCTGCACTCCCATGACAGTTTGGCAGGGACTTACGGAGTCTGACCAGGTTAAGCGGGAGCTACTGGGTGACAGGCACATGACTTACACATCTAGAACCCCTGAGGCCAAACAGACTGTGCTCAATAAATGTGCCCTGAGTGAATGATTGAGTTAACAACAACAACAACAACAACAACAACAACAGAATAACAGGTGTGGTGGAAGAGGATTTTTTCCTATTTGTAGAAACAACTCTTGTAATCAGTAAGCTGTCACAGAGAAAGGACTCGGTAATAAGCAATGAGTGCTCAAAAGGAAATTAGATAAAGTAAGAGCTTAATGAGCATGTATTACCTGAGTAGATTTTTTTTTTAATGATGCTAGGAGGTTCTGATGGACATTATGTCCTAACTGTCTGCTAAAACTGTCTTTAAAATTGGTGCTGTCTTAGTTACTGAGCCATAAAGAGTGTCTAGAGTCAGAGGCTGGCCGGAATTATCATTCTGCTTGTCTGGAACTAAGGCTGAACAGTGTGAGAACATTGTATTCTTGTCATGAAAGACAATCATTTGGAAAAAAAAATGACAGGAACCAGGTTTTAGAGTTAGCAAGACTTGGTTAACCCTCACCTCCTCCTTGCGGGAGCTGGCGGTTCCTGGGCTCATTGCGCCCGGGCTGTCCCCATGCAAGTCAGCTGGGCTGATTCAAGACCGCATTTGTCCAACGTTCCCAATGCTGCTCATCATCAAACCAGGGTGAATGGGTTGTCATTCAAATTTCACACCTTCCTCACACCCACAGGCCTGGGCCTCTGTTCCATTACTGTCACGCTTCTCTCTCCAAGGCTGCACATCCTTCCAGCCCAGCTCAGATGGCAGGTCCTTAAGGAAGCTGAGCTGACCCAGCCCTCTGAGTGAGCTGTTCTCACCTCTGTTCTCCTGTACACTTTGTATGCTCCTGGCCCCAGACTACTAGACCAGGCTTTATGACTGCATGTGCGCCTGCCTTCCTTGCTGTGCTACAGGCAAGAAGCTGGGTTTTCACTCCCAGCACAGTCACTGCTGGCCAGTTGGATGGATGGATAGACAGATGGGTGGATAGATGCATGGATGGATCAATGGATAGATGGACAGAGTGTGAGTGGATGGATGAATGGATAAACTGTGGATGGATAGATGGATGGATGGGCAGATGCATGGATGGACGGATGGATGGATGGATGGTCAGACAGGTGAGTCGGTAGGTGGATGGATGGATAGTCATATGGGTAGATAGATGCACAGATGGATGAATGGGTAGATGGACAGAGTGTGAGTGGATGGATGGATGGATGGGCAGATGCATTCATGGACAGATGGATGGTCAGACAGGTGGGTGGATGGATGGGTAGACAGGTGGGTTGATAGATGGAAGGACAAGTGGGTAGATGCATGGACAGATGGACAGATGGGTGTGTGAGTAGATGGGTGGATGGAAAGATGGATGGGCAAATAGTGGTTGGGCGGATGGGCAGATTTCCTATGTGCTAAAACCAGCGTCACTCTGAGTGCTACTCCTTTTGCTCCAAGTGACTGACACACATGCTCACCACATTTTTCTTCCTAAAATTCTGGTTTCCCTTGATTTACAGAGGATTTTGCTTGGTTTTCCAACTCTCTAACTTCTTATTTCTGTAAGGTCTCTTTAGACACGTTTAACATAAACCTGGTGTTCGTAAGGTTCAATCTTTGGTCTATTTCTCTTCTTAGCACTTTCCCCTGGGAAACAAATCCTCTGAATCTTCAAAAACCTCTATGTTGATCATTCTAAAATCTACTCCTAGCCCCTTCTCTGAGATCCATTCATGTATTAAATGCATCCATCCTTTTACCTATCCAGCAAACATTTAGTAAGGCCAGGATATTTTCCTGGGCACAATTTTAGGCACATAGGATGTATCACAGATCTATCCTAACTGTGGAAATTATATTCCAGTGAAGAGGCAAATAATAATCAAAACAAATAAGTAAACTGCATAATGTATTAGAAAGTGAAAAAGAATGAGAGCAAAATAAGGGGATGGGGAATGTGCAGAGACATGCAGCAGTAAATAGAAGGTTTAAATGAGATTTAAGGAGAGTTGGAGGTGTGGGAGTTTGGGAGCTTCTGGGGAAAAGTGTGGTTCTAGCAGAGGGAATAGCTAGAACAAAGGCCCAGGGGTGGGACCTGCCTGGTGCATTCAAGGAACAGCAAGGGGGCCAGTGTGGCTGAAGGAGAGACACCCAAGACAGGATGGCTAGAGCAGAGGCCAGAAAGATAAGGGCAAAGGGACAGTTCATGTGGGGCCTTGGGGCCACTGAAAGGACTGTGCCTTTACTTCCAGCTGTAGGAACCTTCCATCTCCATGCAGAGCATAGACACTCTTGTGCACTGCAGACCCCATCTTGCTTTTTCTGAGCTTAGTACTCCTTTTCTGCTTCTGGTAGTATACTCTGCTGATCTTGGCTTCCAGTGGGTCAAAATATACATTCCCTCTCACCTCAGTGGCTGATCCAGGGGTAGACACATGCCACAGCCAAGGCCAATCAAAGTCCTTCAATGGGATATTTCTAACAGGTTGCAGTGGGGAGGCGTCTGTCTGTCTCTGACTGTGAGGTGAGAGGGTATGTGCATGGAGCTGTGGGGGGCAGCACTGACGGAGAAACAGGACAAGAGAAAAAAGCCAGCTGAGGGAGCAGCGAGGTGACAGTGTGGTGCCAGTGACACTGTGTCCTCCATTCTGGCCATATTCAGTGACCCTGCCTTCCCAGTCCTAGAAGTTAATACAATTCCCCTCTGCTGCCCTATCAGCTTAAGTTAGGTATCTCTCATGGACCCAAAGAGTCATGAAGTCACACCCTTCAAACGGAGCATGGCCCAAACCATCCATGGTCCTCTTCCCCTACCTCTAAACCAAGAGACAAGTCCATCCTGGCTACTAACACCATCATCTACCTGGCCACCAGGTTGCAGAGACCCATATTACCCTCAGTCTATGTCAGGAACTCAGCAAATCCTCAAGTCCTCCCTTCTGTGGTGCCCCAAGCTTCCCAACTATCATCCTGTTCTCCCAGGCACCTCTCCTCTGGTATCCCCCAGGAATCTCCCACCTGCCTCCTGGACTCTTCCCAAGTTGATTCTCCTCCACATGACCACCCAGAAGCTCTCTGAGGCCGGCTGCCCAGGTCTCTCTCCCTTCATAAAGCTTCGATGGGTGAAATCAATACTTCAACATGGCACTGGAGGTTCCCAACCTCTTGCCTTTATATCACACGATTCTTTCCTCCCCCAGGAGAGTCTCCTGGCTCATACCTCCCACCGCCCCCACTGCCTGCTCCCCAAACACAGTGCCTTCCTCCTGCTTGACTCTCTCTGCTTCTCTTCCACGATGCCCTTGGCTCCTGAGTCCTTCTGCAATGACAACTCTTCCCACAAAGAAGTAGGGGGCTCTCTTTTTGGGTTTCCTGGGCAGACTCCATTCCATCCCTCTTCTACCCATGCTCGTACTCAAAGATGGTTAAAGATGGTTCTGATGCCAAGACTCCATCTGTCCACGCATATCTAATAACTGACAGAATGTGCAAGTATAAAGAAAGGAGTCTGTGATTCTTTCTGTCTTGGGGCCAAGAATGACAACAGTGACTCTGGTGAGGACGTGGGCAGGTGAAGGAAGGGGCAAAGGAAGAGAAGCAGAGACTCTGAGCTTTGGGCAGGTGCAGGGAAAGGGCTGGCTAGAGAGAGAGAGAATGGGATGTAAATCTCGACAGGCCTTTTTTTAACGACAGGCTCCAGCAGTGGCAGACAAATGGCTCCACACTGGCCTCTGCCAAAAGAGAGATAAGGAAGGAGATACGAGGTGACAAGATGGAGCACGCTGTAGCAGGCTCTCTCCTGATTCACAGCTCAGGTTACCCCTGCGAGCCCGGACGATGGTGAGGCCCAGGCAAGGCTTAGCTGGTGCTGAATGGCCACCTCAGGGCGCAGGCTGGGGCGGGGCCTGGAAGACCCAACAGGAAGCTGGGGCCAAAGAATGTGACAGCACATTCCGGAGGGCATCCTTGCCCTTCTCAGGATCCTGAAGGACCTGCTGCTTGGACACAGCAGTTTCCCCCTCAAGGGTCCCAGGGGCTCCCGGCACACAGGCTGGGTGGCAGGTCGCGCACGCAGGTGGGGCACAGTAAAAACCTAGCCGTTCGGCACTCCGAATGCATTGCTAAAGACACCCATGTAATCATTTGAAATAAAAACTGCTCAAATGAACTGGAAAATGTTTTACTTGTATTTTCTCATATTCCCGAACCTTTCTTTCCATGGTTCAAAAGTTTGCATTGTCTAATTGCTGATTTCCATTTGTGAATGAATCAGCGTAAAATAAAATTAAGTACCAAATTAATCTACCCATCTAGTTTTAGGCATTAATTATCCTTTGAGCCATTTTCTCCCTCGCTTGCTGCATGTCAAGACAAGCCCAGATACAGTAATACAGAATCCAGTTTTCAGCTCAGGAATGCAGCTGAAGCAGGGGAGGATGGTCTTGATTTCTGAGACCCCACCGGGTCTGGTGCGAAGGAGATCTGATTCCAGGCACTCCTCACCTTTTAAAGGAGCACTAACGCGGTCAGACCAAGTAAGTTACCGGAGCAGAAATCTGCCGCATGGTTTTGTGATATGTTTTCCAGTCATCGGGTTAATAGATTAACTATAACACATTTCCTCCAAGTGTAACAGTCAGCCCCAGGGTGAAACAGGGGTGCTGGCTAGGGCAATATTTTAAAAATTACATATGCTGTTCTTCTGGAACTGTACCAGAGAGACCTTCCTGGTTCTGCTAAAAATAAACAAAACAAAAACCAGGTCACAATTCTAGAATCCTCAGTCCCTGGGGAAGGGTAGAGCCATATACCGGGTGACTTGATCAAAGCCACCACTCCTAGGAACTAAGGGAACACAGAGCCAGGGTTCCAGGGGAGTGAATATAGCTCCCGCAAGGCCCCAAGAAAGCCTTGGGGCCAGAGGGCACCAAACCTGACACCCTCTCTTTAGAGCTTCAGCATTATCAGAATCTTTCTAGAAGGAATGAGATATCCTAGACCAGCCACTATTTCACCTTAAAGAGAAGGAATGCCACAATGCGTGACAACATACATAAACCTGGAGGAATTTATGCTAAGCGAAAGAAGCCAGTCACAGAAGGCCGAATACTGCATGATATCACTTATACGAGGGAATCTAAAATCATCAAACTCATGGAAGCAGAGAACAGACTTATTTTGGCTGAGAAATGGGGGAGGGGAAGCAGGGTGCTGCTAATCAGTATGTATAAATTCCAGTTCTACAAGATAAACGAGTTTTAGAGATCTGCTAGAGCACACTGTGCCTACAGACAACAGTACTGGATCGTACATCCGAAGGTCTGTTCAGAGGGCAAATGTCATGACAAGTGTTCTTACCACAAACAGAACTTTCGGAAGGAAGGAACGAACGAAGGAAGGAAGGAACGAAGGAAGGAAGGAGAGAAGGAAGGAAGGAAAGGAGGAAGGAAGGAAAAAAGGAAGGGAGGAAGGGAGAAAGGAATGCAACATTGACTTTGGAATTTACTTCCAGTAAAGGGAAAGGCTCAGATAGAATGTGTTTAAGTCCAAGGGCTGGCTTGGCTGGAACCTCTTAGGGCCCCACACCCAGGGCAAAATGTCATGCTTTGGGAAAGAGTGGTTAACTACTGACTATGAACAAAGTTACTCCGGGCCCCAGGACGCAGCACCTTTACTGCCTGTGCAGAATGGCCCAAGGACACGGCCACCAAACCACACAGCCTCCTCCAGGCTGTTCTCAACAGCGACACCAGGAGGCAGCGCCTAGAGCCACAGGCAAATGAGCTCCCTCATTTCCTGCCTTCAGAAGCAGAAAGGGTTTTGGAGTAGAAAGAAGTCCGCCATTCTTAGATGACAACAGGAGAGGGCACACTCCAGAGGAAGATGCTCATCCTCCTGGTAATAAAGTGGAGCTGAGGTGTCTTTATTAATTAGAAAAACACAGGACATATGAACATATTTGAGCACCTGGAGCCAGGGCTTGATCGCTGAATCTATCTTGGATTATTAGAGTTTGAGGAGGTATGACAGAGGCTTGAATTACGCATCTCTACCAACTTGCAGCAGGAATAAAGGAATATGCCTCCTTTATGGCTACACCCAGCCCTGGCATCCTTCCAGGCACCAAGGAAAGGAATCAGAGGGTCAACTGGCAAGGGAGACCATGTGCTTCAGGGGAAGAAGGCGAGGCTTTTAACTTTCATCACACCCTCCTTTGTAATACCTCTGCGTTTGCTTTTCTGCAGACAAGCTTGGAGGCCCCAACCACCCCAAGAGGAAAGGAACTAGTCAGCATCTTTAAAAGGGAAAGGAAAAAAGAAAAAAGTCAAAAGGGAAGGCTCAAGTTGCGTCGCGTCTGTTTGAAGGCACAGGGCAGGAGGGACAGGCTTTGCACAGAGGCACCGCTGGACCCTGGCGGGAGGGCCCGGTGCGCCGAGAACTGGAAACTATTAAGTGCAGCGGAGTTTTAATGATCTGGAGCAGCTCTGACAGGCGCTGATGTAGAGATGGAAGCAGAACATTTGAAAGTGCGAGCTTTAAAAGAAAACTGTTTTGGGGAAGCAATCTCTCCTCTCGCTGTCCCTTTCCTTTGGGAATACTTCAATGAGGCCTTAAGTCATCCTATCCGTGGGGCCTCCCTCTCTCTGACTGGGGAAGGGTCAGGGTACCTGTAACGTGAAGCCCCGCGGAAGCCCCAGCTCCAGGGAGTACCAGCTGCTGCTCTGGGCAGCAGTAACCATAAGAGCCTCATCGGAATGGATGGAGAGACCGAATAAAAGGCAGAAACTAAGACAAGATTAATAAAATCTGATGCAAGAAAGAAAACACCCCTCGTCTACCCAGCAGCTTAAATTACATTGACCGCATCTGACAGGGAGGAGGTAATCATCAGTAATATGTCGAGGTTCTGGAAAGAAATGATGGGCTCAATACCAGCGATGGGTACCACCGGGGGAGTTGCTGATTCACCTTCCCAGGGAAGACTCAAGACCAGGCATTAAACCTATCAGTTCCCATGGAGACAAATTTCACTTGGTAGGGCCCCTGGGTTTTCCAGGATTTGGATTTCCAAACAGCCGTTCGGTTATTGATGCCTCCACCCCACTGCATGGCAGCCGTGGTCACTGCACCCCCACCTTGGGGTGACCAGGCACCGTCAGTTATGAGGCAGGACTGTCCCCACTGCCCGCCCAGTACGCTTCTGCCCCTTTCGGCAGAGGCCACTCTCTGCTACTGAGTTTGTCTCAACAAAGAATTCCTGGAACTTTCCTAGCAGATCAGTCGGAGCCTCCCTGTTATCTGCACGTTCCTCCAGCCATCTCCCCCAGAGGACCCCACGTTCCTGAATTTCCAGCTATTTCTCACTACGGCTCAGCAGAAAAGTAATGTGATCCGGCTAATTCACACCGACTCCAAGGATTCTCTGTGTCGAGGACAGCAGGCCAGGGCGTGCGGAGGGAGCACTCAGGATGGGCTCTCAGCCGGTCCAGGAGCGGCCACAGACCTCCTGCAGAGCTTGGAAGGCAAACTTCAGGGGGAGACGAGGGAGGCCCCCATCAACACCCGCCCCTCCCACCTCCTGGCCTCCGCTCAGGGGGCCGAGGCTGCCCGGCTTGGACCCATCAGCAAACAAGGTAGCATCTACCATAGACGCAGGGGGAGCTGTAGCTGGCTGGCTGTAAGCCAGTCTCTTCTGTTTGAAGACTCACGGGGCACAGGAACTTGAGTTTCAGGCTCAGGAGTCTTCACAGAAGGGCAGTTCAGAATCTCTGCTCCTGGGGCGCCTGGGTGGCTCAGGTGGATAAGCGTCTGACTCTTGGTTTCAGCTCAGGTCATGATCTCACGGTTTGTGAGTTTGAGGCCCACATCGGCCTCCATGCTAACAGTGCCTGCTTGGAATTCTCTCTCTCACACACACTCTCTCTCTCTCTCTCAAAATAAATAAAGAAACTTAAAAAAAAAAAAAAAAAAAAGATTCTCTGCTCGCTCCCAACCTGCTCCTACAGCCCCTTCCCTGAGTCTTGCTCCTCAGCCACATTCATGTCCAGCAAGGAGGTCCCTGCTCCCTGGCTGCCTGGCTTCCCCAGGTTACGGCCGGTCAGAGGATCTGCCTCTTCCTTCTAGCAAGCTGTCCCTGCTTCTAGCCTCTAGCTAAGAAAATCTCCGTGGAACCCGGGGTCTCGGAGCGAGAGAGTCCTTGAAGAAGGTGCACTGCGGGAGCTCCTGGGACGCCTTCCAGGGCACAACTAGTCATGTACACGGTTCCTCTTACAGCAAGTACCCTGCTTCCAACAACAACAACAACAACAAAAAGTGGAGGGTCACCACTTCCAGAAAAACCTTCAGCAGGAGAGCGTTCCATGGAGAGTGAGGATTTTTAATTTCCTCTGGTCACTATTGGAACTAGTTTGAGGGGAGAATGGGCTGCCATTCTATCAGAGTGAAATATACGGACCCGTATCTTCAAAATGATGCCCCGTGCAAACCTCCAGCCCGGGATCCAGCCTGCACGTCTGAATGCAGCACTATCATCGCCTCAGGCTGCCAAGACTCCCGGTCTCTGCTTATCAAAATCTACTTGCTTCCATCAGCAACTGAATTCAACCCTAAGTTCTAGAAGGACACACATCAAATTGTTGACAGTCACAGCCAGGGGCAGGTGGGAGCAGAGTGAAGGGGGCAGCCACCTAATTCTTTATTCCTTTTTTTTTAAGGCAGAGAATGTGTTCATGGCTTCCTTCAAACATTAAAATAAATTAATGATGTGACCCAAAAGGCAAAGGAAGGTACTGTTTTCAACAATAGGGCAGGGCTTAGCAGAGACTTCTGATGGGAACTGAGATCCAGAAGCATGGCTGAGCAAGGAGGTGCCCACTTTTCTAGGCCACAGGAATGACTGGCCTAGAACAGACCCAGGCATTCTAGAAGTTCTCTTCAGGGCTGGACACAGCTCAGTGTCTCTCACTGGTCTCTCCCAGATTTCAGGCCTTGACAGTCAAGAGCCCCCATATCTGCAGACCACCTCTCCCCTCCTCACCAAATTAACCCCTTGAGATCCTTGGAAGCAGCTCCGAGCCTGCTGAGTGAGCACAAGCCTTCAAGCTCGCTTGGCCTCAGGTGAACCTCTGTGATTACCAAGCACCTCTCCGAGCTTTCCCCAGGTTCAAGAGGGGAGCCTTGCTCAGCACGGGAGCCTGACCAGCTTCTGAAAAACCCTGGGTCAACGCAGAGGTCAGGTTCTGGCCAATCCGGTCCACCGCCTGCCCTCCCCTCAGCCTCACCCACCCCACGTCCTGTTTCTGAGACATCGAGGCCGCCGCAAAGGTCCTCCTAGCCAGGCCATCAGTCACCCGGCTGCCCGGCCTGCTTACCTGCAGATGTAATTCGTCTTGCAGGAGTCCTGCAAAGTCAGGCAGTTGGGCTTCTCCCTCTCCTCGTAGGAGCACACGGGCACGATGGTCTGCCGCCTCCGCTCGGTGCACGCAATGTCCCGGCAGGAGCAGAAGAGCATCCCGTAGCTGTGCTTGGCCGGGACCTTGTCGAAGAACTGCCGCAGGGCCTTGTGGCACTTGCGCCGGTTGCAGACCTCGTTGGACATGCTGGTGGTGCACGGAGTGATGTATGCCGACCTGTACTTCTTACAGGTGTCGTCGAGGTTACAGGCCTTGGCGGCGTCCAGGCAGTTGTTCCCTTTGGGGACGTGCTCCACTGCAAAGGAGAGAAAGGCAGGCGTGATGACAGTGCTGGGCGCCTGGCTGCTCACACTGCCTGTTTTCACCGAGATCCAGCGCCGGGAGCCCTGGTCAACCCTGTGTTTTGAAGCTAATAGGGAATGAGTTCACAACAAGGAGAAAATAGGTGTCCAACAACTGGGAACCCAGGGCAGCCCACAAGTCCCCAGTCGTCCCTTAGAGGTGGACTGAGCGAGGCCAAGGGAGGGAAAGTTGCTCAGGCACCTGCCTGACTCCGTATAAACAAGACAACAAGAGAATAAGTTTCCAGCTCCTGGTTGGTAAACTGAAATTAGGAGAAAAGAAAAGAGCAACAAATTACATACTTGTTCATTATACAGTATATAAAATGATATGCTGAATGTAAGTATAATTGCCATGCAATCCTCCAGGAATATAATTATGTAATAAATGCATATAGTACATGCTAATTACTATATGATTATAGAGTAATTACATGGTTATTTGAGCCCAGAAGACAAAATATTATGCCAGCTCTCTAAACAGGAAGAAGCGGCTATGATGAGGCTGTATTTAAGTTCTAGCTCACAGGCCACTGGAAGAGAACCAGAATAAATTACATGAAAATTTGCAAACCTCAATTACCACTTAACTTGCCACACGCAAAATGTGGGATCTATGAGCAGTGAGGGTGCAGATTAGAAAAATTCTGCTAGTATTCCAGATAGAATTTCAATGGGCTTACGGATCACAGGCTTTAGGAATCTCACAAAACATATGCTGCCTTCTGACCAAGCCCTTTCTGCTCATGCTCAGCGAAAACAGCGCTGTCCATGGCCAAGTTGACCACTGTGCAGCCCGGAAAGAGTGCAGGGGAGGCCAGCCCCACAGCCAGGTGGCCCAGCAGGGGCAGGCCCAGTGGACAAAGTTAATAGATGAGTAGATGAAGGAAATGAAGCTTGACACTATGATACAGGTATGGAGGGGAAATGATAGAAGAACCTTCCAGAGCTAGGTTCTAAGGTGGTCCATGGAAACTGATCATTAGGTGCAGCGCTGGCCCTCTGGGGACAGCAAGGAGGCAGCAGTCACCACCACTCCCTTGTGGGAGTCATGTCCCCTGCCCCGCCCCCAGCAAGTTCCCGCCCAGGCCTCACTCTTCTCCTGCTTGGGTTCTCTGTTTCATCTTCGTTGTGTCCCAGCTGATGGGAGCCATGAAGGCATCTGGGAAATCACAAGAGACTAGAGAATGGACGAGGGATGAGCAAGGGCCCATCGGGTTGGGTGGGTTGGAAAGACAGGGCGGTGCATTTAGTCCACGTCCAAAGGGCACATGGAATATTATTTAGCCTTAAACAAAGAAGGAAATCCTGCCTTAGGAGGCAACAGGGATGAACCCTGAGGATGTTGTGCTACATGAAATAAACCAGAGACAACTACTGCGTGATTCTACTTAGAGCAGGTTTCTAAAACACTCAGAGAAACAGAGAGTAGGATGGTAGTGGCCAACGGCTGAAGGAGGAGGAAATGGGCATCACATTTCAGTTATACAAGATGAGAAAGTTCCAGAAATCTGCGGTCTAGCATCATGCCTACTGTTAGCAGTACCGTGTTGCACATTGTTATGAGGGTCCATTTGTTAAGACGGTAAATCTCATGTTAAATGTCCTCACTACCATTTTCTTTAATGTAAATAAGGAAAGGACACACAAGGCAAATCTAACATTCCAGGGGAAGAAAACACTTCCTGTTTGACCGATGATGTGTCTTGCTTGACGAAAACCCTGTATGAAATCACAAAATGATACCCTGGCACCTCCAGCAGAACTCTATTACGCTTCAGGTTCATGTCTCTGCGATGAGATCTGAACAAGGCAATAAGCAAGACACCCAGCCCATGGCGGGGGAGCAGCGCGAGAAGCCAGCGGCTGCACTTATGTCCCTGCCGGTTTGGCAGGCACACCTCCCAGACCAGCTTCCCTCTGGCTCACCTGCTTTCACACCCAAGCTCCTTAGGACTCAAGAAATGAAATATTCGCCATGTGCCAGGATAGGATCACCAGGGCCTCTAGGCCTTGGTAACACTTCCAGCCTTTTCCTCTTTCGAGACTTTTAATGTCGTGCTCTTGTGTCCATCAGAAAAGTGATTTATATTCTTGAAGGTCTAGAGTCCCATAGGAGATTTCTACATGGTGCATTTTTAGTGATAATCTAAAATACACTAATATGACCAAATTCTGGATCATCTGGGTTAGGCCTTTAAGGCTAGTGTTGGTACATAATTTTACCACCTGCACATCCACTTGCCTTGGTATTAAATCGTGCTTTATGATCTCTAGCTAAAAAGAATGGAGGCACTGAGGTGCACTTAATACTTAAAGGACGTAGCCAGTGATAAATGAACAAACAGTTCATGTAAGTTCAAGTGGAGGAAAATGGCAGAAGAATTAAGTCATCAACATGACACCTAAGAACACAGGTCTGCTAAACTCCAAAGAAGTCATGCTTAAACAGAGAAGCAAATTCCAATTGTAAGTACCAATTTAGCTTCAGCAAAATCATTACCCCTTACATGAAATTAATGTTAACTTGGCATTTGATCGTTTTCAAAGTTCTGTTCATATTTAACTTGTGTGTTGTTTTTACAATTGTATAAAATTAAATTAAAAGTTTATAGTTCTTTGTTTATAAGTGTCAAATAAAATTATAATAAAAATAGTAAAACTCAACACATGAGGTCCAGAAAATTTATTTCTCTCTTAAAGTAGCCTGTATAATACATAAAGTTTTAAACAATTGACCTGGAGGAAAGCTCCTTGACATGGGTCTTGGCAATGAATTTCTGGCTACAAGAGAAGGAACAACATAAAAAATAAACAAGTAGGATGACATCAAACTAAAAAGCTTCTGCATAACAAAGGAAACCATTAACACAATCAAAAGGCAGCCTATGAAACGGAAAGAAATATCTGCAGATCATATACCTGATAAGGAGTTACTGTCTAAAATAATAATTCCATTAAAAAATGAGCAAAGAACTGGATGCCTGGGTGGCTCAGTCGGTTAAGCGTCTGACCTCAGCTCATGTCACGATCTTGGGGTCTTTGAGTTTGAGGCCCGTGTCGGGCTCTGTGCTGACAGCTCAGAGCCTGGAGCGTGCTTCAGATTCTGTCTTCTTCTCTCTGCCCCTCCCCCGCTCACTTCTCTGTGTCTCTCTCTTTCTCTTAAAATTAAATAAACATTTTAAAAAATGAGCAAAGAACCTAAAAAGACACTTTGCCAAAAAAGATATTCCAATGGCGAACAGATGCTTGAAAAGGTGCTCAGCCTCACTAATCATTAAGGAAATGGAAACCCAAACCACAGTGAAGTATCTCCTCACCCCTGTTAGAATGGCTAACACAGAGACAAGAAAAAACAAATGCTGGTGAGGACGTGGGGAAAAGGGAACCCTGTGCATTGTAGGTAGGACTGTAAGTTGGTATGGCCACTATGAAAGATGTCTATATTTTCCTTGAAAAATTAAAAATAGAACTATATGAGCCAGCAATTCCACTCTAGGCATAAATCTGAAGGAAACAAAATCACTATGTTGAAGAGATATCTAAATCCCCATTTTCACTGCAACATTATTTATAAAAGCCAAGACATGGACAGCCTAAGTGTCCGTCAACAGGTGAAAGAGTAAAGAAAACATGGTGTATATACACACAAGGGAATAATATTCTGCTATATGACAGGTAATCTTGCCACGTGCAACAACATGGGTGTTAAGTAAAATAAGTTAAACAGAGAAAGACAAATACAGTACAATCTTACTTTTATGTTGAATCTGCCCCAAAACAAAAAAATATATATATAAAAACACCAAAAACAAAACTTATAGAAAAATAAACAATCAGCTATGTAGTTACCAGAGGCAGGGGAAGGAGGTGAACTGAATGAAGGTAGTCAAAAGGTACAAACTTCCAGTTACAAATAAGCACTGGGGATATAATATACAACATGATGACTGTAGTTAACAGTGCTCCATGTTATACTTGAAAATTGCCAAGAAAGTAAATCCTAAAAGTTCTCATCACACACACAGACATTTTTCTTCTTCTGCTGCTGCTGCTGCTGCTGCTGCTTCTTCTATTTTATTGTCTCTATATGAGGTAAAGGATGTTAACTACATTTGTGATAATCTTTTCACAATATATGTAAGTCAAGTTATTATGCTATACACCTCAGGTTTACATGGTTCTGTATGTTAATTATTTCTTAAGAAAACTAAAAGAACAAAAAATGGTCCCATGCATACCTGCTTTATGATAACGTTCGCTTCCTTTTTAAAGTTGTTAAAATCACATAAACTGCCAATTTTTTCTTCTTAATGTTATCAAAAAGAAAAGAAATATTTCAAAGGAAAAGCTCTGTACAAAGTGGGGATGGAGTGAATCATCTTATGCCCAAACCAATGGCTCAAACTTTACTTCATTTAGCAACTGGTGGGACTCAAACTCACTTTCAGCTGATTCTGTTTCATCAATATATAGCCCTGCCAAAGCACCATCTCTACCATTATTTCAGAACCTGTGAGAAGTTTCAGAATGTACAACCTGGCACATACATGGAGGAAAAGAAAAAGTATAAATTGATTTCCAGCTCACAGGTCAATGTGTGACTTGCTTTTTGTTTCTGATTCTCATCACACAAAATATTCCCATGAACCCTTTTCAATTTGATAAGTGAGGCCAGTCTTACCCAAATAGCAGAAACGGATGAAGACAAAATTAGAAAATATCAGACTAATATTCCTTATAAACATATTCAAAAAGTTTAGTAAATGGCAGTTAGCAATACATTAAAAAGATAATGAGTCATGACCAATGAGAGTTTATCCTAAAAGGCAAGACTAATTTAATAATTAAAAATTAATGTAATTTACCATATTAACAGACAGGAAGAAAATCTGATTATATTTGAAAGCATTCAACAAATTTCAGCACTCTTTCCATAATAAAAAATTCTCAGCAATCCAAGAATAGCAGAGAACCTTCTTAATCTGATAAAGGGCATCTATAACAAACATACAGGCAAAATCATATTTAATAGTGAAATACTGACATTTCCCCCCAAAATTCAGGAACTAATGAAGGATTTCATTCTTACCACGTGTAGTCAACATTGTACTAGAGGCCCTAGCCATTGCAATAAAGCAATGAAAAGAAATAAAAGGGATACAGAATGGAAAGGAAGACATTTCCATTTGCAAAGGACTTAAAAAAATCCTAAAGAATTTACAAAACAACTACTAGAATCAATAAGTGTATTTCTCAAAGTCAAAGGATATAAAATTTACTATATAATAATCAATTTGTATTTTTGTAGGCTATTAGCAAAATTTTAGGAAACAAAATTTAAAAACTTAATTCTGCTTATAAGAGAACTCAAAAAGTGCACTTCAAAAGGAATTTAACAAAAGACATGCAAGAGTTCTACACTAAAAACTAAAAAGCACTGTTGAGAAAATTAAGAAAGACCTAAATAAATGAAAATACATACCATGTTCATGGATATGAAGACTCAATATCATTAAGGTATCAATTATCCCCAAATAATATTATGAATTGACATTGGCAAGTGGTATCTAAAATTTATCTGGCAATGTAAAGGACCATAATCTAGCCAAAGAAATTTGAAAAACAACAAAGTTGAAGGAGTTTATACTGACTTCAAAATTTACCACAAAGCTGTACCTACTGAGACAATACGGTACAGCATAGGCATAGACAAATCAAACAATGGAACATAAAACAGAACTCAGATGAAATGCATCCACAAATCTATAGGGATTTGATTTTTGACAAAGTCACTAAAAAACATCTAACAGGTAAGTTCTCTTCAACAAAGAGTACTAGGATAATTGAAAATCCATATAAAAACAACAACCAAACCCCCACTTCACCAAAACCCTCATATGTACAAATTAATACAAGATGGATCGCAGACTTAAACCTAAAAGTTAAAATCACAAAGTTCTTATAAAAAAATAAGATAATATTGGAAGTATGTGAAGGTTTCTTAGAGAGGACCACAGAAAGCTATAACATAAAAGAAAAAATAATCGTAAGTTAGATTTCATCAAAATTAAAAACTTCAGCTCCTCAAAAGACACGGATAAGAAATGAAAAAAAAATGAATAGACAAATTGCAGACTAGGACATTTTTGCAAAATACATATCTGACAACAGATCAGTGATTAAAATATACATAGAATATCTAAAACTCAATAATAATAATTTTTAAAAACCCAATTGAAAAAATGGGCCAAATATTTGAGCAGACACATTACAAAAGGCGATATAGGAATGGCCAATAAGCACATGAAAAGTGTTCAACATCATTAGTTAGCAGGGGAATAAATGCAAATGAAAGCCACAATGAGACTTGCTACACTTCCATCACAGTGGTTAAACTTAAAGTCTAACAACATAAATATTGTCAAAGGTGTAGAGCTCTTGGAATCTCCTATGTTGGTGGTGAAAATGTAAAATGATCCAACCACTTTGGGAAAATATTGGGCAGCTTTTTAAAAATAGTGTTTTAAAATATATTTATTTACTTTTAAGAGAGAGAGAGACAGAGTGCTAGCAGGAGAGGGGCAGAGAGAGAGGGAGTTAAAGAATCTGAACCAGGATCCAAGCTTTGAGCCCAAGGTGGGGCTCCAACTCACAAACCGCATGATCATGACCTGAGCTGAAGTTGGACGCTTAACCGACTGAGCCATCCAGGTGCCCCAGTTTTTTTTTTTTATGTTTTTTTTTAATTTTGAAAGAGAGAGAGAAAGAGTGTGTGTGTGTGTGGTGGAGAGGAGGGACAGAGAGAGAGAGAGGGACAGAGAATCCAAAGAGGACTAAGCTGATAACAGTGAGCCTAACACAGGGCTCAAACCCACAAACAGATCACGACCTGAGCTGAAGTTGGATGCTCAACCGACTGAGCCCCCCAGGTACCCTGGCAGCTTTTTAATAAAAGTAAACATGTGACTACCCTATTATGACGCAGCATTTCCACTTCTAGATATTTACCCAAGAGAAATGAGAATATACATCCATAAAAAGACTTGTATAAGAAAATAACATTATATTGATAATAACCAAACTGGAAAAATCAGCTTATGTATCCATCAATAGGAAAATGGCTAAACAGGCTCAGAAACTAAGAACAGATGAGCTACTGAAATACACATAGCATGGATACATCTCAACACCGCTATGCCGAAGGAAAAAAAGAGTACACGAAAAGTACATACTGGAGCATCTGGGTGGCTTAGTAAGGTGAGCATCTCTTGATTTCACTCAGGTCACCATCCCGGGGTCATGGAATCCATCCCCACATGGAACTCCATGCTGAGCATGGAGCTTGCTTAAGATTCTCCCTCTCTCGGGGAGGCTATTGAATACTGAAAATGAACTGAGGGTTGAAGGGGAAGGGGGAGAGGGGGAAAAGAGGTGGTGGTGACGGAGGAGGGTACTTGTGGGAAGAGCACTGGGTGTTGTATGGAAACCAATTTGACAATAAACTATTAAAAAAAAAAGATTCTCCCTCTCACCGCTGCCCCTCCCCCACCCTGCTCATGCATGCACATTCTCTCTCTAAAATAAAATTTTTAAAAGTTTTAAAAAAGTAAATACTAAACGATTTTATATATGTGAAGTTCTAGAGAAGACAATTTAAGATGAAAAACATCAGGAATGGTTGCTTCTAGGGGCTAGAGGTAGGGACTGGCTGGGAAGGGGCAAGAGAGAACTTTCTGGAATGATGGTAGCTTCCAGCTTGATAGAAGTTTGAATGAAAACCTAGAGAATGGTACACTTACAAGTTTCTACCTACATAAGTTTTACCTCAAAAGGAAAAAAAAACTAAACAAATACTAAAGCTGATTACTGACAGGTATGCTGAAGTAGGTAGGGAAAGTATATTGATACCTACATTTTAAAAATTTAGATGAATTGATAGGTGGAAAGAAGAATGAATAGATGAATACTTACGAAGCAACTGCCTTCTAATTTAATGATATAATCTAGATGGGTTAACTGTAACATTTTTTCCCACTTGTCTGTATGTTTGAAAATGTTCAAGTCAAAGATTGGCAACAAGGCAAAAACCCACCACATATACCCTATTAAAATAAAAAATGTCACATGCAGGGAACATGGAAAGCCACTCTTAGCACCCTTCTTTAGCCTGGTTTCCTGGTTAAACACTCCTTTAAATCACAGGACACGTAAATCAGAGTCGGGTTTTCACTGGGTAAGAAGACTGATCCCCCTTATCTATATGATGGACACCCACACCCCCAGGGCATACACAAAAATGCTACTTGAGGACCGAGGGAGGAACGTGCAGAATGATTCCGTTCAGTCCTCTTGAGTCACACCCCGTTCCCCATCAGCTCACACCCCGCGCGGAGGAGCAGGCGAGCGCCTGTGTTTTACGGTCCGGGCACACGCGCCTTCTCGCCTGTGTGGGAGGCTTCCGGACAGCTTTGCCATAACTCTGCCTGCCATCCCCTCCACAGCTCATTTTAGAGCTCAGCACTAAAATGCTGCTTTCCCTCCTCCCCTCCATCTCTAATCTCTCCCTCCATCTGCTGTTATTCATTCTTTAACTTGGTAGAACGTCTGGGATGCTGCCTGAATGGGAAGTATTCTCAGAATGAAGGCTGTTTACTAGAAATCCTTTTTCATGTGGGCGGACGCATGTGTGTGGGCTGTGCAGGCCGAGGAGCGCCTCGCCAGCGTCGGCCTAGCACCGTTTTCTGGAGAAAGCCATTGAACCAGCTTTTCCTTTCAAAGTTAGAAAGAACCATGTTGTTACTTTGTAGGTTACATATTGCTTTTCTCTATCATCATTCTAAGCCTCTTTGGCTGTGATCACATCTGATGTGACTTATTTCCTGTTTTGTTGGTATAACCTGCAGCATAGCAATGGGAGAGCCAGCTCCCAGACCCCATGGAATAAAAAGCATCACGTGGGTGGCTCAGTCGGTTAAGCATCCGAAGTCAGCTCAGGTCATGATCTCACAGTTCGTGGTTCGAGCCCCACATCGGGCTCTGTGCTGACAGCTCAGAGCCTGGAGCCTGCTTTGGATTCTGTGTCTCTCTCTCTCTGACCCTCCCCTGCTTGCGCTGTCTCTGTCTCTCAAAAAAAAAAAAAAAAAGCATTAGTGTTGCTGAAAACAAACAATGAATTTGGAGTCAGGGATTTTAAATGTGGCCCAATCATCTGAGTGTCTTTTACATGTCATCTTTCCCCCAGCAGACTTCAGTTGCCCCATTTGTGAGATGATAAGTCTCCGGTCCCTTCAAGCCTCAACATTCTTTGATTTGATGGTTACAATAAAAAATGCCTTTCTGATTACAACACCAAGTATCTGAGATACAACTTGATGATCAGGGACAGAATGTAAAACGAAATCCTAGCACTCATAAGCACTGGCTAACCTCTCAGCTCTTTGCTGTTCCAAAGAGTACGTGGCCCAACATTTTCAACCCTGACCAACAGGCAGAGCCAATGTGAAAGATCCCTCCAACAAGGGAGGCGTGGAGGTGTCCGGCATGAATTATGCACGGGAAGAAGCTTTCACATTCTAAATTCCTTTGCAGCAAGGAACGGCCTTTATCCCAAGTACAATCCTCACACTGTCCCAAATCAAAGAGGTCATCACTATGGCCACAGCCCCTCGTTATTTACACTTAGAAAATGCCACTATTATTGGCAACTGCTGGAGACAGCTAACCAGTCAAAATGATTCAGGATGAAACACAGATGGAAACAACTAGAAATCCATTTCTATAGATTATGAGGGGGAATAAAACTAAATATATTGAAATCTGCATGGCTTGCATGAAGATGTGGTTTATGAAGCAGAAGGTTCACAAGACACAGGGAGAGGATGCAGCTGATGAGTGCTTGCCAATTCCCGGGTATCTCTCTGCCTTTCTTTTTCAGGCTGCGGGACGGAATTCACAACTGGTTTCCTCTTTCTTTCTGACTTGATTAATTACCATGTTAACATAACTACTGTTCTTCTTCTAATAGGATCCCTTGAACGTGTTATTCTAGCAAATAAAAAATGGGCAAACGCTCCGAGGTCTTCACAGGAGTAGAGGAGGCTTTTCAGGAAGCTTACTCATACGGTCTGATCTTCTGATACCCCGTGTATCATACGGCAAATCCGATCACACAGGCTGCGACCCTTGTAATCGACCCTTCAAGAGCGTGGCCTTTTCCAGCTGGGGTGCTAAAAATTACATTTAAAATGCACACATGGCTCTTTGGAGCCCATTTTGTCATTTAGATGCTGTTTCGGGCCTATTGTGTTACACGATGACAGATTTCCTCCTCGGCCTGTTTTTTTCATACCTTACACGACTACGCTAAACCTCACGCCCTGCCCAAGTTTTCTCTGGCGCTCACAGTGACTGAATTATCCTGAGAACCTGTGAATTTGGAAATAATTCTTTGGTCTGACGAAAACAGTGCCCGATGTTAACCACACGCCGTGGCCTCACCCCATGCTCACTCGCCCCAAGCTCACCCTTTGGAGGGTCCATTTCCATAACGCACACACTGCGGCCCACCACCCCCATCTACACCTTAAAAAATTAGATGCCTCCTATAAGTGGTGTGCAAGTCACATGCTTGCTGCTGCAAAATGATTAATAGTGCTGTCTCAGCAAATGGGATCATTACATTTTTAATTAACCTTTCCAACCTCCTCCACCTTTTCCTTTTGTTATACATTGGATCTCTGAAGTTTTCTACTTGTTTATGTTCAACCAGATTTGAAATAAAGGCATGAAAAATGATAGCAGATGATGCAGGAGTCGCAGCCCAGGTGAGAGGGCTGGTGAGGTGCCGTGCCTCATTGTACATGGAATTCGGGGACAGGCGCTCAGAACTTGGTGGCTGGGTTCCCACCTAATTTTTGTTTTGGCAGCTTAGCGTTATTTAATGGCCTTGGCTACCAGGAAACTGGCTTTCTAAAATCTCTTTCAACCTAATTATAATTACGGTGTATAAATCATACAATGATCGATTATAAAAATCTCGAGTTCATAAATATTTAACTTAGCATTTAAATCCACACTGCAGGAGTGCATGAAATTTCTGAGCCCATCTCTCTGCAAACAACTGCTTTATTACAGTTCCAACGCCAGTTACTGAAAGCCGAACCGAGTCTGTCTCACACACACTCGGGCATATATTTGAGCACAACGGCCTTCCCTGTGTTAAGATGGCACAATTTAGTTATTTCTAAAATATGCATGCCTCTCATTAAAAAGATATTCTGCAAAGTCCTCTATCGTCATCTTTTAATTCCTCAAGTATGGAGAGATGCAATTATGATATTATACATAAAAACATTCATTAAAATATATTTTATCTAATGTAAGATTGATTCCGAGATAATTGAGGTCAGATTTGTTTGGAAAATGTATTGTGACACGTGCAAACTCTGATACAGAGAGGAAATGATCCTCCGTGAGGACTCGAGCGCAACAGCTAAATATTTTCCAGCAAAATCATAAAGCCGTAATTGGATTTCAATTTAGTAATAGTCGGCCTAAGACAGGCCATTTTTAATAATCTAATTATGTGTTCAGGGCCTACCCCAGAACTCAACGGCTGCTTCAGAACTATTAATTGTACTCAATCCTGTTGCATCTTCAACCATGAAATTTGCTATTACATGTAGGACTGGCTCCCAGTTAGGAGCATTTTTTTTTCCAATCTCAGATAATCTTTATAACACCCCCAAATGCCTACTCCTTTCATTTGCTAAAATTGAAATATTCTAATGACTTTCTCTCGACCAGAACACTTGATCCCAAGGAGCTCAGATTTGTGGCCCTTCTAAGGAAAAAAAACAAATTCACAGTGCGATCTATAAAACTCTTCCCTATTTTTATGAAGATGCAGAGAGCAGCTCTTGCTTTTGTCAGATTTTCATTAATTAAAGGTATTTAATTGCTAACATCGCATTAGCAGTAAAATTAATGAGGACTTCAACTACAGGAAAAGATCTGCATGATAATGTAAACCTAATTCATTTTATAGGATACAAACCGTAGCCCCACTAAGATTTAGGCTGTGCAAACACTACTGATACTTAGCCATTTCACCAGTAAAAGCCTAAACATGGCTTCAAAACCAACATTCCTTTGCCCCAGAGGAAACACTGAATGTGGGCCAACCAGGTAACGAAGAATAGTGTAGGTCCCTCTACATTGTCCCACTAATGTATCACCTCAGGGGGGACGAATTAGAAGGGAAGCATGGAATGGTTTGTTTTCAATAATTTTCTAAGTTACTATTAAATCAAAAGGTAGCCTGAAAATAATATGCCCCAACTTTTTAAAAAATATTTTTAATGTTTATTTATTTTTGAGAGTGAGAGAGAGAGAGCGAGCATGAGCAGAGGAGGAGCAGAGAGAGTGAGAGACCCAGAATCTGAAGCAGGCTCCAGGCTCTGAGCTGTCAGCACAGAGCCTGATGCAGGGATCGAACTCACAAACTGTGAGATCAGGACCTGAGCCAAAGTTGGACGCTTAACCAACTGAGCCACCCAGCCCCAATTTTTAAACTAGCATACTACAATTTAGAAATTTCTGAGTGCGTGCCAGGAAAACTAATCGCTCTGGGAAGCTGGCCTCTTCTCCCAAGGAGGCTGCCAGCACTCCAGACATTTCTTGAAACTCTTCCCTAGGAGCCTGAGGCATGTTCTTTGGCATACTCTGAGCAACAACAACTCTCTGCATCAGGGACAGATTTTCAAAGCCAAATGTCATTTAGCATAAGTGTGGTAATGTAACAGGCAATAATGTTGCACACTGCTCAGGGGTAGAAAATAAGTTATAAATATACACAAGGACTTTTTCATGTGGGTGACTTTCAAATCAGCTCTGACAATAACCAATGAAGTGGCTTTCTTGAAAAGGTTTTGAGCCAATCATAGCACTGGAGTAAGTGTTTTGCTTCTCAAGGTGACTACTTTGAAGGACAATGTTCATTTAGATGTATGCGTTCTTGGCGGGCTCATTAGCTACTGACATACTGTACATGGGCCGTGTTTCTCCAATGAGCTAGTGCAGATGGATGCCACCAGAAGGCAGGCCAGTGGCTCGAATGTTCCTTCCACTACACAATCTATAAAAACTGTTCCGACCTCTGCTATACATAAAGAGAAGGAAACATATGCATTCTGAAGCCAAAGACTCAGCTGAAACAATGAAAAATGAAGAGACTGAAGATCCTATTAAGTAGCCTGGCTGATACTGAGATAATAATGAATCATTGATGATGTTGGCAGTTGCCAGGGCCCTCGCAGTGCGGGATTTCAGCAAAGATAAGCTAAATATCAGGTCTTTATTTTTAGTTAAAGAGCATAAAATTCAATGCCTTTCCTCCCACGAGCCTATTTACATACCTGCTGTGCTACCTATTTGCTTCACCTGCTTCCCAATTAATACCCCATTAAGCCGATCCACCTGCAGTGGCTTTTACTTTCACCACAGCCATGCACACATCACTCATCTGCTACAGCTCGATTGTTTCTTTGGGGAAGATAAACAAGAGCTGCATGAATACTAATGGCAGGACTTTGAGTTTGCGGAGTGTGCTGCTTTCTCAAAAGACAGTAGCCAGAGCCGAGGCCACTTCCCGAGGAAAAGCCCTAGCCAGGCAAGAACGTCCAGGACGGAGCGTAGCCACGGTCCAGAAGATGACGGACAGTAGGAATGTCCATCTTCATTAGTCAGATCTGTGCCTCTGGATTATATAAATATACACACATTTTTAATGATGTTTTGCTTCATTCAAGGTGTTTCATGTCACGTCGGGTTAATCATATTTTGTTTGGTTAAGAGTTCTTAGGCGACTTATTTTAATTAAGATTAGAGTGTTATTTCTGTTTTATGCAAATAGGTTTTAGGTGTTTGAAGGTTGGGTTCCTTCGAGTAGGGATCAAACCTAAGGGGTGACGGCATTAGACGCTGCTTGAGAACAAGCTTGAGAGAACAAAACCAAACCCCAGATTCCTGGGGCGCCTGGGTGGCTCAGTCAGTGCAGCGACGGACTCTTGTTCTCGGCTCAGTCATAATCCTGCGGTCCCTGAGTTCGAGCCCCATATCCGGTTCTGTGCTGAGCCCGCTTGGGAATCTGTCTCACCCTCTCCTGTACCCCACTTGTGCACGCACACACACGTGCGCACACACTCTCAAAATGAGCAAACACACTTAAAAAAAAGCACATAAGTACTTCTGATTCACTAACTTTCTTAAACCTTTCATATTTACTACCCACCTGCACCCCCACTTATTCTTTCAAATCCTGGCTTTCTGATTGGTTCTGGTCACAGAACATTCAGGAATGTAGTCCCTAAGAGGTGCTCTTTCGGGCCTCATGCCTTATTCTGTGAAGTTCTTGATGACAAGGGGGCTTTCCTTGCCCACGTTCCTGGTGTAACTTCAGAACCAAGCCTAGGCTAGAGGTACCAGGTGGCCCTGGCATAGAGGCCTCCAAGGTGGGCTAAAACAAAGCCCCTCACCCCCCATAACTGCCCACGAGCCGCAGAGGAGCAGACAGCAGAACAGGCATGTGTGCACCCATCCACATGCCTCAGTGAACCCCTGTGTTTTATCTTAATGGTATGTTGGCAAATGTTCCTGTGCATTTCATTTCTAGCTTTAAATTGGTTCCAAATGCATTCACACACTTACCCTCCTGAGCTTCAGTGTAACTCTTGTTCAATCCCCATTTGGAGGACTACACCAGGTAGTTCAAGAATTACGTTTAACCCCTGGCATTTTTACACTAAAAGTCCTTACTCGGGACCTCCATTGCGTCTCTGCAACTTAATCTGCAGCCCTGTCTCCTGCAGGCATCGCAAAGTAAATACAGTGATAGCTGTGTGGGGTTCCGTGGGCACCGTGCCACCTCTCCGTGGGAGGCGTTCTCCCACCTGGCCCCTGTCCACGGGATGCCGTGCGTCTGCGGGGGCAGGCTGAGGCAGGTGGGAAACCCAGCACACTTCGCTGCTTCTGGAACATCTTTCCTCAGTTTCTCACACAAACATATCAGCTATGGACTTGCTGCGTCCCTGATGCACACATAAACTACGGAGCCTGGGCTAAGTGACAGCAATGCCAGCTCTTACAGCTCTTTGCTCAGACAAAACAGGTATAATTTAGGTAAAGCACACATGTTCCAATCCTAAAACTCCTGCAAGCTTCAAAGTGTGCCTTCCCTGATGGAGATGGGGACTTGTGCACCAGCTAGTTTTTGTGAGAAATGGCCGCCTGAACAGCTGCATTTAACCCCGGGCAAAGTGGAAGCTGGATATGAGTGTTGGGGTCAAGATGATCTCATGAGCTTTATGCCTAGAGAGATCAGAATGACATTCAGCCCAAGTGCTGGCGTGCAGGCCAGCTGTTGGTGCTGCTCTCGGCAACCCTGGATATGCGGGGGGACAGGGTGACCCCTTTGCTAGGGCATTCAGAGACAACAGATGTGAGGAAGGCCAGCTGTGCTGCCCTTGGGGGGGGGAAGGGATGGAGGGATGAAAAGCAGAGGTGAACCTCTATCCTAAAGGATGGTGGTTTGGGTCCCCAAAACCTCTGCACTAACAGAAGAGGCTCTGTATTACAGAAAATTCCATTTTACAATACAGGAAAAACCACACAAAGCCAGACCTTAGATCTCAGTGATTTAGACTTACCACGATATCACCAAACATAGGTATTAGCCTTTTTGTCTTTGGCCTTAAAAAAAGAATAATGAGGGACGCCTGGGTGGCTCAGTCAGTTAAGCCTCCACCTTTGGCTCAGGTCATGATCTCACGGTCGTGGGTTTGAGCCCCGTGTCGGGCTCTGTACTGACAGCTCAGAGCCTGGAGCCTGCTTTGGATTCTGTGTCTCCCTCTCTCTCTGCCCCTCCCCCCTCATGCTCTGTCTCTCCCTATCTCAAAAATAAATAAAAACATTAAAAAAAAAAAAGAATAGCGATTGGCTCCTGAGACTGTCTCCTGATATTTCTAGAGCTGCCTCTGTTACCAAAAATGATCACCAGACTCCTCCTCCCTGGTGACATTTGCTAATGAACTGAGCCAAGAGAGCTGAGAAAATTCCTAAGGTGGAAAATACGGTAGAACTATGGTACACAGGGTAGAAGCCTGGAGGTTGAAATGGAGACTGGTCTGACACAGTAATGAAGCTGGGGTTCCTAGGACTATCACGTGCCCTCCAAGAAGTTCTTGGGAAAAACACAACCAAACAATATGGAAGCCCAGTTGGCTGTTGGGTGGGGAACAAGGCTTTCTCAGTTTCTACCTTTTTTTATTATGTAGAACAGATGATCTTCCATATTGAACTTAAGAGCTACTAGTTTTAACTGAAAGGAGATCCATCCTCTAGAGTCTTCCATGAACCCTTCAAGGATTTCACGTAAGAAGTTCTATTCAATATTTTAAGGAGGACCATATTTAGTGATGTTCAGGAGTTGTAGGGATGGCTTATGCAATTCAGAGATTTGGCTTCTATTAGAAATACTTTTGTAAAAAGAGGCAAAAATTAAATGCAGTTTTCAAAAGATAGGGCAAAGGTTTAGAAATCTAACCTATACCCTGAATTTGGGAATTCATTTCTAGTATGGTGTCTACAATGTTAAAAAAAAAAAAAAGAAAAGAAAAGAAAAAGAAAGGAAGGAAGAAAGGAAGGAAGGAAGGAAGGAAGAAAAAGCAATTGTCTAAATCTATTTCTTAATACAAATGAGAGGTCCCCTTATTAATGTGGTGAAGACCTCTTCAAAGTATCAATAAGTCTGGAGTGCTTCCACATTTAAGAAAGAAGAGAAAAGAAATTATAAATGTGATTACAAACCTCATACAATCTTCTAAGGAAAGGGATCACAATCATTTGCTAAGACCAAGCCCTGCAAAGGGGGAAAAGGTATCCACAGGGGATTAGTGTGTCAGTAAATACATAAAGTACAGAAGTCCCTCATATTTGACATTTGAAGAACAAAGCTATCCATCAATGTCCTGGCACAGATCCATCAAACAGAATGCTACTGTTGAAAACCTAATAGTATGATGGTAATAATGTAGCCATAAAACCTCTGGTCTATAATTGACTGCTTCCACTTGAAGCTAACGTGTCTAAAGCAGTGAGTAATGTTCACCTAAAGATTTCACTTGCGTTGAATGACAATCAGTTACACCTGACACTAGTCTCAGTGGATGGCTCGCGCTGGATAATGGCTCAGGGACAGCTATCCAGGGCGTGCAGGGAGACTAGATCCCAAACAAGCAGCACAGATATGCAATGTTGATCTCTGGTATGCTTCCTCCTGGCTGCCTCCTCTCCAAGTGCCGAAGCTGTCCCTCTCTGACAAATAATTAGAAATGTACCAGGCTGCAGAGTCTAGTGCCATCGCAGGAGGTTCCTCAGGGCATCTGGGTCTTAGTTGTTGAGTTTTGTTTAAGTGAGCATATAACTATAAGTCACATTCCTGGGCCCTAAGAGCTGAAGCTCTCTCGCTTTGCAGTAAGAAACCAGATGTGTAGGGGGCCAGCGGGTCGGGACAGCATTGGTGTGTCTTGGCCTTCTTTTTTCCTTTCTTTTCTTTTCGTTTCTCTTCATTTTTTTTTTAAGCTCCTGGACTGTCTATGAGTTCTGGATAGCATTCTGCTGGATAATTTGGTTATGTGGCTCTTATTAGACAAGAGATGTGGCCAGAGTGTTGACAGTGAGAACCGAAAGTCTGAAAGGAAACTTAATGCTGTTGCTAGATGACAAAGAAAAAAAAAGATTATTTAATGTCATCCCCAATTCAGAGTCTTCTATCAGTACATGAGTCCGCCAAAGGGGCGGGGACCAGGCAGTGTGGCATCAGCCATTGCCACAAGCAGACTGCTCAAGTTCAGTGATGCCCGGCCACACAGCAAGACCGTGAAAGGGCTGTGTCAGGCACCGTACTGTCCTCTTTTGATTTTAATCTCCAGTGAGGTTTTACTGCCACTACCTGAAAACCCCCGCCACTTTGGTAATGCTTAATCACAAGGCATAAGAATTCCTCCCTTTCTTGCAACACACACTGGAGAGGAGCCCTCCGCATCTTTCTACTGATGGTCCTGAGGAAAAGCCCTTCATGTGTTGGATTCAAGTAAAACGAAGGGGTCCCTGGGTTTCATTATGGCAAAAATCCCCACGGTCTTTCCGTGTCCCAAAATGGATGTGCACGTCTCAGCTTTCAGTTAGCCGGCAACCGCTGGTTACCCAAAGCAGAGATTTTCATCCACGTTGTGAAGTTCATTGTAACTAGAAATTTTAATTAATATGTCTGGTGGCTTCTAATGGACTTTGAGTATACATCCGAATGCTTTGTGTCCTTTGATATATACTTAAAGGTAATTGGGTAGTCTTACTGATGTATTTTTAAAGAGCGAAGTATTGATTAATAATGTTTCAGTATTAATATAACCACTTTGTGCAGATCAAGAAACATCAATAGTAGAAAACCCATATTTATCTACAAATTAACAACTCTATATAGATCTGTTACTTTAAACTAAATGGGGTGTATCCACTCATTACATTCCAACAGGGACGAGATTCCCTATAATAAAGATTAAAGCTCAAGTTGGCCTTATTTTACCACTGCATGAAATGAATGCTTTTTTCACCACTTTATGCCCTGATGCCGCTGAAGAATAGCCGTAGTAAAGGACAGGACCACTTCCCCCTCCAACAGGCCGGTATTTTTAATGCCTTACTTGATGAAAGCATTTCATACTTTGGGAGATTTAATTGCTGCCACTGCCGAGCAGAATGAAATAAAAAATGATTGTACTGCTCGGGATGGAGGTGAGGATGATCCCGGCTTTATCCCTGCTTAAAACGGGTTGTACGGTTCATATACTTGGAGTGTATGGCCATTCAAATCGAATTACCGCAAAGAGGAAGTGCTGGTGCATTTTGGCTACTCATAGTCAGTTTCTGGGGCCGGGTTTTAGGACCCTGGACAGAGTGCTTCTCAAACAAATGGGACCAGTCAGGTCTCTTGTGTTTACTTATTCTTCTAAAACCTAAGAGTCCTAAGGATTCTACTCAAGGGGGTGGTTTGAATAAAATTCTTCAGTTGTCTTTGGCAGAGCATGAAGGGTCGGCCGACCTTTGTGCAGTTATTTTGCGTGGCCAATACAACCTACAAATGGCAGCCATGACCATTTCCACATGGGGTCCCCAAGCCAGATTTCTGAAAGGCTCACTTTGCTCTGAGCTGATGACAAAATAGCCATGTGTTGCCACTGCTACCTAAATGTTATGTAGATTTAGAGAGAGAGAAAGAGCTAGCAGCTGGCAGGGGGCCTTGTCCTAGCTGAACTCCCCCTCTGTCTCCTCTACAAGGAACACGGCTGGAAGAGCCACAGCCCGGGAAATCCACACACACAGAACCAAGGAGCTCGCATGAGGAGGTCACACAGAAGCATCAGCGCCCTCAGAAAACAGCAACATGAGACCCCAGGAACCAATCCTGGGTCGGTGTGTCTCATTCTGATGTGTCTTGACCTGCAAGTCTGCTGGCTTTGTTCAAAGATGTATGTTGGCCGATATGTCACTGTTCTGTTTGGGAGAACATCTGAATCGGGGCTCTGAAGGACATTACACTAAATCAGGGACGCTCACAGTTTTTGAGCAGGCGAATCTCCCAGAGGGTTTGAATCTCACTCCCATTAGAGTCTGATTCAGTGGATCTGGGGTGAGACCAGGAATCTGCATTTTAACACACTTCCCATGTGATTCTGCTAAACCATATTTTGAGAAATACTGCACTGCTAAAAGAAATGGCTTCCTAGAAGACTAAATCTATTAATGAGATCAATTTGCTGCATCCAGAAGTATAACAAGCCAATAATAATCTAAGCCAGAACAAGTATTCTTTAATAATTCTCTCAGGGTCCTACCACTTAATTCACTGATTTTGCTCACTCCTTCATTCATTTTTTTCATTAATTCACAGTGCTTATGCTAACATTTATGGTGTTTACCAGAGGTTAATCCATATACATTTTGCCCCTATATTCTAATACCAATCTACCAATTTGCACTCAGTTCAAGTTAGTGGATACTAACAAAACAAAAGAAATGGCATAAATGTGCTGTCTACCTGTGAAGAATGAAAAAATAAATGTCAACCAAACAAACATAGCCTCTTCTTAAAAACTCGAGGAGCAAATGCACCCAAGGAATAAAATAGAGTTAGAGAGCTATATGAGTATTTGGCAGAACCCATCAGCTGGCAAATGATGAACTGCTTAAAAATAGTCTTATGACAACTGGGGATCCCCTTGGAAAAAGAAAAAATTACATTTCTAAGACAACCATACCAAAAAAGAAAAAATTCTAAAATGGATGAAAAGAATTAAATGTGAAAAAAATTTTAAACCATTCAGAAGAAAACATAGGAGATTATCTTCATGACCTTGAGATAGGAAAGACATTTTTAAACAAGAACACATACCCCAACCATAAAGGAAAGACTAATTAATTGATGACATTAAAGTAAAAAAAATTAGTACAACCAAAACATGCTAAAAACAAAGTACAAAGATAAGCCATAGGCCAGGATAAGACGTTTAAGTTCACAAAATGACAAAAGAATGATACCCAGAAATCACACAGAACTCTTATGAATCAATATGAAAGAAGAATATGATGAGGTGATCAATAAAGAGTGTCAAGCATAAAAATATATTGCATTAAGATAAATTCCGAGGATGGAAAAGAGTAGAGTTTCAAGGTCAAAGAGCAAAGAGAGTGATATAAACTTTCAACGGTTAAGAAAAATAGTAGTAGTATATTATTTAAATGGTGCTAGTGAGAATCAAATCATGATGCTATGTACATGTCATTGAATGCTCTGAAAAGAGCGATCTTAATCTTATCTTTAAATATCTATGTTACAATATTATAGGAGTTCGATTATTTCCAGCTATATGACCTTAAGCTGAAAGACTTCATATGTCTATTTAAAAATGAGGAAGTACACAGTTTTCTAAGACTAGCTGAGCAAAAGCACTTGCTGGCCACAGCTACGGAGACCTACTAGACATATGGATAAACATAAGATTTTCACTGTTGATTGTTTACTTCCAATTAGCTATTATTTGGGCATCACCCAAATGCCCACTGACAGAAGACAGGACAAATGTTGATATATTTGCATACTGTAAATGGCAGTAAAAAGGAATAAACAAAAGCTATATGCATCCAGATGGAGAACTATCAGTAGAATGTTTGAAAATAAGGCGAGTTGTAAGAGTATACGGATGGAGTAGTAGCATTTACATAACGAATAAATACCTAGAAGACAGCTGTGTCCACCTACGCAATACTCACACATGTGTATATATTTATACATGTAGGGAGGGTTAAAAAAATGCAAGAGAAGGATAAACACCAAATCAAGATGGGAACAAAATCTAATACCTGAGCAGATCTCAGGGTTTGTGGTCACAGCATACATAATGGAGGAGGCTCTCTTTCAGAAGAATACAGAGATTTGGACAAAACTTGATGCATATATTATTGTATCTGCTACAGCATCAAGTATATTTCCGACAGCAGAGCACCCGTGTATGTATTGAGAAGAATAAAATCATCTTTGCATCTTTAATGATTTGGCATTTTTTTCCCCTGGAGTAATGTCTGGTTCTATACATTTCGTACTCTGTTTCTTCTCTACTGTCCACACACATCCGGTGTAGGGGCCACAGGACACGTTCATATTATTCTTTGACCTCTGGTCCTGTGTGTTCCTGTCACACTACATTCCCCGTGAGTGGGAACGGTAGGCAGTGGACATATCTCCAGAAGCCACACCACCAGTGGCAGGATGTCCAGCAGTAACGTGACAATACATCGAAGTAACTGGGACCCACATAAGACTGTTCTGTGAAACCCAAACTACACTCACTGTTTCCCTTTGTTTGTATATCTGAAATGTTCCATGAAGAGACAGAGGCAGAGGACACAATGAGTGTGCTGGCATCCTGAAGTCTCCTGAAACAGTCATGGGGACTTCAGAAGGGACTGAGAGGGCTGTTTGGCCTGACAGGAGGGACAGCCTGATAGATTCTATGACAGCTGTCAGTCATCAAAGGTCAAGCTCACGTTCACTACTGGCTGGACCTGGTGGTTCACACCATCACATCCAAAAACACACATGGTGACACATCCTTTTTTTCCAGAAGAGACCGATTTATGCCCCGGCTCCTGACTCCCCACAGAAAGGCCTACCTGTCTTATCAAGACAAAAGAAATCGCTAGAGCCAAGCATGACTCCGTCACCACATGTCACTTTGCATCAGCCGGCACATGTCAAAGAATGACACAAAAAGCTGCCACCTGCCATCTGCTCAGAGAGCACATCAAACTTCTTTTCGTAAAACACTTCAACAGGAACCACGGGAAATTTTCCTTTATGAACCACGATGCCATCTCGGTGAATGAGAACAAGTGAAAATCTCATTTCCTAGAACTGGAGACAAACAGAGGAGGAAGCAACTCTGCAAAAGATCTCAAGTTAAAAATACACCCTCCACTCTTCCCACCTACAAACGCTCCTCCCCCGCATATCCGTTTCCCGGGGACCACAGTGGAGGTGTCAGAAAGCAGCATGGAGCCTTTTTTGAATGTGAGTTGTAACAATTTCTACCTAAAATGACGGATATTATGGGATGTGACAGTTGGGATTCTTTCCATTGTGCTTTTATCAACAGTGATAACCAAAGGTATTTGCAGGGGGTAAGAAGGGGGAGGCTGTTTTGAGAATTAGTGCCTTTTGTCTCCTGCCTTAACCTTGGACTGCCTTAAAACAGTTACCAAGAATTGTATAAAACTTTGGGGCCAAATGTGATTTCAGAGATAATCTAGTCCAATATTCTAATTTACAGGTGAAGGAAATCAGCAGAGTCTGAAGCCACACAGCCAGCCAAGGACAGCGGCAGGAGACACACTGGCGGCTTCCAGCAGTGGTGGGCTGTGCAGACGAGCACAGAGCCTCAAACCAGACCGTACAAGCCTGTGACTTGGGCGATGCCTTAACTTCTATGCCTCCATTTCTTCATCTGTTAAATGGGAATGTGGCAGCAACAGTAAGAGCCTCACAGGGTTGTTATGGGCCCTGAATGAGGTAATACATGCCCAGCACCGAGCAAGTGCTAATAGGGCTGGTGGTTCTCATTTTACCATTAACCAGTTTACTTACTTCTCCCACACGGCCATGACTCCACCGTCACTGCCACTGTTCTAGAAAGAGCTTTACAGTGGGTGCATACAGACAGCCTAGTGAATATAAAATGATCGTTTCCATACGACGACTTATGTAAAATAATTGGCTTTGATCCTAAGGAAAAAAGTCATTAAACACGAGGATCGGCTTTTTTTTCAGGGCATGGAAAAATGAAGGGAAGGACGAGAGAATGAGGAGATGCAGAACTGAGACAGGGAGAAAAATGCATTTGTATTCTAATGGGATCAATTTTTAACTTGACTCAAATTAAATTTCAAACGCATTATTTTTTACAGGAAAGAAATTGTTCTAATAACAAAAGCAGAGTGGGTCTAAGGACTGAGGCACACATCCAGACAAGGGACTAGTTGGGGACCGTCACCACGTAAGCACCCCAGAAGCCTGGGGGGATCACCAGCACATTGTACAGATCAACCACCTCCAACATAATGCATGTCTTGAAAATATGCTTCCAGGACGTTCCTGAAAGACAGAGCTACTGCCATGTTGGAGAAGTTACAGCAAATTAATAAGGATCTCGACATGCTTGAGAACACTTGGGGTATAACAATGAAGTCATTACTCTTTATCTCCTTGAATTCCAAGAAAGCGAGAAATAGCAGCACAATAAAAAATCTCTCATAACAGTTGATTAGAAAATATGGCCTGCGGAAAATCAGGCTCTTGTCGTTCTTTGCACATTAAAAATCCAAATATGTTAGAGAAACTGGGATTTTTAGCCCCCCACAGCTTTAACACAAAGGATCACATTAATAAGATACAATTTAGATTTGCATTTTTTAATAAGCTCGGGATCAAAGGGAATGCATAGCTGAAGGGGTATTAAACTGTGCGCACACAGATTGCTCGCTACACACTGGAAGAAGAAAACACGTTTCTCCTGAAGGAAGACACCTATAATTTGAGAAGTAGAAAATGTATTCTTTCTTTGGTACATTATTACTGCATACAATTTCCAAGCATTTCAAGTCAGTCCAGGTGGATGCACCTGCTGACTCAGTCCATCCTAACCTCACACCTTCCAACATGCTGTTTGAGGACATCAGTGAAGGAGCTGGTTTAGAACTTCTGATCTCATGAACCTTCCTCGTTACTTAAAAACAAGAATCAGCCCTTTAATGACTCAGGTTGGGTAGGATAAGATTCTGGTTTACTACTTACCAAGCCATTCTTTATTGCCATTAAAAACAAAACCACTGCCATTTTAAAGCTTGAACTCAGAGCTCCAGGGGCTGAGAGAGACTCCCCCTGAACAGGTTTCAAGCTCACCAAGAGTGACCTCCTGGAGATTAATGGTTCTATTAGTTAACATTGACTGAGGGCTTACTATGTGTCTGGCATGGTATCAACTAAGCACTCTACATGTGTCACCTTTCTCTGTTCTCCCCATTTTAAAGATGAGGAAATGGAGGCCCAGAAAGACTAAGTGGTATAGTTGGGATTTGAACTCAGGCAGATGCCTGCCCTCTGGGTCCCCTGCCTCCCTGGAGGTCTAGTTTTCCCTCCTCTTGTTCCCCAGCCAAGCCCACCAGATCCCAAATCTTCTCAGTAGTAGTACTAAGCATCTGCAAGGCTCCTTCTCTTTCCATCTGGTGAATGAGCTTCTTACACCCTTTTTTGCTGTATCCTTGCTCTTCCTTAAAAAAAAAAAAACAAAAAAAAAACCCTTCCATATTCATGTCCTTCAGGAACCTTTCCAGATCAGAGCTCGCCAGCCTTTCCTGCTAGTGGTCCTGCCTGATATGTGATCTGGAAATGCTTCTGAGGGGTTCCACGGCAGGTGTCTCCATGATGTCTACAAAGACCACACCTCCCAAAGAACTCTTCTAATATTCAATGGGCATCTCGCTAGTGTCCCTCACCCCACCACATCTGATTAAGCCAAGGTGTCACCATCTGGATCAAGTACTGCTTCCTAAAAATCTGGTGTTGGTACTGTCCTCTCTACTGGCTGCTTGAACCAGGACTGGTTATCAAGGCAAGGCCCTTTGTAAATCCTCGTGCTTTCTGCTCCTGAGTTTCCAAGAGATATGGCTGGGTTCTTATTCCCTTCTGTGAATTAAGCAAGTTGAGTTGGTTTCTGTTAACCCCAACTAGAAGACCACTGACTAAGAAACATTCCAAAGAGGAGCCTTTGTGGTTTATGTTACTGAACTGATGACAGGAGCCCCTCCCCTGGCAGGGATGCTAGGAACCCACCTACCCCTGTTACAGGCCAGACAAGGAGGGGCCACGCATTATGCCACACACAACCACTAATTTACTTTTTGGAAGAGGGGGGATATAGTTGATGAGCATTAATATGGGATTAGAGAAGCAACTTTTGTCACTGGACAAAATGATATTTAAGGAGAGACTTGAATGGTAACAATGGATCTGCTAGGGAGGTAAGAGGCTATGACAAAGGAGAAAGGCCCATCTGGAATTTGTGAATGACACTGAACGGGGCAGAGAGCAGGGCTGGGTGGATGGAGACGGTAGGACGCAGGTGGATATATACAGGCTGAATACTGGCAGGCTGGTAGTCTTAAAATCTCAAAGGGGCATAAGCCAATAACAAATGGTCTCTCACTTATTTAACCGGTTATTGAGCCTCTACCATGTTCTCGAAGTGAACCACAGTTTAGACGGCAGTGGGAGAAAAAAAAAGCAGAAAAATAAGTAAGAAAGATATGTATTACAGAGGGAATAATGTCATGTTATGATGAGGAACCTGCCACCCAATTTTGGAGAGAGAAGTCAGGAAAGAGCTCTCCCAGAAGACAAGAGGAGACCCGGGACCGGGAAAACCTTCATGATTTGAAGACACCAGGAAGAAGGCTTTGTGTCTGGAGCCCTGTATGAGAGGGGCAGTGGTAGGAAATGCGGTCAGGGACGCTGACAAGGGTCAGGAATGCACGGATTCATAAGCATGGATTAAAGCTTGGATATTAATCAAAGTGCAATGGGAAATCATTGGAGGCTCTGAGAAAATAGTGACATGATCCTATTCAAGTCTTCTCAGTGGAAAATGGAGGGCGTAGTGGTGTCAGGTGACCCGAGAGGAAACAGGAATACTGGCTGGAAGACTGTTGCAATAATTCAGTACCTTACCCTGTGTAGCTGTACATCATCTTCTCAACCACCGTTTAAAAATGTTTGCCAAGGGGCGCCTGGGTGGCTCAGTTCGTTAAGCATCTGACTTCAGCTCAGCTCATGATCTCACAGTTCATGAGCTTGAGTCCTGCGTCGGGCTCTGTGCTGACAGCTCAGAGCCTGGAACCTGCTTTGGATTCTGTGTGTGTGTCTCTCTCTCTGTTCCTTCCCTGCTCACGCTCTCACTTTCTCTCTCTCTCTCTCAAAAATAAATAAACATTAAAAAAATAAAACGTTTGCCAAAATGCACCTCTCTAGCAGAATATTCAACAACTCAGCAGCAGACAAGTATGTTCCAATTTAAACATTTTAAGGCAAGGTCTTTCATATATTTATTTATCTTGGCGATGTTACAAAGTCACACATTTGCCACTGTGCTCATGAAGCAAAGCTGTGCTGTGGACGTTCTGACATAATTTAAACTTATTTTAATATCTGCTATGCTGGGTTTGCTAAGCTGATGACTTTTTATTATTCAGCAACTAATTATTGTGTGTTAGGAAGGGAGAAGCAGACAAGTCCTTTTATTGAGCACTGACTTGCACATTGATGCTAGAGTGAGCACTTTATAAAATATCTAGTCGTATTTAATGGTCAGCACAATCAATCAGTCATCCATCCATCCATCCATCCAACAAATAAATACTCTACATGATCCTCTTTATTGTGCCAATTTTACAGATCCAGAAACAGACTCAGGACCCTAAAGTGATATGTTTAATGCCGCAGAGCGAGTAACCTATGGATCTTCTGAATTAGAAGAGCAGGTTTAGACGTTGGACACAAAGTTTCAAAAGATGCAGAGACCAGGTGAGCAAGGGGGCTGAAAAACAAAGAATGAAGCTCTACTAGAGTTCCTAGGGCTAATGTTTCACTATGCCCCCTCTTTTAATACATCTTTCTGGAATTCCTGGAGCAGGATAGGCTTATACGGATGAAGATTAGGGCACGAAGGAGCAAGAAGTCTCCTATGGCTACCTGGCCAGGTTCAGGCCCTTTGCAAAGCAATTGGGCTTTATCAAAGATACCCCACCCCAACAACACCAGCATTCCTGCCAGGTTGGGCGTTATCTGCTGCTTTGGACTTTGTGCATCCATCACTTTAGGACAACACTTTGGAGAGTTTTCCATTTATCTGAGAGCTCTTTAAAAAATACTGACTTCGGGGGCACCTGGGTGGCTCAGTCGGTTAAGCGTCCGGCTTCAGCTCAGGTCATGATCTCATTGTTCTTGGGTTCGAGCCCCGCATCAGGCTCTGTGCTGACAGCTAGCTCAGAGCCTGGAGCCTGCTTCAGATTCTGTGTCTCCCTCTCTCTCTGACCCTCCCCTGCTCGCACTGTTTCTCTCTTTCTGTTTCTCAAAAATAAAAATAAAAATAAAAAACATTAAAAAAATAGTGACTTCAGGGGCACCTAGGTGGCTCAGTTGGTTAAGTGTACGACTCTTTGTCTTGGCTCGGGTCATGATCTCATGGTTTGTGAGATCGAGCCCTGAATTAGGTTCTGTGCTGACAGTGCAGAGCCTGCTTGGGATTTTCTCTCTCCCTGTCTCTCTGCCCCTTCCATGCTCATGCTCTCTTTCAAAATAAATAAGTTAGTGACTCCACTAACTGTGAAAGTAAATAGTAAAATAGTAAACCTTCTAGAAAATAGGAAAAGATATTAAAGACCTGAGATAGGCCAAGACATCTTGAACAGAACACAAAGAATAGTTATGATGAGGGGAAAACTGATAGGTTGGACTACATTAAGCAAACAAACTTCTGTTCATCAAATGATACCATTTCCAAGGTGAAAGGTGATCTGCAGTGTGGGAGGAGACATTTGCTACACATGTATTTGACAAAGGACTTGCACTGGACTTTATAAGCATTCTACAGATCAATCATAAAAAGGCAGACAACTGAATCGCTGAATCGAGAAATGAGTGAAGCACTCAAACATGCAATTCACAAAAGAGAACATTCAAGTGGCCAAAAAAAAAAAAAATAGGGAAGAGTGCTTAACATCATTAGTCATCAGGAAAAACACAAAAGGAAACTGCTACAAACCCACCACGATGACTAAAATGAAAGGACATAATTAAAAGACAAAACAAAACACTATAGTGAGGAGACAGACCTTCCAGAACTCCCACTGGGTACTGCTGAGGGTGTCAATTAGTATGACCACTGAGGAAAAAGAGAAGTTTTAATGCTAAGGCTGAACATCAGCATTTTCTCATGACCTAGCAATTTTACACACAGAAATGTGCACACATATTCACCAAAAAAATCTACCAGAATTTTCATTGTGGCATTCATTGCTCACAGTCCCCAACTGGATGTGAGCAAATGGCAAATGTTTAACAACAGTAGAACAGATAAAACTGTGGTGTAGCCTGTGGACTATTAGACAGCAATGAAAATGAGGAGTTCCTCCACGCAACAAAAGGGATAGGCCTCATGAACACAGAGAGGTTGAGCAAAAGAAGCCAATCTCAAACAACACATCTGCTGTCATTCCACTGATGTAACATTCAAATGGGCAAACCTAATCCACGCTAACAGGAGACGGACTGGTGGCTTCTTTAGCAGGGCAGTGACTAGGAAGGGTGAGGAGGAGGCATGTGGATCCTGGCAATGCCCTATTTCTCCATCTGGTGGTGCTTCCGTGGCTGCGTGGCTGTGTTCTCTTTGTAAAACTGTATCTAGCTATAAGTTATGGTTAGGTCACTATTCTATTAACTTCAATAAAAAAGTCAACTTTAAGAGTCAACTTTTTGCATAGCATAGTACCCTCTAGTTCCATGCACATTGTATGCAAATGGCAAGATTTCATTCTTTTTTTCAGCGCTGAGTAGCATCCCATTGTATATATATATATATATATACCATAACTTCTTTATCCATTCATCAGTTGACAGACGTTCGGGCTCTATAATTTGGCCATTGTTGATAGCACTGCTATAAACATTGGTGTCCATGTGCCCCCTTGAATCGGCATTTTTGTATCCTTTGGATAAATTCCTAGTAGTACAATTGCTGAGTCATAGGGTAGGTCTATTTTTAATTTTTTGAAGAACCTCCATACTGTTTTCCAGAGTGGCTGCACCAGTTTGCATTCCCACCAGTGGTGCAAAAGGAAGGTTCCCCTTTCCCCACATCCTCACCAACAGGTATTGTTGCCTGAATTGTTAATTTTAGCCATTCTGACGGGTGTGAGGTGGTATCTCATTGCGGTTTCGATTTGTATTTCCCTGACGATGAGTGATGTTGAGCATCTTTTCATGTAAGTCAGCCAGAGAAAGACAGATATCACAGGATTTCACGCATATATGAAATTTGAGAAATCAACAGATGAACACAAGAGAAGGGAAGAAAACATAAGGTAAAAACAGAAAGGAAGGCAAACCATATGAAGAGTCTCTTAAATACAGAACAAACTGAGGGTTGCTGGAGGGGAGGTTGGTGGGGGGGATGGGTTAAATGGGTGATGGGCATTAAGAAGGGCACTTTTCAGGAGAAGCACTGGGCATCTTATGTTAGAAATGAATCACGGGGTTCTACTCCTGGAGCCAAGACTGCACGGTATGTTAGTTAACTGGAATGTAAAGAATAAATAAACAAATAAATAAATTTAAAAATTGAGATAATAAAAAATTTTCAAAAGTGACTCCTAACTGTTTCATCACAAGCACTTATTGAGTGCCTATAATATACCAGGCCCCAGGCTGAGACATAGGGGAGAGGGTACCTGCCCATACATAAAACCAGGTCCCCACTTGGCCCACCAGCTGTGAAGTCCCTTAGCTTCTCTCCCTTTGCTACCCAGACTACTCAATCGAGACTACTAAATCAACAGAGACTACTAAATAGAGACTAATCAGGAGAGACCCTACTCAAAGTAACTGCTAGTGCTTCAGAAAAGGGGAGCATCCTGAGTAACAAAATCAACTGCCCAGGATCTTAGCTGCTTTGTAGAGTAGGTATCTACAAACCGGATAGAAGTAAAGCTAAAAACATGTGTCATTTCAGCCCCATTTGAAAGTAATATAATTAACAGCGTCTCAGAATTCTTACGTGTCAAGAACTTTGTCATTTAATCCTCACGGTGATCTTATGAGATATGTGTTATTATTTCCACATTAAAACCAGAGAAATAGATTTAAAGCTGGTGAAGTAACTTGTCCAAGGTCGCAAAGCCGATGACTGGCAGAGTAAAATGGATTAAATGTGGGTTCTTATGCTCCCCGGCCCTTTCAGGAATGGGTGGTGCTGTTCTGAACACAGGACTGTTCCAAATACACACCGTCCCTCTAAATCTTCACTGTCTCGTGGAGGAAGGGCAGAGGCAAGCGACAGATGCCACCTGTCACCTGCCTTTCACTCACGGGGTGCTGACAGGCAGTCCCTAAATGAACTCGATTTGCTCCAAGTCACCTGCAAAATCTACAAAGGGCTCCAGCGAAAACAACGGCTCTTCCTCCAGAGCCCAGACATGGATGAAACATTAATGGAATACACAATTACAACATACGATTTTGTGTCGCACCCCAAATTCGCGGATTTCCTGAGCAACTTTTCTCCTTCCAGTATGGTCAGGTCCAGGGAGAGATGCTTAACAAAGGCAAAGCTCTGAAGGCAATGTGCTGAGGAAAATGCCGGAAAGCACAATTATTCCTCCAGCACCTCATGAAAAATTGAAGGTTTGGCTGTCGGGGTGTAAAAGCAGCCCTGCTTTTGTGCCACCAAATCATCAGGCTAGACGCACGCTGCCAGAGCCACAGAGGTTTATGACTCGGTAAAAAATAGATGGTTGTAAAGACCAACTCTGGTTTGTGAACCTGGCCAGTTGGAAAGGCAGAAGCCCTCTGTCAGAACAGGATCTCTAGCACGCCCGCTGAAAGAAAATGCGCGAAAACAAAGAAGGCTCCCATCCACGCAGGCTGAGGGGCCCCAGCAAATCAGTTTCACCTGAAGCGGGTACCAAGCGAGACCGTTTCCTTCTAGCCACGAAAGGAAGACATGCAGAGTTCCCTCCACACGCCAGACAAAGCGTGTCCCTCAGAACAGAGGATGGAGCCGTAGCTTTCTGAACAGCTCCTGGTCAGAGATTCGAGACAGCAGATCAGCAAGGACAACAAGAGAATATTCCTTTTAACGAGAATAATCTGTCACCACTCTATCAATCTGATTAATGTAATGGGACCATTCCAAAAGGAGGAAATTACAGGTCATTAGGCGTAATTTCAAATTAAGTTATGGGTTTAAATGATTTTCTTCAGTTTTCTGAAGGATTTACCCAGAATTTCATTTTGCATGTTTCATTCAAAGGCTAAGTGATATTTACATGACTTTACAAACCTTTCCTGTGCAAAGGGCCGTGGGTGGGGCCTGAATGTTGGAATACAGCTAAAACTGTTTCAAAAATCAGCCTTGCCCCCGACGTCTCCCACGCAGTGTTTTTGTCCTGGTTCAATTGAATATTATCCCCTCCTGACCTATTCTTTATTTATTTCATTCCGTGATAAAACAAACACCTCAATTCCAGGTTGTTTACAAAACAGTCTGATAACCTGATTCCAATTAAACAGCTAAGAACTACAATAAGAACAAAAATATAAATTATGTTAACCATCTGTTTTTGGCTGACAAAGGCGGCAAATGGAAAGGTTAAGTTGATACTCTGCATTTAATCTGTGCTATTGTAGAAGGAAAACCCAATTAGAGATGGTATTTCACTGCAGGCTTTACACTGTTTCCCTTTTGTTCTTTAATTTGAGTTGTATCCATTGTGTTACCAAAGGAGGGGAGGTTCATTATCTCCTCCTCCGATGTGTTACACGCGGCCCTCATTTATAAATGTAACATGGCCAATCCCTGCGAAGTAACTAGTTCTTCCACTGCCCCCTCTCTCCTTCGCAGCAGTGAGCAGCCCGACGGTCTTCACCTCATCACAAAACACGGCACTCTGACTACAACCCGTAACCCCCGTGCTTTCCCAGGTAGAATAAACAAGGTGGGAACTCAGCAAACAAGTGCTTTCAAACATCAGACATGTAGAGGAAAGGTGAGTCCAACCATCTCCCCTGGCGTTAGCTCTGTGGGCACCACTGGTGAGTGGGCAGCGAAGTCTGGAGGGAGAACATTTGGAAGCAGTTAACTGAGGACATGCAGCTGGTTGACCCAAGTGCAAGTTGCTCTCTGTGTGGATAACACTAGGGTTTCAGGGACTTCTTTTGAAGGTCCAATACTCACAAAGCTGCTAGATCTGGGGATCACATGTCTAGGAGGGGCAGATGGGCTCTTTCTTGAACTTTTCGGAACTAGCCACTTGGGGAATTCCCAGCACACTAGCGCTCCTGGCAATGGGGGCACCATCCTACTGGCCACTCGCCCCAGAATATTGTTCTGCTCACCTAAGCCTTCATTCTTCTGAACGTGCTGCCCCTGCACCTCGAGCACCGCCTTGTCTGCCCGGTAATTTCCTACCTGTCCTTGACAAAAAACCCTTCCCTGCTGATTCTCACAATCCTGCCTTCCCCTCCAATGGGGCTTCTCCCCCGCCCAGTCTGCCACCAATCACAGAGCCCCTGAGACTTCTCATAGTATCTGTTCATGTGTCTGTCCGTCCTGCTAAATTGAGAATTGTTTACTACAGAACTACCTTAGTAAGCTTTATACACCCAGCACCGTGTACAATAGGCGGCGGGCTGATAGAGGAACGGATGAGGGGACAGACTTCCACAGTCCAGTTTCTGGTCTTGAATCTCAGGGATGGCGATGTGGGGCAACCATGATTCACTCTGATGTTCCCCCTGGCTTTGCACAAACACAGGAATCTGAACAGACTAGAGCCTGTCTTTCCCTACTTAGTGAGCTTGGTGGGTCTGAATACCTCCATAATAGGAAGGGTTATTCTCACAGGCAAGTCCCGGCAGTATATGACAGGTCATTCCTACTTCATCAGGGATTGTCTCTGTAGAACCCTATCAGATCCACACCACCACCCCCCAAAACCAGTGCAGGCAGTAAGATTTACTCTACCAAGAGTAAACTAGCCACTGGCCAAGAAAGTGGTATCACGATTCCTGATCAGTCTGCTACCAAGAAAGCAATGTAATGAGCATTATCCTATGATCATAAATTTCCCTTGAGGCAGCAATCACCAAGGACAACCAGAAATTCTATGACCAGATTGCTGGACTGCAAGTTCCATGAGGGCTGGGAACCAAGGATGGGTATGGTGCCATACTGGAAAGATCTTTGTTGAATGAATGAATGATTCAGGCAAAAGCCTTGAATGGTGGGGAAAAAGGTGTTTTTCTCTGCACTGCATACATGAAAAATCTCTGCAGGCCACGGAGGGTCTCTGTGCAAGCTGGAGTTGAACTTTGGGCTTCGAGTGCAAGGCAGGAGTGGGGCTGAAGGCCCTAGAGTGAGGTCTGTCCACTGAAAGAGCATTATTCCAGGAGGGAAGCCCGCATTCTAGGAGGACAGAGTTAGTGTCAGGACAGTGCTATCCAGCCACTGCTCAGCAGGATGCTGGGAGCACCAAAACAAGGAAAGTCAGAGAGATCTGCTCCTTCTCTGCTTCCCTGGGAAGTACTTAGAGAAGGCAAAACAATGAAGTCCTCTGTGGAAAGGCTAAGCCCAGACTCTAGGGGGTCATCCTGGGTACAAGTCACTGGGGTCCCAGGGGCAAGCTTACAGGGGCACAGGGAGCCCCAAGGTCTGCAGAAGTGTGAAGGCCCCACAATGATGCATAGTCTTGGCCTCTGTGAGTAGGCAAGTGGTTCTTCTAAAGATGCACATACCCTGGGCCCCTAAATGCCACCAAATACAGGGGCTGCCCATTCTCCGCAGCAGAACTTCGTACCTGAAGAAAACAGTGCAATTGTCATACCCTGGGATATGGAGGTGTGATACAGCCACATTAAAAAAAAAAAAAACGCTAATATGTATCCTGACTGCCTTCAAATATGGACAATAAAGCCATGGACACAAATCAGTAAATATAAACCAAAACAGCAGAGGAAAATCAAACCAGTTCTACCATGACCTCAACATCACTGAAATCAGGGTCCCAAGTTACCTTCTGACCCTGCCTCCCTGCACAGGCAGAGGGACCCCACTCGGGCCCACGTGTTCCAGTCCCATGAAGTGTCTAACTCAGCTTTTCCCAAGTGTGTTCCTCAGAACTGGGCGACTGGGGTCATGAGATGAAAGTTTCCTCAGTCAAACAAATGTGGGCCGTGTGGGTTTGGAAGAAGATGGGCATATTTCTTCCCCCTCCCCCCCAATTGTCCCTGCCTCCTGGGTCCCCTACCAAGTCTTTCTCCTGTGAGCCCATCTCATCATGGAACTTTCCATGCTCCCCTGTGGTAGACCCCTAAGCAGGTGACACCAAGTGCTCCTCTGTGTCCCCCACCATACTCCATAGAATGAGACACAGAACAGGGGAAGTGAACCCGGAAGCTTCCCCATGGGTAACTGCTCCTTTTAGGGTATAAAGCTCCACGTTGCCTGGGCCCTGGGTCGGCCTGTGGATGTGGAGAGCTGGCCTACAGCAAGCACTTGGAACTTGCACTACACTGCTTTTGTTTGCCTCACACCCCTCCTCCTCGAACAAGGGAAATGAGAGACTGGCTGCCAGGGTGGCTGGGGCAGAAGGCCCGCTCTACTGAGCAGCACACGCCCACCTCCCATTGAACGAGGGCCCCAGGAGACCACACACAGAGGGCCAAGGGGCTGGCACATCCTCTCCCCCCCCCCCCCCCCCCCCCCCCCCCCCCCCCCCCCCCCGCCCAGAGCTGCTCTCAGGTCAATTCAGAAAAGAAAAAGTGGAGATCACCAACAATTCTGCAATTTTCGAATCACAGAAGTTAGTAATGAATCCCACCTCCCATCAATAACTAAACCATAAAGATTCCAAAATAATTTGTTTTCTTTACAAAATCAGTATCGTGAAATTATCCATTACTTTGCCCCCTGCCCCCTCTCCCCCCACTAACCAGTCTACCAGGGACATCTTTTCTGGCCAAACACACAGAACTGTCTCAGCCATGAGATCGACTTTGTTCAGCCCCCTTGCAAGAACTGTCACTTATTCCTCAGTCCCCTGTTGTTGGATGCAAAACGCTTCTGGTGTTCATCTTTTGGCTTTCATTACTTGTTGTTAAAAATGATGTTGCAGTAAACATTCCGGAATTGATGGCTTTGAGTACCACATGTTCATACACTAAATTCCTAGAAAGAGGACGGCAGAATCGAAGGAAAGAGTATTTTTTATTTTAAGAGATACTGTCAAATGACTCTCCCAAACTGCCATAACCACTTTACATTCCCACCAACACTAGGGGAGAAGGGTGCTTATTAGTACTTTCCCACAGTCGTTATTTGGGTGTAGGGCTTATTTTCTCAACCAGTCAGGAAATGCCTGGCAGGCAGCAAACATCACTTTTCCATGTCTGTGCATCACGTGCCCGGTGTTTCATCTCACTCACAGTAGATGCTCAAGGAATATTTGCTAGATGAATGTCAGTAAGAAATCATTAGACATCATTCAAGTGCCTGGGATGAAACCATAATCCACAAGCAATAAACTAAGATCCAGTGTTATACAACATGACAAAGGCATACAATTATCTGTAAGAATAACCGTCCTAAATGGGCTGGCGATCAATGACCAATTAATGGGCAATATAAGTTTCACAAAAGGATGTATTGCCTTTAACAAATCATGCATTTAGACAAGCCCCAAGTGGCGGGGACCACCAGGCACACAGCCACGAATAGATCTGAATATCCACTCCCATGCCACATTAAATCCTAGGCAAGCAGAGCGGGTTCCTGAGCGGCTTCGAAGGAGGACACCTGTCAATAACCACAATGAATTATTAATCATTTGGTTATAGGATCTTAATTTACTGCTCACTCCGGCAAAGGAAAGCCATGCAAGAGTAGAAACCAGGGCACAGCTGGGACTCAGGTCTCCTTCTCCGGTGAATCTGGGCAAGATGATGCAGGTGACCAGACAGACAGGATGGAGAATGGGACTTGGAGGCACAACTCAGAAGCCTAAGAGCCACGATGCCAACTTGGAAATGAGAGGTGAGCCACGGTGCCATGACACTAACCGGATGAAGAGGAAGGTGGGATTTGCATCTTAAACACAGTCTGGGAAAACTTCCACTAGGAACCACACTATCCATTACCTTCTAAAACTTCCTTCTAAAACTCTGGGTTTTCTTCAGTGCGGTCACTGGAAGGACTTCTCCTGCCCAATGCATCCTGCTTTCCCTGCAGATTCTGAATCTAGAACCCTCAATCTTCCACCTCCCAAACATGCAGATTCCTATTGATGATGAGTCCTACCATGTTCTACAAGAACTGATTTGGAAACAATGGCATTTCTGTAATAAAAAGAGCATGGAAACTTCTTATATCAGGAAAGAAATTGATTACAACCATGCCAGGAAGATGGACATTCTATGTACAATTTTGCTGCTGTTGTACAAAAGATTGTAGGTCAATGTGAAAATGGGTCACTTGACCCTATTCAGTGTTTAGGGCCATTTGAAATATTTAGAATTATGTTAGGTCCCAACCTCAGATAATCACACCTGGCTGAGAAGGGACTAGATTTCCTGGTTGTTTCCCACTTCCCAGTTCTTTCTCAAGCTCAAAGTTTCTGAGTAGGATTATCTTTTCTGACTTTGTTTTCTGGGATTATCCCAAGTCATGGTTACATTATGTTTTACCATCTCTCCCAGAACCCAAAGGTGCCAAGGCTGGCTAAGCAGCAGTAGTTGGACCTGGGGTCTATGGAGGTCGACCTAATCTGGCCCATATCATGGATCTGAGTAGGAGGAGGTCAGGGCGGAGAAGAGTAGGGATCTGAAGTCTAGGTAGAGAGAGGCCAGAGAACGAGACCCAATGGGATTAGCATTAACTCGAGTCTCAGAGCTCAGGGTATATATTTTCTCATGCGCTGGAGCACTGCGTGAATTGTGGTCGGGAGGTGGCTGAGGAGCTGGGGCAGCACAGATACCCCCCCAGTGGGAGGGACTTCCTGGGCAGGACTTCTCAAGCTCAGCTGGCTCTGGGCCCCCTCCTTCCCCAGCTCATGTGGTAGGCCTCAGAGTGCATTCCAAAGAAATGCATCTGCAAAGGCTCTGGAAAATGTGTGCGCATACACCCATGGGCATTTCACTTAATGGAAGAAGATCACAAGAAAGCAATAATACCATGGTGAAAACTTTCAATGATCAAAACAGATTTTTAAAAAAAAAGACAGTAATTCCATTATTCAAAGGATGGCTGAAAATTCAGCACCATTAAAGGGTGAAGTCTATGGTATGTACATTATATCTCAATTGTTTAGAGCAAGAAGATTTCCTTGCAAGGGCTGTGCATGGCATTGTTGGATACACAATGTGACTAGATCCATAAGGACAGATCTGGGGTCTGGATCTCGCCTCTTATAAAAGGCAAACATACCTGCATGTAGAACAGGATGGAAAGACAGCCACCTCCCCACTGTGATGGCCACAAGGCTTCTAGCAATTCTAATGTCACATGCTGCTGTTGGCAGGCACCCCTGATCCAAAGTGTGGGAAAGGCCAACTGCCCCGCTCTTAATCTCCCCAGGCCTAGATGAGGAAAATCAATGTAATGACCCATAAGAGGAACCCGCTCATAAAGAAGGTCACTAAACACCTCTAGTTATCCACTGGCTCTTTAGGAAAGAAAATATCATAAAAATCTACGAGTAGGGCATAACCCTCTGCTCCATTAACACATATGATTTGGGGAGGAAAAGGAACTCATGGGCATTCATGCTAACTAACACTTTCTTCCTCATTTCTGGTCACACCAACTGCCTTTGTTTGGATCCAGGGTTCCCTAGGTATCCACATACCAGGTACTTGCGTAAGAAACACCAGAGGCCAAAGCCCACCAGACAACCTATTTGTTCTCCACACATTGGAGACATTGTTGGAAAACAAATTATGCACAGACCCAGACTTCCAGCGTCACTACGATGATGCCTTCAAGGCCCATTTCATCTTGGGTTGCCAGTTGCTAAGTGCACACTCTAAGTACAAACTCATGTGAATTCATGACTAAATGCAATTTGCTCCTTGGAAACATGCCTTTGCCTCTCCCGTGAGGCTCTGCTGCATGGCTCCCCTCCCCCCTTCAGATGGCCTGAGGCAGGTGTACAGAACCCAAAGCCCATGCCCCCCAAGCCGGTCCTGGGTTCTCCCACTTTTCCTTTTTAGATAGGAAAGCACAAGGCAAATTTGTGAGTCATGGCGGGAGCGGGATCTAGATGAGCCACGATCTCCCATTTCCTCGAACACTGATCACAGACTTCCTTCATGTGGCCTGGCTCATTTAGGGATTTAACTCATGTGAACCCCCAAGGGTCTGTGTCCTCGGATTTAATCTGTCTCTCCAGCATCAGGGCGATGTTAGATTTCAAATGCCATTAGACTTCGTGTAGTGCCAATAAGTCATTGCTATAGACGCTCCATAAAGGCTCCCATGGAACCTTCTGGTGCTTCTTTGCAGCTGACACCATGCCTACTCCTGAAGAAGTCAGTCGCCGCACTAGGTCAGGAGAACCTGGCATCCCGCTTGCCCTGAGGGGGACCAACAAAAGACAGCCACTCTTCTGAGCCCTTCTTGTCCTGATGGTCCTGTACGCCACAGACAGAATGCTGGCGAATTCAGGCTGACAAGCCCAGAGATTAGACTCTACCAGATAGCCTGTCATATCCCAACTCCTCATTACTGGATGTCTGAATACACTGTATCAATTAACCACAAGACACAACCTGGAGCTTAGTACCATTCACCGGGCTTCAAAATTAGCCGTACTGCTCGTCTGCATTTTCCTTCAAATAAAAACCTGCTGCTGACCCCAAAAATCTCAGATTGTTTTGTTTTTCAGTAGTTTTTGTGTAACCAATTAGTCTCTTTTGTGCTCTTGGTCCTGCTTTGGTTTGGGTAAGAGTGAATAGCATTTAAAATGAAGGCATTGTTTATTCACAAATCAAATAAGCTCCCGACAGCTGCCCCAGTGGCTTCCTCATTCAGTTAAATTAATGCCCAAGGCCTCAGGGTGAATGGTCTTCTGGGGAGAATGTGGCCATTCATTTTCGGATTCCCATTTGGTGTTGGGTCTTTTAATGCCAAATCCTATTTAATGTACTCGTGTTATGTTAAACTGTGTGCAAATTTATTCTATGGACTACTTGACAGAATTCATACTATTAAAGTCAAATACTATTTGCACTTGAAACATAAGATCTTTACTTCACTTTCAAATAGCGGCAATCCAGTGTTACCGTGAGTAGAGTTTAAGCCTGGCCCTGCCCTCCCTCTGAAACCAGCCCCCGTTATCTCCCCAATGACCACTGTCGGAAAGGTGCGTTTTGTTCCCAACTCATGAAACCATTTGTACCAGATTTTTGTAAGTTTCTTGTAAAAACTGTTCTTCTTAAGTATATTACCGGCACCACTCTCAATATTGTACCTTCCCGTTCCGCCTTGCAAGGGACAGACAATTCTTAAAAACATGCCGTTGAATTTTGTACCTGTCCTTCAGACTTTGTATTCTTTGGAAAGGCCGAGCTTTTAAGACCTTTTCATCCTGAAATCTCAGAGTCTGAGGTGTTTTTGAATAAATGAGTCTAAGTTTCTCTGGTGGTATTATCTTGAATATCTTGACCTACCTTCAACACATCCAAGTTCTCAAAACTATCCAGAAATGTTCAAAATAACAGACATCCAGCGACTCTGTGTTGCACAATATTCGTTTTTTTATCACTCATCTAGCCTTCTCCTGTTGTGGATAATAAGAAATTACATATTCCTGAAATGTTTGGTCCATTTTTTCCCCTTATCACACTAAGGATATCCAAGAGGGAAACGGACTCAATCGTAGTGCCAGACTGTAATTCAGCTGAAACTGTGCTTTGTGCCCTCTCACTGGACTGCAGACCAGCTATCCAACCATGGCCATTAACTGCACTTTCCATGGTTCCGGAAATCACTTCTAATCAGGAGAAGTCTGGTGGATTACTGTTATTCTCCCAGCTCAGGAAAGAATTCTGGAACTCGCTGTGCACATGTGAGGTTTCCAGTCACTGCCTTGGTCTTGGGGTCACTTTCTCTCTCACATACACATACATGAGAGAGACAGACAGACAGAGGATCTTGTGGCTATTGACACTCCCACACAAGTACCACAGAACCATACTTGTTGGGTGGGGCCACTTCATTTCTCTCTTGCATCTTTAATACATCTCTTTTTCCCCACACAGTCTTCTCTGAACATGGACCCATCCAGGCCTCCTTCTCCTAAAAACACCTTCCCATCATCCCCCAGACTGCCACCTACTGCTGACTCCCCACCATCGTACCCTGGAGTCAGGAAGAGATGAGCTTTCACCTCAGTCCTCCTCAGCAGCCTTAAGCTCTGCTTCCACCAAAATCAACCATGGAATGCCCTCCATTGGAGGACCCCAAAGATCTTAACCTCAAGTCCAACAGTGCTTTCTCAGGCCTTATTTTCTTCAACCTTCAATTAGTAGAGGATGGCCAACTGACTACTTCTTCATGGACTTTTCCTGACACCAGACTGTGAAGGTTTTCTGAATTTGCCAACTGCCTGTCAGGTCTGTCCCATATTGATACTTTGGCCAAGAAATCCTTGAACTTGAGCTTGCCTTCCCCACCATAACCCGGTGGGCACTCCTTCAGATCGTAATAGGTTTGGTTCCCTGATGCCTTATCTTTGTTCCTTCCTCTCTGTCCTTCTCTCCCCTGAACAACTAGAGCACTTTATCTGACATGCCTTCTTACGCTCTACATCACATTATCTCTCTTTCTGTCCTTTCTCCTGGCCAGCTCCTAAATTTGTTGTGGGCAGAAACTATCTCAATCCTTTTAAAAATCCCTGTGCGTTTGGCCCAATGCCTGGTACATGATGCCTGCTGAATGCTGAATGAGTTCATTTTGAAAATCAGTTGTGACCAAAGTCATTTTTTTCCTTCCCAGTTTCTTTGTTAGATTCTCATTTATCACCACTGGAAGATCAGACTCCGTCTTTACTGCACAGAGCAATCCAGACAGCCTGACTTGAAAATGGAGATTCCCAGGCTTCACATAGTCAGAGGCAATGAGTATAGAGTGGACCCCAAGAATCTGCATTTTTATCCAGCATTCTAAGGAACCAGGTCATGCTTAGAGGAAGCTTGTTTTATACCCCAAGTCCTGCACAGCCACTGCGACAGAATACTCAGAAAAATTAACCTTCAGTCAGGGGCAAAATTCAGTCTGGACTCATGAAATTCTTAATTCTTATGAAGAATCAATCATCTAAAACCCCATGGATTTTTTTTTTTAGGTCAGACGGGCAAGTTTGACGGTCAATAAACAATTATATTTGCTGAGGGCCTACTAAGTGCTAGGACCTGTTCTAGGCATTTGGAATATGGCAGAGAGCTCAACAGAGAAGGGGAAAACTCCTGTTCTCTGAGGCTTACCTTCTGGAGGATGCTGTGTGCCACTATTAACATAGCTCTTGGGAAAAGACTGAGGACATGGCGTGGAAAACCAGTGCCTGAAGCGTTTCCTGGGGCCAAAGCACACGTTTCCACAGCATGTGTAACCAGTTCCCGCACTGGGTGGCCCTGGCCCAAAGTCCTTCTGGGTCAGCAATTTCCTTCCCCAAATGTCTACCTGCTGTTGTGTCACCCTTGCTCCTGGCCTCTGAAGGAAGTGTGTGGGTGCTAGCCTGTGCAAGTAAACGTTCAAGCCCCCTCAGGTGGCCCAGGTCAGTGGTGGGGCAGATCAAGCTTGTGGCTTGGGCTGGGTAAGGAAGTCTCTTAAGGTCCCCAGGGAGCCTCCTTTCTATTGTCTGTCAGGCAGAAGCTGTGGGGCTGGTGCTGAATCTTTCATGTGTATTGGCTGCTGCTAAAGTTCTTTTATCCATCATTACTTTTATTTGATCCAACTGTTTCTTGGAGCCATCCACATCCAGCATGCAGATTATATGCGTACCAGATTTTCTTTCGAAAATAAAACCCACAATGACTCTGCTATGTAAACAATCCTCAGTACTTCAGAGCACTTCAATAGCTTCCCTTTGAAAACAAAACCCTAAGTGGTATTTATACACAGGTTCCAGATGGGGCCATTAAGTGCACCTTGCCCCTGAGAAATGAGTGGTAGCCTCGTGGCCTCTGGTACAAGGACTGGTCCCCGTTCCCGGCTGTGCCTCCATCCTCTGGTCACCTCACATACAGCTCCCTTCACTGATTGCCCTTGCCACCGTGGAGCCCTGTCTCCAACTTCAGGACACAGGACTAACTCCAGGACCATTCATCAACTCTCCCAGCACCTCTGAGAACATCAAAATCCTCCTTGACTTGATCAGTAGAGTTCATTCTTTGACTTCCAAAGACTCTCTGGAATCTAAACTTTAAAAAGTTAAATAAGGGGCACCTGGGTGGCTCAGTCCATTGAGCGTCTGACTCTTGGTTTTGGCTCTGGTTGTAATCCCAGGGTCATGAGATTGAGCCCTGTGTTAGGCTCTTCACTGAGCGTGGAACCTGCTTGGGATTCTTAATCTCTCCCTCTGCCCCTCTCCTCTGGTGCATTCTCTCTCTCTCTCTCTCTCTCTCTCTCTCTCTCTCTCTCTCTAATTAAAAAATAAATAAATAAAAACCTCCTTCCCATAAAACTGTTCGTAATCACCTGGTAATCAGAGGTCCCCAATAAGCTCTCTTTAAAGAGAACCAAAAGAAAGTCTCCAGGGCTATTCACAATGTGACAGCAAGCCTGTTTTGATATACAGATGGAGCAGAATCCTTGAATATATTTTTTAGCATCTAACTAATGTATGACACTGAAAAGGAAGGGGAAGGGGTCAGCCTCATCCTCTCCCTGGGTTACATGGCTCAAAAATGTCTAACTGGGGAACCTGGGTGGCTCAGTCGGTTAAGCGGCCGGCTTTGGCTCAGGTCATGATCTCATGGTTCGTGGGTTTGAGCCCCGCGTCGGGCTCTGTGCTGACAGCTAGCTCAGGGCTTGGAGCCTGCTTCAGAGTCTATGTCTCACTCTCTTTGACCCTCCCCTGCTCGCACTGTCTCTCTGTCTCTCAAAAATAAATAAAAGACATAAAAAATAAATATAATTTTTAAAAATGTCTCATTATTTACTTTCAAGTTATCTATTGAAATAATTCACATTAAACGCCTGGAACATGACCTGGACATGGTAGCTACCCAACAGACGGTCATTCCATCAGGCCTTCTAAATTCCTGACTTCTGAGCCAAAGGAAAGGAATCCTATACCCTATATGTTACTGACCATAGGAGCAAGAGTATCTTTTACCCTCTGCTTTTCTGACTTCCTGCCCTTAAACATTTAAAATGCAGGCTCCCACTCCATGACTTTTGGGTGCTTAATACATATTTGATAGCAACTTATCATTGTTCCTCAGGCCTTGGGAATTTTGAGTTACACACTCAGGGAGGCTCAGAATTCTACTCTCCAAAAGGCTCCTGATTTTTCCAACCTGATCTTAATAAACCAAATGAAACAAACTATACTGTTTATGTAAATGCAAACCTCGCAGTTGATATAACTGGGCTCAGATAAGCAAGAACCCCCTAAGAGTTTAGACGCGAAGGCTCCAGACAAAGAGCTTCTCCTGAAAGCTTATCTGTTCTCCAGGGACTTTGATTCCAACGGCTGCTGTAACTTGATGTCTGAAAGTCCTGGGAGAATTCATTTTTAATTTTAAATATTCACAGGACACTTCCCTTTGCGAACATACCCTGGCCAGAGCCCCAAAGTCACGCTCACGGTATTTGCAAGCCTGCAAATCTTTCTACGATTAGCCGTAAAAGCTGTCAATTAGGAAAACCTCTCTTTCTGACAGTCAGGAACCGCATCCTATTCTGATGTACACAGACACACAATGAATCACAGGCTTCACTAATCCTTTAAGAATGTTAGAGGTCCCCAGGGACTGTTCCAATGAAGGCAAACCGTGCCCTGTATTATGCTATTTCCTACTAATCCTAGGAAAATGAATGTTAATTTATCATGAAAAAGGGTTAATTATGCATTTATTTCCGACGTAGGTATATGAGATCAGGCTCAGAAATAATACTGAGTCTAATTCTCTTTTTAAACGAGGGCTCCATTTTAAGCATTTTTATCAAACAGACGCTAAACCGGGAGCAACCGTGCAGAAGGAAAAGAGGGGCAGGGTAATGACGCGACCCAACCATAATTTTAATTAACCTTCTGATCCTGCTTAAATATATTTTGCCTTGTAAAAATCTGTAATAACATCTATTTCAATCTCCTCCGCTATTAGTTATTAAATTGAAAATGGAGGCCTAGACTGATTTGGCAAAGATATTCAAGAAATTTTTCTTTATTCTCTCTGGTTTATTAAAGTAATCGTTTGTAGCATAAAAAGTTCTCTGATTAAGCAATTCAGTGTAATGAAATCACCAGATTTATTAGGCTTCCCGAAGCAGCACGCACAGCTGGAGCCGTGTGGGCTCTGCCAGATGTTGGGCCACAAGGGCCTCGTGGCAGGGGCGCTCCATGAACTTCCCCGCTGGTCAGACCAGGCCTTCGCCTGTTTCCCACGCCCTCTCCCATGGTCACGCAGGTCCGGAAGGCCTCTGATCCTGACTCCACCTTTCTCACCCTTAAAGAAGAGTCCTCAGGAAGGACCGCTCTGCAGGTGTCAGCATGGGAAGAAGCAGGAGGAGGTGTGGCCAGGCCACTAACACTTAGATCAGCCATGTGCAGTTCCCACAGGCCCCAGTGTGGCTGGCTCTCCTGTCCTCTGTCTTGTGCCCACTGGGATCCGCCCCCAGCTCCATTCTGAGTGTCTTCCTCTACCCGAGGACTTCAAGATTGGACCCTTTTCTACCCGCTGCCCTGAGAGCCCCTTGGAAGATGGGACCAGGTTAAATGTTCCTGAGCTAGATTCTCTTATCTTTACAAAACCATTGGGAGTTTTGCTGGAAGAAGGGCAGAACACATCCAGGATTACTCACAATCTGCATAGAATCTATCGTCTTGGGGGGCCTGGGGGACTGAGCCGGGTAAGCGTCTAACTCTTGATTTTGGCTCAGGTCATGATCTCACGGTTTGTGAGATAGAGCCCTACATCAGCCTCTGTGTGGATGGCGGGGAACCTGCTAGGGATTCTCTCTCTCCCTCCCTCTCTCTCTCTGCCCCTCCCCACCTCCCAAAATAAATAAAATAAACTTTAAAAAAGAATATGCAATCCCTAACCTCTTTGCACTGCCCTTTGTTCCGGACAATGGACAATACGCTGAAACTACAAGGAGCTTATCTATCTGCATCCATCCGTCCACCCACCCACCCACCCCACGAATGGTTACTGAGAACCTGTGGTGTGCCTCCTGGTGAGGTGGGATGGGAGAGAAATAAAGGCTCAGTAATCCTCCTCTCGATAAGGTCAGAATCCAGCAAGGAGGCAGACATGGAGACCCAAAATTAACAATACAACGTGAAAAGTTGTCCATGAAAAACGGGAGGAGCCCCCCCTTCATTGGAAGAGGGGATGCAAAGGTTTTCAGGAGTCACTTCCTAAAGGAAGAACAGGTTCACAGAGAGCATGCCTGGCAAACAGGAGAGCAGGGGTGAAAGCAGGAGGCCACAGAGGGATTGGCACTTCTGGAACATTCAAGGAGCCCCAGCTAGCCTGGAGGAAAAGGCACATGTGAGGAGAAAACCAGAGAACCAGCACGAGTCAGAAAACACAGGGCTGTGCGTCCCAGGCTGAGGAGTGGGGACTTCATTCCAAAGGGCTGGGTCACCCCCACCTGAACCTTTCAATAGCCCACGGTCCCTGCTGGCTGGAACCGACCCACGTGCTCAGCCTTGCACTTGAGGAAGCTCTGTCTGGCAGCTAGAAAAGGCACACACAGAAGCCAAGAGCCTTCCGTGAGCTGCTGCAGGTACCTGGAGGTGTGAGGACAAAATGCTGATGTGAAAACATCCTTAGCGGGCTCTGAGCAGCGCCTTGCAGGGGTCTCCTCTGAAGGAGACAATATGAATGTGGATCTACAAATTCATTCACTCATACGACAAGTATGTGCGGAATATTTTCTGTGGGTCTGGTATTGAATACAAATGTCTATTTTTAAATCAGAAATGGTTACATGCTCAGCTTCTTATGTCAATATACTTTTAAAAGCACTTCCATATAGATAATTCAATCTCCTCCTCACCTCCATTGCCCCGAATACCAAGTGCACCCCTACTCCTGGGGACGGGTGCTGTGGCGCTGCTGCGCATCTAGTTGCTGAGCTCGCGCTGTCTGTGATGACAGTCTGAGGATGTGTTTGATGAAGGCATGATGGGTGTCCTGGCTCCCATTCTACAGATGAAGAAACTGAGGCTCAGAAGGTCCAGAGCCATGTTAGCTCAGTGATGGAACCCAGACAAGATGTCCCTTCCAAGCTTTCTATTGAGTGCTTTCTCCGGTCTTGGACTGGCTCTGGTAGAAAGTACATTCTGTATTTTAACCTACATATGAGGAAGAGTGTACCTCCTGCTGTGACAGAACTGCCTTCCCAATAATCTATACATTTTCTCTGAAGGGCACAAGGCAGAATATCACTCCCCCCCACAAAATTCACAAAGGTTCTATTCTAAATGGAGGCACAAAATCCAATTGTTTTAAAGCAAAACACTGCATTAGATACCTACCTGAACTAGGAGAAAGCTTTCTGTAACGTATCTGCCTAGTTTGGGCTAAATATTTTTTTTTCCAGGTGAAAAACGTCAACCAGTGGCCAGATCTGCCAACCCGGATCTTTTCAATGAATTAGGTTTCTTTAAAAATAAAGCTTTGCTTCTTCTTTGCAAACCTCCAAAAAGTGATGGTATCCTTATGGGTTAAAATATGATTCCAGTATATTTCTGATCTATATAAATTTACCGTGTAACCAGAAAGCGCTTTTCAGCCTCAGATACATCTATATTTCAGGAAAAAGTGCTAAGTGAATTCTAACGAACAAAATGAGCTAATTTTGTGAATCTTCCAACTAGTCTTTTTCCTACATTCTTCTCCTTAATAACCTATAAATTTTAGTCATGAGAATCATTCTTCAGTGTCTAGGGCAGTAAAACTCTTGCTAAAAATCAATAGTCTGCCTACTTTTAAGACTTCGGCGTGTTGTTAGGCAGCCCAGGCCTTTCTATATAAAACTCCATAATGACCTAAAACAGATTTGATTCCAGAAATCAGAATTCTCACACTAATAGGCTTTCTATTTAAGAAAGCTCTAGTATCTGAGAACAGACTACCGAATGGGTTAGATTTTTCAATTTTATACCTTATTCCATAAGTGCTAATTTCTCAGTGAAACAGTCAGATAATATACTACTAGGGATTACTGAACTCTTGTCACAGTTCTGAAATATTAATTTAAAAGGTTACGCACCAGTGCTAATATAAATTATCTTTTAAAACTATCTGTATGGGTAACATTTAATAAGCCTTAAAACATGATTTTTTTCTCGATGTTGAAAGCAAAATATAATATATAAATGGCTCTGAGAGAGTTGTGGATTTTATTGTATTTTTTCCCAAGTGATTCACCGGACTGTTCCCCAAAACTGATGAGAAAGCCCCAGTCGTGGGTCCTGCCCACGAAAGCTCTGTCCTAATCAATTTAAGGCAGCAGGTGCTCCCTCCATTCTAGGGCTCTAAATGAAATCTCTTTCTTCTGTAACCTGTTAGAAAACCTGTACACGGTATTCAAGCTTCGCCTGAGCACATCATGAGGAAGAGGCAGGATATGGTCAGGCCCCAAGGGAAGCAAATAAAATACCAACACTGCGGCAGCCTGCAGAAATGTCAGCCTTCCTCCAGGTTAATAGCGTTTGTTCTGTGCAGAATGTGCACCGGGCTCTGTCCTCAACCTAGAGCCATTTCCTTGGGAAAGAGGATGACTTGGAGGAAATATGTGACTTCTGAGCTGTCTAACTATGCACCAGCTCCAAAAGGTGCCTTGACATTTATCAGAAAGCCTGAGCAAGTGGGAACCCAGCAGGCCGCCTTCAGCCAAGGACAGAAGAAGAGAAATAAAACGCAATGTTAGATTACTATACAGAGATCATTAAAGGGCGAGATTAACGTGGGTTGATTTTACGCTCGGTACAATCCTCGCCTGGGAACCTCTTCCAGAGTTTCTTTGCCAGCCTTGCTCTGTGGGCTAAATTAGACGCTTCAGAAAAAATCCGTGAAGGAAGCCGCACACACCTCTACCATCCGCAGGGCCTCTTTGATTGGCCACAGTCCTGCCACGGGGACACGTTTACCTCTCCCCTCTCACCCTGGGATCGCTCCATCACCATAGCTACACAATGTAAACATCAATATGGTAATAAAAGAAAACAAATAATTCAATTGCACTGCCTTTTAGATTCAGTAGCAAACAGAATGCCTTTTCTCTTTTTTATGTTCACGGCCTTATTTTCCAAAGGCACCTTGCCCATTTCAACGTTACAGGACTGAAGCGTTAAGTCAAAAAGCAGGTCCACGTGTGAGACGGAGTTACCAGCTGTTTACCAAATGATCTCCTTTACTTCTGCCTGAGTGGATTTTTTTTTAAAAAACAAGGGCTCCTAATGTCTGATGCAGGCAGACTGTTTCGACCACAAATAACCCAGCAAATGCACTATTTTTTAAAGAGATGACAAACAAAAACTTTCATTTATAAGCAGACAGAATATCAACCAGGTGTCTGTTTTTTTTTTTTTGCATCTTGAGAATTTCAGAATACATTTTCCACAAACATATGTCATTCTGCAGATACTAAGAGCCTACTAGGTGCCCGTGCTCCTTGCCAGATCTGGAGCAGGAAATAAGAAAGGACATGGCATCCTTAGGCATCAGAAGACATGATATAAGTGGCTCCACGGAGAACACCTTGCGATTCTTTGGAATTCATTAATTCTGTCTTCCATTTCCCCGTTTCCCTTATCCATCCTTCCTTCCTCCCTCCCTCCCTTTCTCCCTCCCTCCCTTCCTTCCTTCCTTCTTGCCATCCCTCCTACCAGCCTTCTAACCATCCACACACCAGTAATGTGAGGCCTACCAAGAACCAGGCACTGGGAATACAAGTTTCATTGTTAGCCCTCAGGAAGGTCACCTCTACCAACAGGCCAACAGACCTGCAGCGTACCTCCAGGTGGTGTGGTGGGGGCTAGGGTAGGGCTGTGGTCTGGATGCATAGCTTCACACAGCTGGGCCTTGAAGGGGAAGCTGTTATTCACTAGGGAAATAAGGTAGACCAATAACATGATCAAAAGCACAAGGGCTGTAACATACCTGGTTTGTCTAGGGAAAGGTAAAAAGTCAAGTATGTCGAGAACACAGAGGATGCTAGAGAAGACGAGGCCAGAAGGAAAGGCAGAGGCCGGACTATGAAGAATATCAGAAGCTCTGCTAAGAAACTCGGGCTTCCTCCTCTGGCAATGAGGAGTCATCCAGAATTCTCATGCCATGACAATTACAGGAGCACACCTATGTGTTACAATGGTGACCCAGTGACACGTGGAGGACAGAGAGAGGGTGGTCCATCAGGAGGCTGTGCAGTGGTCCAGACGAAACACTGAGGGCCCAGGCTAAGAGAGCTAAGAGATGGGACTGGAAACAAGGGACAGGATTTGAAATGAACCCAGAAGGTGGAAAGCCAAGTCCCAGTGAACATCCACGTGAGGAGTGGAGAAGGGGAGGAGCAGAAGGAAACCAGGCTGACTTCAGGCTCTGAATGAAGGCGGTGCTACCTTCCAGGATAGGAAACACAAGTAAAGGGCAGGCCTCAGGCTGGGACAATGATGAGCCTGAGGAAACTGGGGAAGAAGTGTCCAAAATAAAGATCTAGAGGGGCGCCTGGGTGGCTCAGGCAGTTAAGTGTCCGACTTTGGCTCAGGTCATGATCTCACAGTTCATAAGTCTGAGCCCTGCATCGGGCTCTGTGCTGACAGCTCAGAGCCTGGAGTCCGCTTTGGATCCTGAGTCTACTGGTTTCTCTGCCCCTCCTCCACTCACATTCTGTCTCTCTGTCTCTTCCTCTCAAAAATAAATCGATATTAAAATCTTTTTCATAAAAAGGATCCAAAGGATCTAGAACCTGGGAGAAGGGCTCGGGCCAGAGCTAGCAGCTATCAGAATACAAGCCAGTAGCTGAAACCACAGGAGTAGATGCGCGCACACAGAAGGGGACAAGGAGTCCCCAAGCATCCACTCCCACTCTCTATAGGGACATGACCTCCCATCAAGGAGATGGTAATTTAGCTAAGAAAATAGTCACATGAACAAGAAACAGTAAAATTGCTTCCTGAATATCTGAGTGGTATCACTATCAATTAAATACCTCTACCCACCTCCCGCTATTTCTTCCTACTAACAAATAAGTATATGCATCAGTACATCTGGACATACTGAGGACAAGGTCAGATGTCCCAACTCCTGAGACAGGAAGGAAACGTGTGTGCCACAAAACAGTGTCCCCCCCTCCCCAGGAGCCCAAGCTCTTGGCAGCCAGAGGCAGGAGGTCCTAGAGCCCCCAGGCTGGAGCCCATCCCCCCATATGCATAACAATGGGGTCCGCTGGTGCCACTGCTGCATTTTTTAAATCTTTCAAAATCGCATTTGGAACCTCTTCACAGGTACCAAGTTCATTAGACTCCGAAAATGCATGCTTTCAAAAGCAAAGACAGTTCTGCCTATAGTACACCTGAGTTTGAATTGCATACAGATTTTGTTTGGACTTGGCTTCTTCCCAACTGGTAAATCGTGAAGTTTTCAAATAAAGCCAAATTATAAACACAGAAATCTTTGGCGTGCCAGGATCCCTTCCCTCAAGCACTCCAGCCCACGAGGGGTTGGGTGGGAGGAATCTCTCTCTCTGCAAACTCAGAGTATATATTGTCTTTACTGTCTTGTACTGTTAATTAACTCCTTCCTGATTTATTATTATTTAATTGTCATTTGGCCAGATGTCAGACGTCTTGAGAATAGGTTGGGTAACACTATTCTGGGTGTTATAAAGCAGGGACTCAGTGACTACACCACTTCGGGCATCCAATTCAGTAGTTTAGGGAAGCAATCCAAGGTTTCGAAATTGGGTGCAGGACACAGTTTCCTATCTGATGAGTAACTGCACTAAGTTCTAAAAGAGGCAGAAACAGTGTGCAGTGGACTCCCAATAGAGAGCAGTGAGTCATTTGCACCTCTGATCTGACTGGGGGCCCCACAGTAGGCGACTTTGCTGGAGTCAGTAAATACACTCAGACCAGAGGAGCCTCCAAGCCAAGTGGAGACACTCTTCCAAAGGAAGCGAGATGTGCAAATAGAAAATCATTATCCTGGCTCTTCAGTAGACTGAGGACTTTCTCTCCCATTCTCTCTTTGGTTCTCCCGCAGTGGGGTCATCCTCTGAACCCCTGTGTGCACCAGGGCACCCCATATGTAGGTGGACCATGCCTGTTTGCAGGAGCCAGAGCTCTCCCTAGCCAGGTCCCCGCTTTCCACTGCTCTCTCCTTTAACAATGATTGGTGTGCACGGTAGTGTTAGGTGTAGAGGGAGTTACACAGAAACGTGAGGTTGGCCAGCCCCCAACCAGCTTACAATCAGATGAGAAACCCAAATACAACCCCAAACCAACCAACTGCATCCTCTACCAAATGGTTATATTCTTAGGATTTTAACATATTAATCCTCCTGTACATCAAGCACTGATACAAGTACTTTACAGATGGTAACTAACTGAACCATCAGAAAACCCTATGAGGTAATTACTTTCATCACCACTTTATCAGTGGGGAAACTGAGGCACAGAGATTAATTGACTAGCTAGTGGTCATGTGACTGGTAAGCAGTAGGATTTGAACCCAAGTCCTTCACTATTAGCATTCATTGCCTCTTGCAGACCCAAGAGCTGGACACTGGAGACAAGAATATGGCCAGCCCTTCAGGTCAAGGGATCTAAGATAATGGTCTAACACAGAGAGGTATGCCTTCCCTAGAATAATGAATGAGATTCAGATAGGAAAAAAGGACAGAACGGGTCACTCCACGCAAAACAGGCGTCAGGAAGAGAACCAGGAAAATACACAGAGGTGACCATGAGTAACTTGGCTTGGCTGGAGTATTGGGAGCACAGAGAGAGTCTATGGATAAGAAGGTGGATCATCTCATGGACACTGAGCAAAGAGTTGCTTCTAAGTGGCAGCTGAGGATGACTTATCCATTCCTGAAGGCTCTGGAGCCACAGTGGTTTGGAAGCAAGCAGATGGTGTATATAAAGGCACATGTTGTATGGTTACAGAAAGGCAGGGTCAGACTCTAGAGTTCAGGGGTGGTCAGCCTAGAGAGACTGGTCCTACGCACAGTCCCCTAGAGATGAAACTCACATTCTAGGTGTCGCCCACCAAGCCTACCTTGCAAAGGAAACATTTTGTTTCCTACACTGTGAGTCTTATAACTCTGGCAATCTGCAATTTGTCAAATGAATTAAATTCCCTAATAACGATGATTCCAATCTATGCCAGTCAGCAAATATTTCTTTCCAAACAAATACATAATTAATTCAGACAACACCTTTTTGACTCAAAGGTTTTAAAGTGTCTGGCTGAGGTGAACATTCAGGAAAAATAATGGTATTTCCAAAGGAAAATTCATACACAGTTCAATTTACAATATTGTAATAAGACTTCACAGCATAAATTCTAACACACTGGACAGAAAACCTATTTGTGTAGCGTGTGAGAACATAAATAAAAGCCAAATATTTACACTGTCCTCACAAATATGAAATTTTCTTTTGTGAATCTACGGTCCCTGACACATATTCCAAGGAAGTTGGGTCCCGTGATAAATATTTCGGCTTGAAGGTCTTCATCAATATCAGCTCTCTCTCTCTCATTATTCAGTTACTCAATAAAAAGGATGGTAATAATAGAGTAACAAATAACAGAATGATGTAATTAAAGTTACGTGTCAACTTTCATTCAATATTCAGTCACTACAAATTTTGCCAACAACTTCCTAACTTCTTCTCTGAACAAACCTAATTATCTCATCCTTACTTCTAGCATAAACATCTAACAACAGCGAATCACTGACTTCCTTTCCCCGTTTTTCAGCTCCTTCTAGCCCCTTCGGTGAAGGTCTCTTTCTAAGTGCTCCGTTTTGGTTTTGAATTCCGGGATTGGAGCTTCTTTTTGTGCCGCAACTGGAAGATCCGTCCTTTCTGGGCTTCCACAACCCCACAGTCACCTCCTCCAAGTACTATTCCTTCTAGACCCTTCTGCAAAAAAGACTGTAAAATCAGCAGTCTTTTTTAGGAAAGTGTCCCCTTTCTGGTTAGTGTTTATAAGGCTTTTTACGGAGCCACAGTTTCAACAAGGTAGGGCCTTGGGTTCAGAAGCCCCACCTCTCTCCTCCTTCTAAATCATCACAAGCAGCCGCTGTCACCTCTAAGTAATGTGTTTCCTGGTAGAGAGCCGATGTTGATAAAGCTCTTGAGGTGGATGATAATATGAACTCAAATAAGCCTTGGATGCCATTTGTGAGATCCTGGGAACAAAGATGCTATTATTCTCGTGTCCATAAGGAAAATGATGTGCTGTGATACTACCTTGGCCCTTGCATGTAGGAGGCTCTGTGTCTCTTGTTGAGCAGCAGGAAAACACAGGTGTATGCGCCATGTGTGCAGAACAAGAGAAGGGACAGGTAGCCTCTGCCCTGGGACTTTATGAGGATGCAACCATCAAGACAGCTGAGGCCTGACTTTTACAGGCTCAAGTTACCAAAGGACTTAAGAAAACCAAGGTCACTGACTTGGTAGCAGAAAGGGCACTGGGCCAGGAGTCAAAAGTGAGACCTAGCCACACATCTTCACGTATGTTCCCATGTTGAAAGTCTTAGTTTACTTATCTGTAAAACAGCCACAGTAATAACCTCATTGAGGTTTGGAGTCATTGTTTTTTCTTCTTTCAAGAAGTTATTTAAAAGCTCCTGCAGCAGAAGTTATGAATAGTCCAGACATTTAAAATCATGAATTGGGGGCGCCTGGGGGGCTCAGTCAGTTAACCATCCAACTTGGGCTCAGGTCATGATCTCATGGTTCGTGGGTTCGAGCCCCACGTCGGGTTCTGAGCTGTTGTCAGCCTGTCTTCAGATTCTGTATCTCCCTCTCTCTCTGACCCTCCCCTGCTCATGCTGTCTCTCTCTGTCTCTCAATAATAAATAAAAAACATAAAAATAATTTTTTTAAATCATGAATTTCACAACAGTCTTGAGATTCTGGTTTCCCCATGCTTGTGGCCAAAAGCAGCCTGGTAGTTTGCGATGACCCAGTGCTGTGCAATTTATCTTTTAGAAATGAGAGCACCCAAGGGCCTTCCCAAATATCTGCCTGGACACATTCTGCCCTCTTCATTTTTCTTTCCCTTCCTGACTTTTCCCAAGTCTTGGGTTTTAAGGGGGAAAATGCATTCTTTTCCTCTGAGTGAATAAGCACAACATTTGTTAATCCATTTCCTTTTGTTTAATCATTTCAAAACCAACTCACCAGTGCATCCCAGGAAAAGGAGAAAGGAAGTTTTGCTCACTGGATTGGGGGTTCAAGGTTGATCACCTGAGGTCAGACGAGGCCTCGTGGGTGAAGACAGCACTACACACTAGGAGATTATCTGCCATTCAGGGAGCACCCCAATGAGTCCGATCCAATTCTGATGGCTTATACTCATGGCCTGTAGTGAGTGACACACGCCAATGTCTGCGAAGGGCTTTAAATGCTTTATGTCATGGAACTGTCTCAACAGCCCCATGAATTTCCCTTTATTATTATAAAGGTTCAGAGTGGTTAACTTGCTCAAGATCAAGAGGGTGGATGTAAACACTGGTCACTCTGAACGTATGTTTTTCCACCCCATTCCCACCTCTCACTTGTTTTCAGCATCAAGAGGGCATACCACAGTGGATAGAGGCCAAAGCACTCATAATGTCAACCAATTACCACAAGAGAGGTGAGTAAAAAATAGTACCACCTGGGCTCTTCCATTTCCCAGACTCCTCCTCTTGGGGCAAAGGCCCAGGACCCTTGCAGGCTGGGGGAGATGTCCAGTTGGTCTTCCTGTTCTTTACTTCCTCCTCTTTTATTTTTTTCTCACTCACCTACTCTTCCTTTGTATCCACTGGGTCTCTTAGAGAAGGCAACAGAAGTTGATGCTGCTCAATAAAACCTTTTGGTGCCAGGCACCTGTGTTTGGTAGCACACCGGGGCTGCTGGTCTGAGCATCACTGCCCACCTACCAGCCCCAAATTCTGTTCAAACTCCCTGAAGACTAGGAGAGTGTTCACTCCATCTCAGCATCCCCAGAGACATGCTCTAATTTCCCTATCAGGACCTGGGACGGATTGCCAGATCACCAGATGATGTTCTTTGCTTCACCCCACTGTCTCTCCTGGGAAATTTATTTGAGTGAAGGTCACTGCCTTGGCCAGTATTTGGGAGCATTCCAGGGTGCTGGCTGCTGAAGGTGCTTCTTGAGGTCTCATGGAGCATTTTCACAAGATGTGGCACCCACCCCACATGGAAGCCTGCACTTGCTTCTGCATAAGCCCAGTTGCTCATGAAATACACACTAGTTACAGATTCTTTGATTCTCCCTCTACTGTAAAGATAGCCCCAAAAAGGCAGCTTTCCTGACTGTTAGGTAACCAATTCATGGACTCTCCAGGAGTACATAAGAATTGCCTACCAAAGCCCCAGATGACTTGGGGAGCCCCAGAAAATCCTGGGGTGCCAGAACCAGTCACCTCCTGGCCAGCTATAGGAGGAGAGGTCCACACGGCTTCGACGAGGCTGGATGAGCAGCCTTCTCTTTGAGTCTCTTTGAGCCTACACAGCAGCGTCCATTGGCCTTCCTGGTTCTCAGAAATGTCCTTGTTTACCAAGCTGATGATGAATGATAACATTTCCCCAGAGGAGTGGCATGTGTTCTTTATGGGGCCTGGCAGGGACCTGCAACTCCAGGTAAAGCCCCCAACCAACCCCCCAACAGGCTGCGGTGGAGTCTGGGCTGGAGGTGGAGTTTGGGCTGGGGGTGGAGTCTGGGCTGGAGGTGGAGTTTGGGCTGGGGGTGGAGTCTGGGCTGGAGGTGGAGTCTGGGCTGGGGGTGGAGTCTGGGCTGGAGGTGGAGCCTGGCCTTCAGTGAAGGCCCCTCTCTGGCCAGGCCCTGATCTCCAAGAGGAGGTGACACCACAGCTGGGCTCTCTGGCTGGCTGCTCCATCTCAACTGAAATGCCTCCTTAGAGCTCACAGCAGAGATGTGAGGCCCTCTCCTTGCATCCTCTCTGCCCAAACGTGAGGCTGGATCAAGTTCTCAAAGTAGGAGACCTGGGGAAAATTGGCGCATCGGTCATCCCGGGTTCTTGGCTATTTATCCAGAGCCCTGGCCATTGGGAACAGGGACCTTCTTGCCCTTGGAGCCAGAACCACGGCAGAGAGCTTCCTTATGGGACATGTCTTTCACCAACAGACCACGTGCCTCCAAGAGGTCTTCATCTGCATCTGCATTGCCATCTTCCACCTCCCTGCCCTCATTCCCTGCTCCCTTACTAGTTCCTTCAGGGAGCACTTCCTTAAGAGATCATTTGCATGCACATTCTCATCTGGAGTCTGCTGAACGGGAGGCAGCATGATAAAAGGCTGGGTGCCATTGTTATTGTTGCTATTTCATCTTTTGTTGTGCCCTTCACAATGTCCCTCAGTGTCCCAAGAAACCCACAGCTGGATTCCCCTAGCCAATATCTAGACATAGACTCTGTGCACCTCCAGAAAAGCTGCAGTTTTGATCTTTTTTTATCTTATTTCACTTCATTCTTTTTTGGGGGTGGGGTGGGGGGAGTTGAGAGAGGAGGAACCAAAGAGAATCCATTTTTAGGGCCTTAGAACACAGGGTCAGCCAGCAGCAGCTCTTCCGTGGCTTGACCAGGCCTTTGGGACAGAACCCGGAAATGGCATCAGAGGTACGAAAGCCTAACCCAAGATGGCAGCAGGCACACTACTGTCCCAGTGACAGTCCCTGAGAAAGGAAGATACTTCTGAGGGTTCCAATGCCGTTAAAACAGTCCTGGACCACCTTTCCATGTTCCAAATAGGTTTGTATTTTACCAGCGATGAAATGTGACTCCCCGTACAACCCCCAAAGGAACTACGTGACAAGATAAAAAAGCCACATTACTTCACGCAGAGGTGATGGCAGCTCCTAATTACTGATGCACCACTAAGCAAGGGCTTGCCAGCAGCCAAAAGAGCGGGTGCCCTTATAAAATGAGGGCATGTGGCACAACGGATTGGTTTACACACACGTCTGTGACATTGCACGATTTTGAAAGGCCAATCTTTCTCTATCTGTATAAGTCAAAGGGAAAAGGCTCTGTTAAAGAAATCCACATTTAAATACCATATTGTTTCCTATCCAATTATCTCTGTAGTCTGTATACAGACAGAGAAAAAATGCTGAATGTTCATTTTAAGTGCCATCTATCATCTGCTTAATTAATCGCAAGCAAACTCTTACTAGCGTTTCAGGTGAGCAGAACATAAAAGAAATGAGATTTTCCCGGCAAATGAAAGTACTGCATTTATAAAAAATCTGACTCTTCTTCCCCCAAAGAAGCAGAACAGCTCTAAGTGCAAGTCATGTCTCAAGCCCCCGTGAGCTTTTTAAGAAAACTTCAAGAACTTCCTCCCCTCCCCAGGCTCAAACTAACAGTCCCTGCAAGCTGTTACCCCCAAAGTTAGAAGGTGACAAAGGGTCACATCTCAGTCCTTTTTCCCAAGAACCAGTAACGTTCTGGGGAACTTTAACATTAAACTTCAATGAAGGAGTTACTGAAGGTTTTTCACAGATGTATTCAGATAACTATACCATTTAAATGATGAAAGCATTGCATTTAAATAGAGATAGGGTTCTAAAGGCAACAAGGTATAAAAAACAATGACTATAATATGTGCGTGAGTTAATAAAAGCACCATTTTCCCCGAAAGACTTAACTCTTCCTGAATGCAAATATCCTGTGAAAACTTAGTATTTGCATATTGTTTTTTTATCCAAAAATGCCCACCTTGGGGTCTTGCACCCTGAGTTCTAGCATCTCCTTGGCCAGCATCTCTGGAGAATTCTGGGTGCCCCCTGTTGTCCCCTGCCTGAAATTTTCTCTTTCACACAATGAGTAAATTGTCCTAGATGCCCAGTGAGGCCCCTCTAAGGCTTCTCAAGGAATATGTTCTAATTCCCCAGGCCTGAAAACTGTTATCTTATTTTTAATATTAATAAACTCTAATTAACATAATAATCTAGGAGTCAGTGGCTTGGATAATCCAATGAAGAAGCTGATCCGTGTGGCATTTTCTCGGGCACAAGAACGCAGGGATTGCCTTTTCAGTAGCAGGTTTTAGCTTTTAATTGTGCTTTATGTAGATTGGTATTAAATTTGTTTACCTTCTCTGACCATACATGCATGGAGGGACTAGAGCAGAGCAGTCCAGAACCTTAGGAAGCTTTGAGAAGGAGCGGTCTGGAATATAAACATCTGCGGTGGGAAATCTCTGTGAGGGAAGTGCAGACCAGTCAGAGGCGCACCGGCAAGTTAGTATTTACCTTGGAGGCACTCAGAACACAGCCACATGTATGTTCTCATAACGGTTCTTGGCCAAGACTAGAAATAGAGATGCATTCTTCCCTCCCTCCCTCTTCCCTGTAAGTGTTAACTGAGCACTTACAATGTGATAAGCACTGGGTTATGCTCCAGACATACATATAGAAAGTAGATGCCCCAGGTTTCGCAGATCTTAAAATCTGGTAGACCAATTAGCCAATTAGGAAGATAAACCTCTATATATTTACACACTGAAACAGGAGAAACAGGGCAAGAAGCAGAATACAGGGGCTGAAAAGAGGGGGTCCTCTTAAGATAGGATGGGTGGGGTGGGGGTGCCTTGAGGCACCATCATTTAAGCTGAGGCTTTCAAGGTTAGGGGTCCAGTCATTTGCAAAGGTCCCCAAAGGAGCTGAGACTCAGAAGAATGAATACTATCACCCCTGCTTTATAGGCTCCTGACAATGGAAACTCAGTCTTCAAAACGTCGTGGGTGACAGTGAAAGTCGCCAGACACGAAAGGAAAATGCTGCATGATTCCACTTACGTGTGCTACCTGGAATAGGCAAACTCTTGGAGACAGAAAGTAGAATGGTGTCACCAAGGCTGGGGGAGGAGAGGAATGAGACACTGGCGTTTAATGGGGGCAGAGTTTCACGTTGGGATGATGAAAAAGTGCTGGAGATGGATAGTGACGGTTACACAACAACGTAAATATACTTAATGCCACAGAACTATCCACTCAAAATGATTAAAATGGCAAATTTTCTCCTTCTCTCTCTGCCCCTCCCCCTCTCATGCTCTGTCTCTCTCTGTATCAAAAATAAACAAAACATTTAAAAAATTTTTTAAAAAAGGGGCGCCTGATGACTCAGTCGGTTGAGCCTCCCGCTTCGGCTCAGGTCAGATCTCACATTCGTGGGTTCCAGCCCCGCATCAGGCTCTGTGCTGACAGCTCAGAGCCTGGAGCCTGCTTCCGGTTCTGTGTCTCCTTCTCTCTCTGCCCCTCCCCCTCTCGTGCTCTGTCTCTGTATCAAAAATAAATAGAACACTAAAAAAAAATTTTTTTTAATAAAATGGCAAATTTCATGTGACCACCATTTTAAAAGGGGGGAGGGGCTAGCTGCTGGGCATTCTTATGCATCTGAGCATGCTCCCAGGGCCAGGTAATGAATCCACCATCAACCAGAGCATTGGGTCCGCCTCCTTCCTGACTTAAAGGCAGAGTAAATGTCTGTCCCCCACAACTGTTTGAAAGCAATAGTTCTGTTCCTTTAAATTGTAGTTCCAGAAACCCTTCAAGGAGTTTCCTTGATGAGCTCACCTTGTTCCCCAAAGGAATAGCACCCCTCCTCCCCGAATGCTGCTTGGAGCACTCATCTGTACTTGTGTTCCTACCCGTCATCTCTCTCGTTCCTCCATCTTTCCCTTCCAGCCCGAACTCAGCTACACTCCTAGCACATTTTACCCTTTGGGGCAACATTTACATTTGCAATTAGATACATTAATTTATTTTAAAATTTTTATTTATTTATTTATTCTATTTATTTTTACTGAATTTTGAGACACAGAGAGAGAGAGAGAGACAGTGCAAGCAGGGGAGGGTCAGAAATAGCACAGGGTTAGCACAGAGCCTGACCCGGGGCTGGAACCCATGAACTGTGAGATCATGACCTGAGCCAAAGTCAGATGCTTAACTAACTGAGCCACCAGGTGCCCCAGCTACATTAACTTTCTAAGTTTAATTCTCTTTAAGCGTCAATCAGAACAGGATTATTACACCAACAAATTCATTCATTTCAGTCATCCATTCTTATTGAATGAAACATCTCTTAGGCAACAGAAACAAGGAAAGTAGTTTGGAAACCACTGACTTCTGCATTTTATTCAACCCTTCGCCTTTGATTTTCTATTACAGTTTATATTTCCAATTTTATCCAGTACAATGCTTTTTTCTAAGCCAAAGACAGAATTTTCTATGAACCACAGATATATAACAGTTATCCATTTCTCCATTTATAGCACTCATCATTGTAGAAGGTCAAGGCAAATGCATTAGGCCAGAGGTTTTTTTTAAGGTCTCCTTTCCTGATGAAAGTAAAGATGGGCATAGCTCTCTATGAGAAGACAAATGCCCCCCAGGGAGGCATTTCAAGCCTGATGGGAGCCCCAGGCAAAGCAGAGAGGGGGACCAGAGCTCAGGGAAGGCCCCCTAGCACAGCAGCTGGGAAGAAGTCAAAGGAAGCACTCGTGAGTCAGGCACAGAGCTGGTGTGGTACCCGAATGCAACAGCATCCCCTCCCCCCCAGAAAAAGAAGAGAATCACTCATTCAGCAGAGTAACTGAGCTGCTTTTCTATGAAGTGCTCAGTATCCATTGAGACACAGAGCAAGTGAACTCAAAATCTGATTCGTGTTTGCAATCAAACTTCTAGAACTAAAGCCAGTCACCAGGCTGCGCCTTCCTTGACCTAGACAAGAGAGGTGAGCCGTGGGCTCTCCTGCTGAAGTTCAAGAAGCGCAGTGGGCTCGGAGGAAATCAGGTGTGCCCCAGGCCGGCACTCTGCAGACAGGAGATGTTAGGAAGCCAGATCCACAGACCTCTCATGAGAGCTCCCATAAAGAGGCAGCCCCAGGAGCTCCGGTTCCCGAAGAGACATCCCTACAAAGCCCTCCCCAAACAGAATCATGATCTACCAATCCCCAAAAGCCATTTACAGGAGGTTCTGAAACAGAAAAGGAAAAGCGGAGGGGAAGGGAGAGAGAAGGAAGGAAGCTGGATCTGACTTTGCCCGAGGGAAAAAAAAAAGGCACAAAGCCTTTCCTTTCCTTCCCCTTTGTGCCACTGATGTGTGTCATTTATTGGGTGACAAAGCTCTGAATGTTAATTGAATGCATTAAAGGCATAATAACACAATCCAGAAAATGGTTTTGCTGTATTTTTAAACTTCCCGTGCGCCCAGCTACCTCCAGCTGAACATGAGCAGGTAAAAAGATCCTTGAAATAAAAACAAGAGAGGGCGAGGGGGGGAGCCGGCCCCTACTTGAGAGTTCACAGGGTTCCCGTGGATAAAAGGGCAACTGCCTGGTGCCAGGCAGTTTGGTATCAATGCAATAGTTTCTGGAGAGCCGCCAGCACTAAGGTTAAAAAGCAATATTACAAGGCTTCTATGATGACAGCCTACTGGGAGACATTTGTTGAAAATTGCTTTGCCTATCATTTAGTCAGCAAAAAAACCCCACAGTACTAGTTATGCTAGAACTCTGTTGAGTGTGCATCTATAAATGATTCAAATTGTAAGCACATAAAACCCCCATACAGGTAGAGGTAATCACTATAAGAGCCCAGAGCCTCAGCTCTGTTCTTTTACATTGATAGGCTGTATAAATTTTCACCATATGTTGCCAAATAAGAAGCATAATTATCAAGAAAGTATATTCTGAGTTTTAAATTCAACTTTCAAAAATGAAATCAGAATGACTTTTTTTGGCACAAGGCAATAAACTTGTCAGCAGCCACGTTGTGAAAACCTGACGTTCTAACCCGTACAGCACCCCACCGCTTGACTTAATCTTTCACTATACCTTTTCACCCTCCTAGAAGGGGTGACTTACAAGCGGCCAGGGGAAAATGACATGGTTTTACTAGACTGTCTCTTTGAGTCACCAAATACCTGAAAACATTTTAACGTGAGCTAAAGCACTTAAAAGAAAAATAAAGGCCCGAGATTTCAGTGATCGGGGCAGTGTGAACAAATCAGAGTTCATCTGTAGTTCACAGAAGGTGGGGAGTCGCCTGACTAACACTGCAGAGTCCGAATGAATTCCTTCTTTGGGTCCTCACAGTGATTTAAGGAGTAGTTTCATTTCTTCGCGGTTGGGGGCTCTTTTTGCCTGCACTGATGTCAGATGCCCTTGCTTGGAATGGCACCTCACTCCTAGTCCTCTTGAACCAGGAATATCTATATTGAAACAAAACAAAACAAAGAAAAACAGCAAAAACAACAAAACAAATCAAAACAAAGCACAAATCCTCATTCCTACTATAGACCAGGAGTTGGAGCTTGTCGGTGGGGTATCTTGAAGCCTCTTGCCTATGAATGTGGCTGGGGTCGGCCTCTGCCTGTACCCCTTCCTGGGGCCCCCAGTGTGAGGGACAGGCCTGCCCAGGAGCTTCCATCCCATGACCCGCCTTGGCATTATCACTAGCGTTTGCCTTTGCAAACTCAAGTGAGATGGTCCTACCGCCGGGAGCCCAGATGACATCAACAGGGTCTGTGGAAGGTGACGGAATCGTACCAGGCAAACTTACAGTTGGCTCTGTTTGCAAGCTAACCCCACAAAGAGTCAAATTGCAGAATGTCCAGTGTCAGAAAAGGCTGCCCCATGCCTGTTCGCCCAGCAGGAATCCGCTCTCTCAAAGCTGACAGGCTCGGTCCCTCCCTCCAGCCTCAGCCTGAGCACATCCCCTTAGGAAGCAGGATTCAGAAAAATACAGAAAACCATGGGAGTGGCTGGGCCTCCATGGTGCTGACGATCCGAACTGGCCAGCCCAGCAAGGAGTGATGGGCACCAAAGATAAACAAGGAACAAAAGATGCTTCTCTTCATTCTCAGCCAAGCTTGGGAAAGAGAGGCAGTCCAGAGGAATGTTGAAAAGTGCAGTTTCTTCTTCTTTTTAATGCTTATTTACTTATTTTTGAGAGACAGAGACAGCATGAGCCGGGGAGGGCAGAGAGAGAGAGACTGAGAATCCCAAGCAGGCTCTGCATTGTTAGCACAGAGCCTGATGCGGGGCTTGAACCCCACGAAACCATGAGATCATGACCTGGGCCAAAACCAAGGGTTGGACACTTAACCGACTGAGCCACGCAGGTGTTCCCCCTCCCCCGCAACCGCCCAAGTGCATTTTCCATCCACACATCCTTTGAATCGGTCAAGTGGAGGCAGACACAGCTGCCATCTTGGAATCGAATCCATGTCCTCTCCGGACCGCCCCCCCTTTATCTCCCCAATTCGCTTCTACACACAGAGCTACATACCCTCCACCCCCACCCCATGACAAAGAGCTATTCCCTAATCAGTCTGGGAAACCATGTTTGCCAGGCTAATTTTCAGAAGTTACTAAAGTGGCTTAGAAAAATGGGAGCCAAGGAGTGTCAAGATTACAAAATAAAAATAGATTTTTTTATTATCCAGGCATTTTAAGAGCAATTATGTTGCTTGCAGTCAGAACAGCCACTTGTGCAAACAGCGGGTTTGGAAAAAGTACAAAAGACTCCTACCACCTCCACACCCACTCCAGGGGCTATTAAAGTTTGGGGGGGTGGATAGGAAAACAGAAAGAATTTTTAAGACTTTGGGGTTTTTTGAGTTGATTCTTAAAAATCTATTAACATATTCATTATCGGTCAAAGGAAAATAAAACCAAACACACTTTGGGGAGATGAAGTGGAAAAAAAACAAACTACATTTGAGAATAAAAGATAAAGGGTTTCATCAAGCCCCAAGTTCAGTCAATCCCTCACCATCAATCATATATGTTCTGTATTTTCTGATACAACCAGCAGAAAAGGACCAGTCTCCTAAGAGACACAAATCCTGCTTTTATTGGGAAAATTTTGTGCTCTGCTACCTGAGAAAACAGGCAAAGGGGTACAGATCGTCTCTAAGCCAACCCCATTTGGGATATTTGTTTTTTATTTTTAATTTTTTAATGTTTATTTCTTTTTGAAACAGAGACAGAGACAGAGGGTGAGCAGGGGAGGCGCAGAGAGAAAGGGAGACACAGAATCCAAAGAAGGCTCCGGGTTCTCAGCTGTGAGCACAGAGCCCGAGGTGGAGTTTTAACTCATAAACAGGGAGGTCATGGCCGGAGCTGAAGTTGGACGCTTAACTGACTGAGCCACCCAGATGCTCCTAGTTGGGGTATTCTTGCATTCAAACATGCTTCCAGATGGTCATTACCCTCCCCCTACTCCATTTATCTGTGCCAGTCCTGTCCCAAAGCCAACCCAGAGTCAACAATCTATAAAAAGCAAGCTCATTCTAAAGCCTCAAATGAAAAGCCTTAGAATAGCCAGTGAGTTACTAATAATTTGCTCTCTCTCAACCTGCTGTATATGCAGAAAGTGGTTTCTAAATATTCCCATGACTTTGTTTTACTATTTACAAGTTGGGTCTGTTAGGTAAATCAATGCTGCCAAAGTTGACTAATAAATGAGAATAGAATACGTAAAAATAACCACAAATTCTTTCCCACTGGAAAGTCAAGAAAACAAAGCCATTTCCAATGAATCATTCCTGACCCAGCTCACCTCTCCAGGTCAGCTTTAAACTACCCTTCTCTGTGGATGAACCCGGCAGACACTATGTTCTCTAAATTATCTGGAAGAAATCGAAAGGGAGTTTGAAAGGTTAATTAAAATTTCTGGTATAGCTGTTGTAGATATCTACCTAAGTCCACAATATTTAGCTGGATCAAGGACTGGCGTTCTGAATAATTAAGAATTCTGGTTGATACAGAATTACCTTATATCTATGGATTACCAATGCTCAGTAGTTAGAATAGAAACAAAATCACAAAGAAACTTTCTTTTTGTAAATTTTTTTTAATGTTTTTATTTATTTTTGAGAGACAGAGAGAGCGTGAGCAGGGTACAGTCAGAGAGAGAGGGGACACAGAAGCAGACTCCAGGCTCTGAGCTGTCAGCACAAAGCCCGAAGCGGGGTTCGAACCCACAAACTGTGAGATCATGACCTGAGCCAAAGCCGGATGCTCAACCGACTGAGCCACCCAGGTGCCCCTCTTTTTTTTTTCTTTTTTCTTTTTTTAAATGATCTACCCTTAGCCTACTGATTCACTCATAGCAGGACATCAGTAGTTGTTTGCCACATGACCAAATTAAGAAGATACTTCAGGGGCGCTTGGGTGGCTCAGTCAGCTAGGCTTCCAACTTCGACTCAGGTCATGATCTCACAGCTCATGAGTTCAAGCCCCACGTTAGGCTCTGCACTGACAGCTCAGAGCCTGGAGCCTGCTTTGGATTCTGTGTCTCCCTCTCTCTCTGCCTTTTCCCAGCTGGCGCTCTGTCTCTCTCTCTCTCTCTCAAAAATAAATAAACATTTAAAAAATTTTAAATTAAAATTTTAAGATGCTTCAGCATTTAGGAGCACCTCTGAACAAGTGGTAGTCTCACTTCCTCTCACTATCAATGTCTTCATCCTAATTCCCTAAATAGCCTGAGAACCACTTCTGAAACTTCTGATCCACTACAAATACCTGCAATGGAGATGCAGAAAAGCAGGGGTCAGCCAACTCTTTCCAAAAAGAGCCATGTAACAAATGTTTCCAGTTTGCAGCTCACATAGTCTTTGTGGAAACCATTCAACGCTGCAGCAGTGGGGCAGAAGCAGCCAAAACAATATTTAAATAAATGGGCGTGGTTGTGTTCTAATATAAATTTATTTCTAAGAAATAGGCGCCCGGTCAGCAGGCTACAGTTTGTCAACCTGCAATGAAATAATATTTTCTTTTCCTTCATGGCCAAGTTGAGAAAACCCCTCCCCCATGGAGCCTTCTTCAGCATACTCTGGAGAAACTCTTTCTTACTTTAAATTGCTCTATTGGTTCTGTTCTATCTTGTTTTGTTATACTTTCACAGTCAGTCTGACACATGCGGCCTGCTAGGCACACCGCTGATGGTGTGCTCTCCAAACTGACAGCCCTGGTTGGCATTCTTGCAGAGAGCAGACTGACTGCCATGTCAGGGGCGTCAGTGAAGCACTCAGACTCCTCTGCCTGGCTCCCAGCAATTCAGCTCAGACCCCAACCTGCAAATCCTATTCAGGGAAACCTAAGTCTCACCAAAAAAAGAGGGTTCCTTAGGGTTCCAATTTTTATTCCCAACTACCTACCAAACAATTTTTCCCATACCTATCCCATACTCTTTTCCAGAAGAGTCTGTACAATCTTTTCTAAGCCATATTTGATGATGTTTAACAGCTCATCTCCCCCCAGCCCCAATAGACAGGTGCCCTAACCAGCTGCTTGGTTGGTCCACCCATCATTTATATACAGACCATTTCAGCTTTGTGCCATTATTCTTTTTTTTTATTTATTTATTCGTTTATTCTTGAGAGAGAGACAGACAGACAGACAGAGAGAGACAGCATAAGTGGGAGAGGAGCAAAGAGAGAGGGAGAGAGAGAATCACCGTCAGCACAGGCCCTGAAGCTGGGCTCAAATCCACAAACCCCAAGATCATGAGCTGAGCTGAAATCAAGAGTCAGACGCTTAACTGACTAAGCCACCCAGGTGCCACTATTCTTATATTTGTCTTATCTTCCTGATAGAACTGTAAACTCCTTGAGGGCCAGGTCAGTGTTTGACTTTTTTTTTCAATGTTTATTTATTTTTGAGAGAGAGATCGTGAGTGGGAGAAGGGCAGAGAGAGAGGGAGACACAGAATCAGAAGGAGTCTCCAGGCTCTGAGCTGTCAGCACAGAGCCTTACACAGGGCTCGAACCCACGAGCTGTGAGATCGTGACCTGAGCCAAAGTAGGATGCCCAGCTGACTGAGCCACCCAGGTGCTCCATGACTTTTTTCCTTAACACAGCACACCCATTTTGTGCCTCCCACAGTGCCTGGTGCGTAACAGATGGCCCATAACATTAAATGGATGAATGAATATGTGATCATCTTGCCCAAGCAGTCTTCTTCCTCTTAGTATTTTTAATCGAATAATAAAGGCCTCCCTCTATTTGTTTCTTATTGTTGCTATAACATATTACCACACTTACTAGTATAAAACAACACAAATTTATTTTCTTATAGTTTTAGAGCTCAGAAGTCCTAAAATCCAAGTGTCGGCGAGGCTGTGTTCCTTCTTGGTTTTCTAGGAGAGAATCCTTTCTCAGCTTCGAGAGGCCATCTGCATTCCTTGGTTTGTGGCCTTTGCTGGATCTTCAAGGCCAGGGGCCCGGCATCTTCAAAAACTCTCTCTCTCTCTCTCTCTCATATTGTCTTCTGTCATTGCGTCTACTTCTCTCCCTTTGATCCTTCTGCCTCCCTAATATAAGGACCTCTGTGACTGCATGATGATTCAGGAAAATCTTCCCAGATCAAGATCCTTAATTCACTCACATATGCAAAACCCTTCTTCCCGTGCAGCATAACACATTTGCAAGTTGCATGGAGTAGGATGTATGCTCCTGGGGGGGGCCCTTATGATGCCAACCACACTTACATTTAAAGGATGGCGGAGTGGAGTCAAAGAGACAGACATTACAATTTCTGAAGAAGAGGCACGCCAAATCCCAGCCAATCCCAACTGGAGATCCCTACCAGGCAGAAAGAAGGGCAAGGAACAGGATACTTCGAAATGTGCCAAGTAAGCTTTCAAAATCTCCTCCAAAATTCAAATTGGCTTTTCAGAAATCCACGTATCACCACTTCAAACAAGAAGCAAGCGACACAAATTACAGTCCTGAGCTGTTCCAAAACCCCAGGCAGAATCAGGGTGACTAACCCTTTGTCCAGAGTGGGCGTAAACACACATGGTGTCCTCAGCTAACTATGTAATGGGGGAAACAGTGATTGAGGACAGGCTTAAACTCCAATTAAGAAGGAAAGACATAAGTTGGGGGAAAGACAGTGTTTTGTGAAACACTTTTGTGTGCCAAAGCAGAAGTGGGTGGAAATCATCATTTCACAGAAGAATAGACTATACAGAATGGATCCTCAAGATAAGGTCAAACCCTCTCATTGTAAGGGTGAGAAATTTCAAGCATCAAAACTGACCTTCCCAACATCACATAATAAGAAGGTATGGTGCCCAAAAAAAGTCCCCACACCCTCTGAATCCCAGTTCATTATGACATGAATTTTTTACTTTGTATCTATACTTCTTTTTCAGATTTTAGAACAACCACACTTTAGTGACTCTGGAAAATATAAGTAAAAACAAGGATTGAATATACTGTTGATCCTCAAACACATAAGCTGTGACTGTACAGCCCGGGGCCTCCTCTAACAGAACAGGATGCTGATATACACCTTCAGAGTGGCCACATACCTAATCATTTTTCTAAATTCTGTAGCAAGTCCTTTTCTAGAATTGCCTTCACTATAAAGCTAGAAGTCATCCATCCATAGATGCACAAATTCATTCAAACATCTATTAAATACCGACTGTGTTCCAGGTGCTAGAGATAAAAGGGACAAATGAGTCCCACCTACAAGAAGCTTGTCCTCTGGTGGGGGGAGCAGGAAGATCATTCTGCTGACCCTAATGCCACATCCGATTTCCAGCCCAGATTGGCATCCCCTTGTCTGATGATTTGTTTGCTTTCTTTAGCCAAAGGGACTCTGAATGACCTTATAGCTTTTTCTGAAAACCAGACTCTTCTTCCCCTAACTAAGGAAGCTAGAGAAGTTACGTGAGCACATCGAAGCGTTTTTCTTTTAATAAAAAACTGACAGTATGGGGGCGCCACTGATAGTATGTGGCCCAGCTGGTTAAGCATCCAACTTTGGCTCAGGTCATGATCTTGCGGTTCTTGAGTTCAAGCCCCACATCTGGCTCTGTGCTGACAGCTCGGAGCCTGGAGCCTGCTTCAGATTCTGTGTCTTCCTCTCTCTCTGCCCCTCCCCAACTTGTTCTCAAAAATAAATAAACATTAAAAATATTAAGATAAATAGAATTTAAAATATAAATAATTGACAGTATGTACATTATGTACAAAAAAAGAAAAGCCAAGTTAAAATTGTGTGTGTGTGAGTGTGCGTGTGCGTGCGCACACATGTGCATGCGTGGGAGGGGATGTAGTGTGTATGTGGACATGTGTGTGTGTCAGAGAGTGAGGCTGGTTGTGCGAATGGCACCAGGGCAAACGAATTAAGTAGTAGGTACAGGGCCACAGGAGCTGAAGAGGATGGAGTGCTCAGAACTTGTCGAGGCTGAGAACCAGAGGAGAGAGAGTAAAGGGTGAGCAGCAAGGGATTCGTCAGGAAGCAAACCCACAAGGTGACTAAGCCCACAGCCAAACTTCAGGTCCCAGATAATTTCTAACCAGGATCCAGATGTGCTAGAGTGACCGGGGAGGGGCACCAAATCCAGGTTTTTGGGGGGGGGGGAAGGAAAGAAGCAACATTCATTCACCTGAGCATGAGCCCTTCCCCTGTCAGTGCACGTCCATCCACTTGAGGTGTGGATGGCGTCAGTTTCCTCATGGAAGGTCAGGTATGGGAGACTCTACTGTTCACTCTGCTGCTATTCAAGCAAGCGGCACGTCTCTGTGCTTGCATGGACTTCCTTCCCTGCAGGGCAGGCTAACACCCCAAAACCCCTGTAAAAAGCTCCAGCTCTGTAAAGTATCAAACTGTATTTTTTAATCCATTGAAAATAAATTGTAAACCTACGAAGGATAATTTTTTTATATAGTTTATTGTCAAGTTGGTTTCCATATAACACCCAGTGCTCTTCTCCACAAGTGCCCTCCTCCATGACCATCACCCTCCTTCCCCTTTTCCCCTCCCTCTTCAGCCCTCAGTTTATTTTCAGCATTCAAGAGTCTCTCAGGATTTGCCTCCCTCCCTCTCCCCAACTCTTTTCCCCCCTTCCCCTTCCCATGGTCCTCTGTTAGGTCTCTCCTGTTAGACCTATGAGTAACAACATATGGTATCTGTCCTTCTCCGCCTGACTTATTTCACTTGGCATGACACCCTCGAGGTCCATCCACGTTGCCACGAATGGCCAGATTTCATTTTTTCTCATTGCCACGTAGTATTCCATTACATAAATAAACCACATCTTCTTGATCCACTCATCAGGTGATGGATATTTAGGCTCTTTCCATGATTTGGCTATTGTTGAAAGTGCTGCTGTGAACATTGGGGTACATGTACCCCTATGCATCAGCACTTCCATATCCCTTGGGTAAATCCCCAGCAGTGCTATTGCTGGGTCATAGGGGAGTTCTATGGATAGTTTTTTGAGGAACCTCCACAGTGTTTTCCAGAGCGGCTGCACCAGTTTACATTCCCACCAACAGTGTAGGAGGGTGCCCGTCTCTCCACATCTTCACCAGCATCTACAGTCTCTTGATTTGTTCATTTTAGCCACTCTGACTGGCTGGCGTGAGGTGGTATCTCAGTGGATAATCTTTTAAAAATAACAGCAAAGCTTCTGTGATGTGGTAAAATAAACCTGACATAGAGGACCAGAAAGCCTGAGTTTGAATCCTGACTCTTCCAAATGTGTGATCTGGGATAAGTTAATTAACTTCTCTGGACATCTATTTCATCAACCAGAGATGGAGACAATTTGGATCTCATAGAGTTCACAAATTTAACACATTCTGAGCCCTTATGATATGTCTGGCACTACGCTCAACATAAGGATGGAGGGATGAATAACCCAGCAATACCCTTGCTCTCATGTAGTTTACATTCTAGCTGAGAAACAGGCAAGGAATAAGTAAGAAAAAAAAGTAGAAAAAATAATTTCAGATAATACTGAGTTTCCTAAGGCTTCTACAACAAAATACCATAAACTTAGAGGCTTAGAACAACAAGAATGTATTTCCTTTCTGTTATGAAATCCAGAAGGCTACAAAACTACAGTGTCAGTATGGCCACGTTCCCTCTGAGGGTTCTAAGGAAAAATCCTTCCTTGTTTCATCCAGGTTCAGGTGGCCCCAAGCATTCTTAGGCTTGCTCCAGGAATGTTCCAAGGGCTGCCTCTGGCTTTACGTGGCTTTCTCTCTGTGTCCTCTCTTCTTACAAGGACAACTAGTCATTGCATTTAGGACCCACCCTAAATCCAGGATGATTCCATCTCAAGGTCCTTCACTAACTCTGTTTCAAAATGTGGTCACATTCTGTGGTTCCAGGTAGCCATGAACTTCAGGGCACACTCTTCAACCCACTACCTTTTTCATAGAGGTGTTATAAAGAAACGAGATGAAGAAATGAGGGGACATGTCTGGGGGAAGCACACCTTTAGCGAAGGTGGCCAGGGAAGGCATCTCCAAGGAGGTGATTGTCTAATCAGCATGGGAGGACTTTTCTGGGGTGCTGAGGCATGAGTGAGCTCAGATTATGGGCCCAGAATCCAGATGGAGGCCTGAGGAGGAGATTGAGCAAGGTGAGGGGGAGACACTAGAGAGAAGAAAGACCAGCGACCAGCGGGGCATCACTAGAGCTGACGTGAGAACTGAATGTCGTAAAGGATCTCAGGAACTAGTGTGCATCACCTCTTTGGAGAAGGAGCCAAAGGGCTCAAGGGCTGAACTTGTAATCTGCCCACCAGAGAGAGTGGGTGGTCCAAGCTCAGGCAGCCCCAAACACAGCCGGCCTCTATTCCGAGAGCGCATTAATTTATAGGCCTCTCTCCAACGCCCCCTGCCCCCAACAATGCAGGTGGTTTCCTGATGCAGGATATTAACTTTCAGCCGCTGGAGGTCCCTAACCTCCACGCTGGCCTAAAAGGTTCCATCAGGTTTGAATAAGCCTCAGATAAGGAGTTGAACTTTTGCAGGCTTATGAGAACAGCACCTCCAATCCTTCCGAGATTCGCTCATCATGAACCCTAATCCATCTCAAATAAAACCTGTGCATACAGTCGTGGTCTCTCACCATGGCTGTTTAACAAGGAGAAGGAACAGCTTTGTCTGTTCTGCAGAAGCCTCCTCTGTTTACCTTGTGCCGTGGATTTAATTTCTGAGATTTACATTTTAATTCTTTATGATATTCAGGAGATAAATGGATAGAGAGGCCTCTGGTGAGGCCTGGATCTTTCCTGGAAAACCTCGCTTACCTTGCATTCTTCTGTCGAAGACCTGTTTCTTTATCTTGCCAAATTTAATCGGATTTCCTTCTCCACTCTCCTTGGGATTTCCTCTCCCCTGCCGGCCCCTCACTCTCTTTTCTGTCCCATAAGGCTCCTCCTCTTTGACCTCCCAGGTTGCTTGGCCATCTGTCATGATTGAATAGTGTCCCACCAGAATGCATGTCTGCCCTGAACTGCATCATGTGAACTTCTCTGGAAAGAGGGTCTTTGTAGATATCATTAAGGTGAGTTCATATCGGATTAAGGTGGGCCCTAAATGAGGGTATCTTCTTCGTAAGATGAGGAGAGGACACTGAGAGACACACAGGGAAGAAGCCATGTGACCATGAAGAGAGGTTTAGAACAACATAGCTGCAAGGGGAAAAGCCACGGATTGCTGGGGCCTCCAGAAGCTGGAAGAGGCAAGGAAGGACCCTCCCCTAACCTTCGGAGAGAAAATGCTCCTACTGATACATTTATTTCAGTCTCCCAGCCTCCAAAACCATATGGGACAATACATTTCTATTGTTTTAAGCCACCACGTTTGTGGCCATTTTCTATAACAGCCTCAGGAAACTAGTAGAGTGTCCGGAGGCTGTCCACCCGTCTCCCAAACTGGAGCCCTGGAGCCCTGTGGCTGGACCCCAGGCCCTACCTCCTTCTCTGGGGTGGTCCATCTCCTGACTGGCCTCTGCATTTATGGCTAATGATGCCATGTGCTCTCTATAGGAAGGATCTCAATGAAGGTCTCTCTTTTTTTTTCCTCTCAACATTTTATTATGAAGTTTTCAACCATACAACAAAGTTGAAAGGATTTATAACGAAAACCCATGTACCTACCACTGACATTAACAATCAACATTGTCCTCTACTTGCTTGAGCATAGATTTGTCCCTCTGTCCATCTCTCTATCCATCCATCAATACATCTTCTTGGTTTTTTTAGTTACATTTCAAGATAAATCACAGACATCGGTGCACTTGCCTCTGAATACTAAGTGTATGCATCATTAGCTGGCGTTTAATATTTGTTTACAGTTTTCTCCTTTTAAAATTTTTTTTATATTTATTTATTATTGAGACAGAGAGAAACAGAGCATGAGTAGGGGAGGGGCAGACAGAGAGGGACACACAGAATCTAAAGCAGGCTCCAGGCTCTGAGCTGTGAGCACAGAGCCTGACACAGGGCTCGAACCCACGAACTGTGAGATCATGACCTGAGCCACAGTCGGACGCTTAACCAACTGAGCCACCTAGGCACCCCTACTATAGTTTTCTCCTTTTAAGGCAAAATTTACATACAGTGAAATATGTTCACACAACTATAACATGTACATTCTCTGAGTTTTGACAAATGCACCCATCTGCATAGGCCAAACCGCCTCCAAGACAGAGTATTACCATCAGCCCAGGGAGTTCCCTCCTGCCTCTTCCCAAGTCAGCTTCACTTTCATTTCCCCAGAGGCAACCAATGTTCCGAATTTAGTTCAACACAGTTTAGTTTCAAGAGTTTCATATAAGTGGAATCATACACAGTGCCTTCTTCTGTGAAACGTGTCTTTCACTCAGCCCAACGTTTCTGAGATTCATCCATGTTGCATGTATCAACACATTGTTCCTTTCTGGTTTTGAGTGGTATTCCATTCTGTGGGTAGAGGAACTGTTCTTTCTCCTACTGATGGTCACCTGGGCTAATTTCAATATTTATATGCGTAAAGCTGCTATGAAGAGTTGGGTTCATGAGTCTTCTTGCTGGACATATGCTTTCATTTCTCTGGGGTTTGCTTGAAACCTCTTGTGCAATAGTGGCACTGTCTATTCTGATCCACTGGAAAGCCCAACACAGTCTCCTGGTCCCCCCAGGATGTATGATGGGGTCACTGAGAATTCAGACCAAGTCCAATTCAGATTCAGTCCTTCTCTAGCTATGAGACCTTTCACAAAGTAAAATTACTTAACCTTTCTGAATCTATTATAGCAGCTGAAAAATGGGGCTAACAATGAAGATAAGAGCATATGAACCTTATAGCATTGTTCTGCAGAAGTGAGTTCATGTCTGCACCTGCACAAGCCAAGTACAGAGAAGCCACCTTTACCTTTCGATGCCCAACACCCCAAACAGACAGTTTTTCCACATGCCCAGCACATACTGTTTTTCTGCTCAAAAAATTACAATGGTTTTCTTGGGCTTCCTAGAACAAGTTTTTAACCTTTGCCACCTAGATTTTAAAACCATTGCTCAAACCACCTAAAATATCAAGCTGGTTTTTTATGGACTGGAATTTTATCAACTCAGGAATATAACCTTCACTGTGCAGATCAGGAATGGTCTTTGGCTGATGGGTCACCCTTGAGTAACAAAAGAAGTAATAAGATGAATAATAAAAAATGGGAAAAGTCAATACCTAATACTCTTCATTTGACAGACAAAATCTTCTCAATCATATCGGAGTTCTGGGGAGCACCAGAAAATAAAGAAGTTTTTGTCAATCAACAGATAGTGAAGGCTCCATAATTGGCCCACCCAATCCCAACACAGAACCTGTCAGGTTCACTGACCCCTCAACATCCCATAAACACAAGACCATGCTTGCACGTGTCTCCACCTCCATCCACATCGTCCTCCCAGATCCCACCCACATATGCACCTGCTCTGGCCCTGCCCACTCAGATCTTCTGCTTCCTCCAGCTGCACTCTTTCAGCTGCTTCCCCCTTTCCCAGGGACCCCCATCCTATGTGACTGCCTCCTACACTGGGGAAGGACAGCACCCACAGGTCCACAGACTGACTGGCCTTGGGTCTCCAGTGAAATCGGCAGGTCTTGAAAGGTAGGGACACTATCTACTACATAGCCCATGCTCTTGTTCAAACCTTGCACAAACCTGAGCAGGTAAATATTTGCTGATCCATCCTAAGTCCACATACTGTCCCCTCAAAAAAGAAAATAGTGGTAGGAGAACAGACTAGAAATAGCTTTTTGGACTCAAGGGTAGGAAATGACCTGGCTTCGCTGTCAACATGACCATCTATGATGGTCAACTTTATTAAAGAACCTGGACTATCACACATAAAAGAAGTACCTACATGTGCGCATGCGCACACACACACACACACACACACACACACACACACACGAGATATACACAAAATGCCAATTTCCTTGAGCCTTATTATTTCTTTCCATTTTCTTGTGTCAAACATCAATTGAGCACTTACTATATGCCAGGGATTCAAAATAAAAGACATGCTCCTTTCTCTCTAGAAGCTCAGTCTCATGTGGGAAGGCCGATGCTAAATAGACCATTAGGATAACGTGAGAGCGTGCCGATAGAGGCATGAGAGGACAGTGGGAAGTTCCAGAGTGGAAGACAGAATTCCCATCCAAAGGGGTGGGAGTGAGTTGCAATAACCTAACAGAGAGGATTTAGGCTGAATTTTGGAGAGTAAGCAGAAGCAGAAGCATATCTAGGAGGGGAAGTGGGTGGCACCTTCTCAATGATTTCTAGGTAAAATGTCACAATCATCAATATTGTGTTAACAAGACATTAGAGGACCGTATGAAAAGGAGAGTCCCCTGCTCACACATACACTGGAGGCATGAGAATCAGGCTGAACACACATAGCACCTTCTCCTGGGCCAGCAACCACAGTGGCAGAACGCTGGGTAGTTTTCAGAGGGTAGGGGGCAGAGCAGGACAAGGCTTGCTGAAAAGAAGAGAAAGTGCTCTAAATAGAGTGATCAACAGATTCAAAGGCACAGTGGTGGGATGTGCATATTAAAGACAGGGGTCAATCTGGTAGAGCTTATGGTGATAAGAGGGACCAGGTGGGGGAGGGGTGTGAGAAATGAGAGTGGGCGTGGCTCAGGAGGTCTGGCTTAGTGTTCCCTAGAAGAAAGATGCTTGTCAATTAGTGCCCAGATCCAGCCATCAGCCTAGGAACATGTCACCAAACCCACTGTCAAGTATAAAGAACACAATTCTATCAGCTAACAAAGTGCATCCCCAAAAGAGTGCTTCAGCTATGAAGAAATATATACAAACAAGTCAACTACAATTGTTTGTATGTTCCATGGCTTCCAGCAAGCCAGGTTCCCCCCCCAAAAAAATGGAATGAAGCTCCCTAACTTCTTGGGGTTCACTAGCCCCCACTTCTTGACTGCTGGGCTAGAGAGGACCAGGTGCACCAGAGGCAGGAGACGCCATTAGCAAATGGTCACCAGCTGTCTTTATAGGTGCTCCCATCGGCCAGCTGATGAAAGTGGCTGTCACAGGCAAGGCTCCAAGTTAAAACATTTCCTGTGCCTGGAGGGGGCAGTGCACCAGCCCACGCATCTGGGAAGGGGCATCGGAGAGAGAAAGCTGGGGGAAATTAGCAGATGGGTGCAGCCCAAACAGATGAACAGGCTCAACCTCTCACGAACCTCCAGCTCAGATGGAAAACACAGCCTCAAATCGGTCTCCAGAACAAACTCAGCAATTTAAAGGATTGGTCTATCTTGGACCCCAAAAGCAGCAATCAATCTAAGGAAGGTACAGGGGATTTAAGTACTCAACAGCTGGAATATTATAAATGGATCAGCTGTTTCATCCTTGGCCTGCCCAGGCTATGGGAGACAGTGCAAATGTCTTAGCTCAGAAACAAGGCACTATTCAATCAGCCTCACTTCTAGAAAAGACAAACCAACTTAGAAGCTTGCAGAGCTAGAACTAGCCACGAAGTCATGAGAGGTATCTTGGGTCTGGTGTGTAAGCAGAGAGGCATTGTGATGGACTTATTGTTTGTGTCTCCTTCTCAAATCCATACATTGAAGCCCTAATTCCAAGGTGATGGTATTAGGAGGTGGCACCTTTGGAAGATGGTTAGATTATGAGAATAGACTCCTTATGAATGAGATCAGTACCCTTATTCAAGGACCTCAGAAGGCTCTTTCCCTGCTTCTGCCAAGTGAGGACATAGTAAGATGATGGCAATCTACGAACCAGGAAACGGGCTCTCAGCAGACACAGGATCTGCCAGCACTTTGATCTAGGACTTCCAGCTTCGAGAATCATGAGAAATAAATGTTTACTGTTTGATTCCCCACAGTTTATGGTATTTATTATAGCAGCCCAAACTAAGACATGAACTCAATAACCTGAGCCCTCTGCACCTGGGCCATCATGTCAGGCCTTGGGAAGGGTCAAGGAATTGTGACCGTCCTCCCTGTGGTATTCAAAAGCTCATGGACAGCATGTTCCTGCCAAAAATCAGAATAGCATATTGCAGGGCCAGAAATCAAACTACCTGGGTTCAAAATCCTGACTCAGGAGTTTCACCTTGGGAGTGGGAATGTACAATAAACAAATGAAGGGGCCAGGATGATCCATGTGGTAATGGATTAGAGCCAGAGACTTCATTAAGAACTGAGGCTTAACCCAGATACACCTTGTTACATGCAGAAATAGATATGCAATACACCTGTGCATTAGTATGCACACTTATATTTCTTTGCTCTATCCGCTGAGAGGGCCTAAAAGAAATGGCATTCCAGGAGCAATGAGCACATCTAGCTCCCAGATCTTGGTTTCAATATCATCCTCCATCTTCTCAAAGAAATGGCTGAATCTAGGACAAGAGTGAGAAATAAACAAGGTGTGGGTGCTTCTTATAGTATCGGAAAATATTGCAGAAGTGCGCAACCAAAAATTGACAGGGACATGTCAAAGGGGCACAAGAAGCTAACTGGAAAGGCTCCTAGTGGCCAAAGCAAGAAATTAAATAAGGTTGTACTGCATTATAACCCAAGGTAGAAAATAAATATACATGACTTCATATCAATCTAAATAAATGGTAGAATAAATTAATGAGGGATAAGAGACAAATCTCCCATGCAAAAGAATAATTTATGTAGCTACTCTCTCCTCAGGGAGATGGAGCCTAATTCCCCCTTCTTAACAAGGGGCTATGTATAGATTTCTTCTAAAACACACTCTGGAAAGGAGGAGGGAAAGCAGCCCCGCAGTGGAGAAACTTGACAAACACTACTTCAGCCAAGTGATAGAGATCAACATCAATAGACATAGATCATGTTGATAGTAGGTACTTTTTATATGATGTGATACAAATGGCACTTTCCTTCTGGTATCTTCCCAGAATCCATAACCTCAGTCTAATTATGAGGGGGGAAAAATCACATAAATTCCAAGAGAGGAGCATCTTTCGATATATTTCTTAAAACACCAGTACTCTCCAAGCTGTCAAGGTCATCAAAAACATGGGAAGTCTTAGAAACTGTCACAGACAAGATGAGCATAAGGAGACATGACAACCAAATGCAATGTGGTCTCCTGGACAGGGTCCCAGAACAGAAAAAGGACATTAGGTAGGAAAAAAATAATAATAAGGGAATCTGAATAAGCTACGGGCTTCAGTGAATAACAATGGATCAATATTGGGTCATCAATTGCAACACATGTACCATATTAATGTAAGACATTAAAAATACAGGAAACAGAATGTGGGGTATATGTGAATTCTCTGTGCTCTCTTCGTGATGTTTCTGAAAGTCTAAAACCGTTCTATAGAATAAAGTCTCTCAATTTAAAAAAAAATGTCTCTGCCACTCACTAGTTATAGAACTGTCACTGGCTCAATGCCACTTTGTGCCTCGGTCCTCTCCATGAAGTGGGATTTTGATATGTACTTCATAAAACTGGAGGGCAGATTCTATGAGAAAATGTATGCAAAGTTCCTGTTTCAATGCCTGGAATACAAGAGGTACACAAATGTGGCATAATTATTACCACCATCTCAATAAAATAATAATTTAAACTTAATTAGCAACCATGTCAACAGAAGAACCTAAAAGTTTCCTTTTACTGATGTGGCAATTTTGAAACACAAGTTATTGGGAATAAAGTCTCTAAAACTTCACCCCAATTGCAACTGGGATTGCAATGGACACAAGATGAATCTGCTAACAAAGACACACCTATTCCAAGGTCACCTGGCAGGAAGCAGGCCACCTCCGCAGCCCACGCGGAATGTGATGAAGCATCTCAGATAATGTGATTATTTAAATGTGGTTAACCTTGTCCTCATACATCACACACATACACACAGAGTGAGTCTATGTAAAATTAAACGGTAACATTGTTCAGTTTGTGCTGGAAGGATGATGCATTTCCAGAATGTATAACTCAGAACAATCTACTGATTCTAGAAAGAATGGGAAATAACGTACAAACATAGTACAGATTAGCATATGGGAGACGTGAAATAACCACTTTCCACCATAAAAATGTTAACGCGTTTTGCTCATTTACTAGTTAACGTCATATGACAACTTGGGAGTTTTTACCTGGAAACGGTAACAATAACCTTAATTTATTCACCCATATCCCACAGGCACAAAGAAAACAATGTCTCATGATATATAACATCACTATACATAACTATAATTCCTGGCTCAAGGGTCAGAGCTTCGGGACAGATGGGTTTTCGGAAGCAGTTGGGAAAACCGAAGAGCCAGCCTCAGCAGTTTGGCCAATAGTCTGAAAAATGCAAAAGAGCTCAAGTCGAGCCCATTATAAATGGCAGTGGTACCTGTCACCACAAGCCCACCCCAACAATTACCAGGCTTGGCTGGACTGCCAGAAACCAAACTATGATTTATTGTTCTCCTCAAATTAGTGAAAGCAATGCCATCCATTGTGAATTCCAGAGATGATGCCTCAAAATGTCCATGTGAGCAGATGACACTTGTGAAGCCTTAAATCTCGGCCACTGGGGAAGCCTCTCTTTCACCTAAGTTCTTTAGACAACAGTCATAACCGGTAGTATGGGATATTTCTGTACTCTTTTAACTCAAATCCACTTAAAACCCCTCAAGATAAAGCATCAGCAGGAAACCGAGTTGAGTCAAGAGTTCTTCCCGACTCCCTTATTTTACAGATGGAAATATGGAGGCTACTGGGCAAAGCAGCTGGCTCATTTACCCCCACAAAGGCAACCCTGCTAGGAGCCAAATCGAGGTCTCCTAAGCATTTAATATATAAAAAATGTAATACATAAGATACACATGCATACGTATATGGAGAAAGGTGGCTTTTTAAAATCTGAAGATATATATATAGGAGCATTTTAACGATGCCTTTGATGAGCATAACTTGCCAGCTTTAAGGAGAGGAGGTGTAAGTTATGGGCACGATACTTCCCACAGGTAAAGTGAGCACAGAATGGGACATTCAGTGGAGGCAAGCTGGCCAGGATTGGGGTCTCAGAGACCCACTAAGGTAAGTGCTTAGCACTTGCGGGCAGACTCCCCCATCTCAGCCTCACCTGAGCCTGCTCAGTGCTCAGCCCTGGTCCTGGCTTTAACTTCTCACACACTGTTCTTACGCATTTTCATAGCAATCAGTATGTAGTTTTTAATGTAAATAGGACCCCACCACTGTTTTTACTTAAAACCCACTGCTGACTTCCTTCCTCTAACCTGTAGACCACATTCCTGTCCTCTTCTCACTGTTCATCACACAGGGCTCTCCCTCACTTGTGAGCTCCGGCCACACCAGTTTCCTTCTGGAACACTGGGGTGTTCTTGCGTATCGGGGTTTCTCCACATTCTTCAATAGCTGATCCTTCTGGGCATCCTCTAATAGCCCCATCTAAAAGGGCCCTCCTGGCCACTAGTACACCATCCTGTGATAGGTCTTCACCGCATGTATCTCTCAGAAGTTACCTTACTCGTTTACTGGCGTGCTTGGCGCCAGAATCCCCTACGCTAGACTGTAGGTTCCATGAGCAGACAGCCTTCGCCGTCTTGTCCATCCCCTTCTCCTCAAGGGCTAGAAAGTGCCTGGTACATATTTACCGTTTGCAAAATAAACAAGTGCACTATATTTGAGAGGTATCAAAAATTACTTGAGCCGAGAGAGGAAGCTCTTGAACTAGCAAGATCGGGGCTCCAGGGGAGAACTGAGCGGGAGAAAACACTGCACCTCCTCGGGCTCAGAGTCTATCAGGGACTTCAGTTCACAGCACAGAGCAGAGAATTAACTCGACGCTGAAGTCTTTATACTGTGCCCACTTACGCTTTCAAACGCCCCACTGAGTGGCATTGCTCTGATTTCCAAGCCACTCGCTCAGTTTCTGTTCGATTTCAGAATCAAGGTTGAGCCTTTGGATGACTATTCAAAAGGTGCTTCAGTAACTTCAAATGAGGCGTGCATGCGTGTGTGTGTGTGTGTGTGTGTGTGTGTGTGTGGTCCTGACTTCATTATTAAACGATTGATATGAAAGGGCTCTAAAACTCAAGATTCTAGACACGTGTGCACATGCAGCATTTTCCAATCACATCTGATGTTGTGAAGAGCAGTTCTATGGCACTCCGGAATTTCTGAGAGCCATCCAATGGCACATGGCTCTGCGGTCAACAGAGAACATGGATCAATTAAGGCCCCTTGAAAACATAGCCCCGTGGCCCTGGAACTCATCTCTACAGAAGGCCCAGCTGCCGGCCCACTGGTCCTTGACAGTTCTTCATGCCCTGTGGTCTAACCGCCACAGCCAGTGGTCCTTACAGAAGAAAGAAATGTAACAAGCTACAAATGGCACCGGTGCAGGGTAGAAACACATTCCCACGTGCACACAGCACAGACACCACAAAGAAAAGCCCAGCGGTAGCTGCTGAGCCGTCACCTACTATAACAAGATTGATCTGTAGTGAAATAGAAGATAATGCAATCCAGAGGAAATAACTTTGGTTTCCTCGGAGAATGTCTGATGTTGTCAACTTGTGAGGCTACTTCCGTCTTCAGACTGCCACAGTGCACAGCAGCCCAACGTGCAGGCGCTCCTCGGGGCGGCCAGGCCTCTGGCTCCCCACCAGACGCGCACAGAGACAAAGCAGCATCTCCCGCGACTGCCCGTGACTCGTCAGGCAAGCCATGGCAGGCAGGGCCGGGACGCCCAGGGCACAGTCAGGAGGCCAAGGACACTCGGGGTTCGCACCGTGTGTGTGAAGGAGCTTCAGCGATGACCCAGGGGTTTCCGTTCGTCTGAAGCCACATAGTTCTGGTTATTGATTTCAAGCACCCTTCCCCGTGTTTCAAATTAATGGCACAACTCTGGAACAGAGTGTCAGCCGCAGGAGACACTGCGGAGTCACATTTTCGACGATCTCTAAGACACAGAACTTTCTGTCCTGGTCTGATGTGACTGTCACCAACACATTCTTTTTTTTTTAAGTTTATTGATTTTGAGAGAGAGGCGTTGCATGGATGGGAGAGGGGCAGAGACAGGGGGAGAGAGAGAGAGTCCCAAGCAGGCTCTACACTGCCAGCACAGAGCCCGATGCAGGGCTCGAACTCACAGACTGCAAGATCATGACCTGAGCTGAAATCTGGATGCGGACACTTACCTGACTGAGCCACCCAGGTGCCCCCATGCAACACATTTTAACTGTCACATTTTTTTTTGAGCGTTTATTTCATTGGCAGAACGGCCAGAAACAAGAGTAAGGAAGGGGCCCCAGCTGGTGGGTTCTTTGCTACCATTTCAGAGACTGTCCCTCCATATGAAATGGTCCTATAAGGCCACAGCCATGTAAACCAGTCACAAAAGCAAGTTCAGTTCTCTTCATGTGAAATGCTAGTAACATCTTACACAGGAGCTGCCGCCCACCATCAGCGGGGCAACGGGCGGCTAGCAGCTTCCATCTCTGGAAGATGCTATCACGTCCCGATAGCCAGTGATTCGCAGATGATTATAACTTTTGCTCCGCATATCATTGTTACTGACAGGCAGATCCCATCCATCATGTGGCATGACTGATTATAAAAGGACGCAAACCTGACATTGATAGCCTAATAAGCCATTTTTTATACCAACCACGACAACCGTGAATGCTCACAATCGTTCGAAGAAAAGCCAGTTCTGCTACAAGCCTTTTCTATCCCACTCTCTGGTGGCCTCGGCCCTCATGTTCCAGAAGGACTTTCCAAACTCAAGGGCTTTGTGTGTCTCAAAAGGAGAAATGCAATGCAGTGTTGGCTGGTGCGTGGATTCTAGCCCATGCCAAACAAAAACAAAAACAAAACAAATAAGAAACCTTCTTTTCCTCCCAGAGCATCACCATGAACCCCCAATTTGTCAAGCAAGAAGACACACCGCACTGAGGGGCCCCGAGCACAGGGCTTCTGTTACATCAACAGTCACGGCACCTTTTCAATTTTGCTCATCTCTTAGTCTCTAGCCAAATGGAACTTATTACTTATAGCTTGTTCGGATTTATGAATTATTTATAAAAGTAGGTCTGTGACTCCAGACTCTTAAAAGCCAAACACAACAGTTCCCTCATTGTTACCCACAAAGGCGCTTCCAGGAGAGAGAGCAGGCAGACATTCTCCAGCACACACACTGCATGTTTGGGCTGAAATAATCGTTGTGAAAATATCAAGCCTGTAAGATTATTCGGAAGCTATTTATGGGATGCCTAAATGTATTTTTAAACCAGTGTCTTTTATACCAAGCCAGCCTTGGATTCAAGAAAGACATAGCAAACGTGTGCCACAAACGTATTGCCCAGCTTGAATACAGTTATGCCCTGCGGATCCTACTTGTCGGTTCGAGACAGTCATCTAGAAAAAAGGGGGAGGGGCACAGTTCCCCCTTAATGTGTGTCTGGCGGACTCAACAATGCCATGCCCACGAGCCTCCCTCTGCATCTCCGAGCATGGGGGCTATGCATCCTCAGTGAGAAGTAAAATGCGCACCAGAAGACACGGGTAGACTTTGCATCCCCAGCTCCCCAGAACACGGGACCTTGGCTGGTAAAACACATAAGACACTGCATGCCTTCCCTGGCATCCACCTCCGTCACAGGCACGGTTCGAGGGGTTGTCAGAGACACGTGAGTTGAAGGTGTCACGCCACGGTCTAACCTGCACCCCTTTCTCAGGACAGGGACACATTCCTTTAGCAAAGTATCCCCCACATGGTGCTGGCATCTGGAGCCCTGCCCAAGCAGCAGCTGGCCCTGACACAGGAGCCCCGAGGGACGGGGCCTCCCATCTGAGCACCCTAGAGACACCTGCTCCTCACCAAGCCCACGAGTCCCAAGGTGGAGACTGCCATGACTCTCCCCAGTGTGCCTGCCCAAACTGTTCAGCCCCCACCCTCCCTCCAAATATGGTTCACAGGCAGAGGCCAGACAGCCGAGGCCCAGAGAGGCTGATCGCACTCCAGGCCACCTGAGGTTATGGTCTTCAGGTGCCTCCTAAGGCCCCTGGGACAAGTCCACAGAGAAGGCAAAGCCCCACAAACCTCTGCACATGGAAGAGACCCTTATCCCCAAAAGAGCACAGCCAGTGGCAAAGCAGGCAGGAGACGGTGAACTTACCTTGCTGGAAAATATCTGCCAGGAGGGTGGAAAACCAAGGGAGGAGAAGAGGGAGAGAGAGAGGAGAAAAAAATATATTAATAATGACGTTGCAAATGACAATGACGATAATCACAGCTAACATAGGCTGACTTTGCTGAGCACTCTTTGTACAATATTTCCCTTAGATCGGAGGCAGCGGTTAAGAGCTCAGGCTCTGTAATAAAACTCCCGGATTTAATTCCTGGCTCAACACTTAACTAACTCTGTGGCTTACATTTCCTAAACCACAAATAGACAGGAGTATCGGAAAGATCAAACGAATTACGTCCTCTGTTTTAAGAGCTTAGATCGGTGACCACCACGTAGCAAACACGGAGAATTGGGTGGGTGTTATTAAAATTAACTGTATTATTTTTGACAACAACCCTTCAGAGCAGGTTGTAGTCTCATCCTTACTCAGCAGACTGGGGAAAGCAAGACTATAGAAACTCATCCAAGGCCACTATCAGCTCGGGATTGGACCCAGATGTCTGATTCCAAAACCCATCTTTTCCCCACTGCCAAGTGCCTGACTGGTTTGTAAGTGACACAAAAGCAACACCACCACACAAGAGAATAAACACAGGAAGGGACTAGGAATAGACTAAGGTTCCATACCTAAATCACAGAGGAAAAACATTTGTATGAATTCTTCACACATAACTCACAACTAATAACGCCACATCTTCCCAGTAATCCTAGGTCTAGTTTGTTAAAAGGTGAACAACTATGACATTTTTTTTTTCCAACAATTACTTGAGAGGCCATATGCCAAGCACTATGTCGGGCACTGGGAAACATACATGTGACAAAAGGCATCAACAGTCACTAATGTCCCTCTACTGGTGACCACTCGCATGCCTTCTAATATCTTACATTCATTTTTTTCCTGTTTTTAATCTTCGTAGAAATGCACTCACACTGTCAGCCTTCTGCTCTGTGGGGACTGTAGGAATCATCCATGCTCCGCACAGCATACCACTCACTCTCACTGCGATACGGTATTCCCTCGTGTGATAATATCCTGAGTTATTTTCCCTCTGTAATGCTGATGGACTGTTTTCAGTGCTTGACATTTAGGAATGGGATGAATATTTTTGTACTTGTCTTTTTTAAAATTTTTCTTTACTGTTTTTATTTATTTTAGAGAGAGAGAGAGAGGCAGCATGAACAGGGGAAGGTCAGAGAGAGGGGGACACAGTATCTGAAGATAGGCTCCAAGCTCTGAGCTAGGGGTCAGCACAGAGCCCGACGCGGGGCTCGAACCCACGAACTGTGAGATCATGACCTGAGCCAAAGCCGGATGCTTAATTGACTGAGCCACCCAGGCGCCCCTTGTACATGTCTTTTGGCGAACATACGTACCTATGCCAGGTCCTTTCTGACATCTTTTTTTTTTTTAATGTTTTTTTTTTTTTTTGAGAGAGAGAGAGAGACAGAGAGACAGAGAGAGACAGAGCGAGAGCACGGGCAGGGCAGAGACAGAGGGAGACACAAAATCTGAAGCAGGCTCCAGGCTCTGAGCTGTCAGCACAGAGCCCGATGTGGGACTTGAACCCACAAACAGTGAGATCAGGACCTGAGCCGAAGTTGGACGGTCAACCTAATAAGCCACCCAGGTGCCCCTTTTCTGACATCTCATATGTGCAATGAGGCTCTTTCTGTTCCTAACTGCCTCCCAATCACCCCAAAAGTACTCTTATCATTTAGTAACTTCACGGTGGAATGCAGTGCTGGTAGGAACACGGCACCACCCAGACGGGAGCCCACTCCTACCCTGCTAATGAAGTAGTAGATCTGGGTACCAAACTTCTGGAAGACAGTTTGACAATATATAAGAAAATGTTAAATATATAGTCCTTGACCTAATAGTACCACTTCCAGAAATTTAATCCAATGAAAAAAGTAAAGGTACAAAAAAAGTCTACATGGGTGTTCATCAGAGCATGGTGTATGACAGCAAACCAACTATGTTTGCCTATTGGTCTATAGGGAATCAAACTAAAAATAATTTACCCCCCACAACAGATTAGGGTGCAGCCGTTTAAAATGGTTAAAAACTTTAATTACTGTTGAATGAACCAGATCAGACGGCAAGAGGGCACACATATCCTGAGCCCACTTATGTACGCATATGCAAGCGTTTATCTCCATGAAGGAGACCATCATGGAAATGTTTGTCTGCAGGTGACAGAATCTGGGATCACTTTTTTAAATTTTCTGTAAGCCATTCTTTAATTTTTAACAATGACCATGCCTTACATCTAAAATCTGAATTTTAAAACTTTATTTCCATATTAAAAATTTAATAAGGACTGTATCACCAGCATCTGAATTTGCTGCCAAGAGCTAAAAATCAACTCCTACAAGGTCACAGAGAGTGGAGAGCCCATAAAAGGTGCAGATGAAACACACGCCCGGTGGATTAAACAGGAAAACCTGGGGGAAGTTTTCATCCCACCGGCACAGCTGTGAGCCTCAGGAGAGGTACACACACTCCCAAGGGCGTCCCCAGGCTGTGGCACAGGGACGTCAGGTTGCAGGCTCACAGTGCCCAGGGCATTGGCTAAAACACCACCCTATCCCTCACACTTATGAAAGCTAACTGGGGTGTAAATGGGCACATTGGTGTTATCACAGGACAACTTCAACTCTGCCCTAACTTGTATACGCCATCTATTATTTTCTAACCTCCGTCATTCATCATTGGTACAAATTCTGACATGGCAGCGTGGGGACAGCACTCACCTGCCATGCCTCGACACTGTCCGGAGCCGGTGAGAAGCTCCCTAAATACACTCAGGACGTGTCTCTGCTGCCCGGAGCACGCAGTCCACACCACCCACCCTCTGACCACCTGCACAACTGGAGGGGTCCTCCTCCTCAGCCCTCAAATGTCACAGCCCCTGTGAAGTTTCTCAGGGCCTATGCCCACTGAGAAGGAAGTCCCTGTATCCACCTCTCTGCTCTTAGAGTAGATTGTGCACTTTGCAATTATAGCTCATATTATAGTTAGTTATTTATATAGACCATGAACTCCCAAGGACAAGAATTATGGGCCTTAGTCACCTTTGTGGGTCCTAAATGTCTGGCATGGTATGAGCCAACACAGGAGGGAAGAATAAAGGGCTGGTTTGTCTTAGCCCTCATCTGGTTCAATCCTCAATTTACAGAGGAGGAAACTGAGTCCCAGAGAAGTAGATATTTCCCAAGGTCACGCAGGGCACTGAAGATTCAGCCGGGACTACAAGAGATTCATTTAACCTTAATGAAGCACAAAGGCTCATCCCTATTATTAGCAAAGTACAAATCAGAGATTTATCATTCTCCTCTAATGAATACAGACAAAAATTCCTAACCTTGAAAACATCAGTGAAATAAGATTAGTCTTTTAAATACGGATCCTGTCTCGACATCCATCCCGGATCCTCAAGCTCCCCTATCCGTGGCTTTTGACAGGGTGCACTTCCTTAGAAATTCAGTAGTGATTTGAATCACTGGAAAGTATCAGTGGGCAGGGAGGGAGGAAATTCAGGCAGGGATTTAGTGACCTTATTTCTTCCAATTTCATTGTATATTTCACGCTTTAGCAGACAAACCTGCATAGAGCACTGTTCATATCCTCTATTCCAAAAAAACTCTCTCGAATTTTGAATAAGCTCTTTCAGATTAAAAAAAAAAAAAAAAAGAAAAACCCTTTTTCAGCTTCATTTACATTTTGCACCTTTTATTCAAATGTAAATTTTAATAAACACCAGTATAAATATTGCAACAATTTTGCACATGAGTTATCTTGTAATTTACACTCTAAATTTATGTCTTTTGTAGTCTGTGGCATAAATCACTCCGCTTTTAGCATTAGTTAGCTCTTTGCTCTGTATAATAATGGGTTGAGTACCTTCTTTAAAGTTTTACTTCTCCAGACTGAACAGCCATCCAGGCTCAAATTCAAATGATTCATGGGCAGAAGAACAGAAAGTAAGTGAGGAGATCATAAATCCTGTGCTGTTTGGCTGCATTTTACCTCCCCCCAAATTCTGGACCTCAGAAGGTATTAGCCACAGAAATGCTCTAACCACCTTGTACTTTGGTGTTCCTGCCCATCACCCCTGACTCCCAAACCATAGGACTTGTCACTCACAAACCTCAAAAGTTCTCACATTTGAGTGAGATATTCTCCTTATAGTCTAACCAATCACTCAGAATTATCTGGGAGTCAATCACACACACACTCTGCACGTGAAGTTCCCTATTGATGAGCTGGAAATATTTTAATACCCACGCCCTGGTGCTGGGCAGCTTCAGTGGGATAATTTACGGAAACATGCTCCCATCAGCTGCCGTTAAGACTCACTCTGAGAGTAAGACTCAGCTCCATCCTTTCTGCTCTCCCAGGAGTGGGAAATCACCCAAGCACGGGGCTGGGAGTCATCCGCACCCACTCAGCCACAGTCAGGTTGAGCCCAAAGGACACCAGGGACACGAGTGCAGAGGAAATAAACTCCCTCAGACAAAGCTCTGCTCACACTCACTTCCCTCCATCAGTCACGGGAACAAAGAAGGCTTGTTCCCCAGCCCCACCCCCACCCCCTGGAGCCATGCTGGTCCTATAGATAGACAAAAGGCCATGTATAATATAAGATGGTGATTCAGATGTGGGGAGAAGAAAATACAGAGGAACTCATATTTGTCTTTCTTAGCCTCGATGCCTAGCTTCTTCCATTAGGAATGAGCATCAAGGGTACTTGTCCCTCTCCCCCACAGTTACTGAGAGAATTCACACCCCAGAGATCTTTAATGCACTGAGTCCTCCAGAGACAGGGGCCATAAAAAGACTGGATTACTTATTATTATTAATAAGTTATGGCAATTAGGCTGGATGATTCCTAAACGTTGCTGATTAAAAACTTTCCTGAGTGCTACTCATCCACATGCTCGTGTTTACCTCTATTAAAAATGATTTAACTACACTCTGGGTGAACCCCTCTCTTGCTCCTGGGTTAATAATTAGCAGTGCACAGAGGCACGTGGGTTAAGTGAGTTGGGTCTCCTTTATTTATCTACTGCTTTATTTCATGAGGAGAACTAGATGGCAGTCTCATTGCCCATTCAGTCTGCTAGGAATAATTTACTATTTCAATCCACAGTCCATGGTGATGGTTAGAGAAACCTTCACTATTATTACAACATCACACTCAGCCCACACCCCACAGCATTAAAGATATGCCAAACAGAGAAAGTGTGCCTGACTTCCACGAGACTGGGGGAGGTAAAGTTACCAGTTCTCAAACAATGTAATCATACTACTCTCTCAATTTTGCTTTCTTTTCTAAGTTAAATTATATATGAGGAGAGTTTAGTTTCTTGAAAATGCATGCACTTAACTCCCATTTAAGAAGTCTCACCTGGGGAGATAGCTGTCTTGTGAGTCCTCCTGTGGTTTGAGCTACAGAAAGAAAAATCTCTTTCAAGTACAAGTGCTTTTACAGTAAAGCACTGTAAATTTTACTGGGACCCAACTAACCAGGGGTGAAGGCAGGGATGTAGGGAACAGCTGAAATGAACACTGCTTCCTTGAATGGGGTAAGGTTCGCCATCAACCAAAATCAATGTCAAGATCGGCTGAGCTCTCCCCCCACCAGATTTTAAAAACCATATTTCATATATATAAACATGAAAAGTAACTAGAATTCAGTCTCTATACTTCTACAAATCTCTGTGAATGAAGTGAATTCTTTCTTTTCTTTGTTGAAAAGTGGGCCCACCAATGCCTCCTCCTCTTGTCAAATACCAGCACTCCAGAGTAGTTGGGCTTGACATTGACAAAGCTGAGGTCCAAAAATGGCAGGCGGGCTTCCCAAGAAGAGCTAGGTTAGCTCCTTCTCTCCCAGATATGATCTAGTGCCATATTACCACATAATCATGGTCACTGAATCTCATGACCTAAGATTGGGTCCTGGCCTCTCGACTAGGTGGAGACCGAGGAGGAAACCCCTCGTAGACTACATTCTCATCTATAAAACAGGAATGGGAGAGAGAAGTTTCTTCCCTCCCCTGCAGCTACCATGAGGATCAAGTTGGAATAATTAATCATAATAGAGAACATGGGCGTTAGCATCGAGGAACACTAAGTTCAATTCCTGGCTAGTCCACCATCCTGGCCATTTTGGGCTAGCTATTTAACCCATCTGGGACTTAGTCTCTTCATTTAGAAAATGGATATAATAAGACTTTCTTTTAGAACTCGAAGAGACAACCGAGATACAAGGAAAACAATTAGCACATAGCAGCTGGTTTATGGTACATGATCAACAAGTGAAAGTTAATGTTATAATAATAAGCAGTAGAATAGGATAGCAAAGAGCTCAGGTCTCGAAGTCAGAGCTGGGTCCACGTCTGACTGTGCGATCTTGAGAAAATTACTTTAACTTCTCCAAGCCTTGCATTTCTAATCAGCAACGCGCAGATAACCATCACTAATTTCTGTGCTACCTCATAAATTGCTATGGAGATCAAATGAGGTAATGGATACAAAAGTGCACAATAACTAGTACTCAGGAAGATTTCTATAAATTGTAGGATAATTAGTCAACACACATATATTGATGGCCTACCATTTGGAAAGCCTTTGTGACTTATATAGGACTGTAAAAGTATCAGATGATTTAAAAAATTCCATTAAAATAAAATGATTGTTTTAATTCCTCCTTGTCATGTAGCTATTTGCCATTAAAAAACTCTAAAGCAATTCCCAAATATTACCTAATGAATGAATAAGTTTTAATAGTGTTTGATATCAGAAACCGAGATCTAAGAACATCCTGATGATCTAAAAGGTTGGATTAAAACCCAGAAATTACAGAGAACCAGGGCCTGGTCTTTCTTTTTGGCGCCACTAACCACTGTGACGTTGTCTGTCTCTTCTGGACCTGTCATTATTTCTCAAGGCCACCGTGTAAAGGGCTCACGCAGCCCTGCCCTGGGCCTTGATCCATGTTTGACGCAAACTCCATGAGGCCTAGGGTTCAAGGAAGGTAGGGACTGCATGGGGGAGCAGAACTGAGACCCACTCGGCCAGGGACAGCGGGGTTCTATGAAGAATCTGCCTTTAAAAAAGGGATGGGGTTGCTGCTTTATTAAATAATTTTCCAAGGGTGAATACAACAAGCCATTTAAGCCCCTTCCTATCCAGGTGCAGGTCCGTGCTCTCCTGGAGCAGCGCCAGAGCGAAAGCTCTTCCAGAGCTCCCAGCTTGGCCTCACTGGCACCACGCAGGAGCTGTGATTAGTTTTCTGTGTCTCCAAAGCCAGACAGCTCAGGCAGCCCTGTGGCCACACAGCCCACTTCCACGCTCCCCCTGTGTCCCCCAGGCATCCTCAGGCAGCTCAAACTGAACACAGCCCTGTGATTCTTAGTTATTAAGCACTAGCTGGCAGGCCTCACTCCTCAGTGTCCAGCCGACGATGCCCAAAACCAACCCATTCTTTCAGGCAGGTGGACCTTGTATCTCTCCCCCTGTTCCTTCTCTGTCTCACTCTGGATGCAGGCTGGGGAAAGTTCTATGGTTTTCCTTGCTCCCGGCCTCTCCTCACTTTATATCACGTTAGAAATGAAGACCAATACTTGGCCGGTCATTGGGGCACCTCTGAAGGCACATGGCACTCAGTAAACATCTTTTAGTATTTGTGAGTAAGAAAAAAAATATTTCAAAGCCCCGAAGTAGCTTCCTGCTACATTTTCTAGAGAATGTGCTACAACCATCAATCTTAGGCCGCGTGCCTGTAACACATCAGCCTGTACTGACTTGGGGAAGGCAGTGCACTCAGTGCGAGCTAGTAAGTCCCTAAGATTTTTATGACATGCTATCCTTAGTATATCTCATTCCTAGCACAGAGGGATAAAGCTCTTAACTACTGAAAGAACATAAAAAAATAGATTTAGGAATAATACTTTTTATGATTGCATTCTGTATACTGTGAAAGTTATGTTCAAATCTGCGAGTTCTTTATGGAGCTGATAAAGTAGAACAGTATGGCTTCCCAGCTAACAGTGTATTTTATATCCATTTAAAATGTTTTCTCTTAAATTGAATTACTTTTTGAGTAATTATAATAAGACTAATCTGGGCTTAATGAATTCATGTACAAATACTTTAGACTGCATTATTAAAACCTCTATGATATGAAACTATATTAAACTCAATCCCTCTAGCAACCAGTGTTTTCCTTTGAAAAGCATACATGACTTTCTCTGAATTCTTTTAAATCAGCTAACTGAGAAATCATAAGAAGCCACATTAAAAGCTCAAACAGAGTTTGATAAATAATATTGTTCGATTTTCCTTAAACTTACATAATTGAGTATTAATAAGGGAGGATCACAGAAAGTATTTTTATTAAGCATGCACATAGGCAAAGTGCTGAAGCATCAGTCCACCTTCTGGAAGAAGTCAGTTTGGCTCTGGTTAGGAATGCCATAAGACCACTATTGGTTAAAAAAAAAAAAATGCTAAAAATGAGCCTGTGGCGATCAGGCCTTATGTTCTAAAAAGTCTCCAAACACAATAGTCTAAATATCTGGATTCTAGTTCCCACTGGAGCCAAAGTCACTCATCTTCTCTGGGATTCAGTTCCTTCAGCTACAAACCGGTTTGATCTCTGAGGTCTCTTCCAGTTCTAAAGCATGATGGTTTTAAGTTTAAAATTACACACATTATATCAAATGGGCTCTTATTGCATACAGCTTACTCGTCATCTTATCCTCGCTAAATTACATTCACAGAAAAAAAATTTCATTCCCTGCAATTCACACACATCCACAAACACATCCATAATACGGCTGGTGGTTTCAAATTTATCCCCAGATATTATCTTGCTAGCGTATTTTTTCCATTACAGATAAATTATCAACCATCTGAAATCTTCAAGGTTCTTGTGCCTTCCTGAATCAATTTCCATGCCCTCCCTCCGCAACACAAAGATGCTCTTTCCAAGCCAACTGGCTAACTTCATCATCCATGCACTCCTCAGGCGGGTCCAGGAGAGCCAGGCTTCAATTGGACTAGTTGCACAGTTTTCTAAATTCAAACTAGATATTTACAAATGTCCAACAGGGTAAGTCTCTCTCTTTGCCGGGTGATCGTTACCAGGATAGACAACCCTAAAGTAAACATAAGACAACGGCCATCATCATTATTCTGATAGCGTGGCACAAATTACTATCAGGAGAGCTCCCAGGAGCCAGAGACAATTAAAGTCTGAGTTCAGAGAAGCTGCCCCCAACATCAAGCACTGCTGCTTAGGATGATTTGGGAAGTAAATAGGTTTCAGCACATTGGCCCAGTCTTCGAGGAGGAGGTTTGGCCACGCAATACACTCCGGCCCGACCTCAGGGTCACAAGGTATAGGTTCTGGCCTGGCTCTACCAAAAATCCTCTCCATAAATGTGGACAAACCATTTAAGTGCTCTCGGTCCCAAAGACGGTGTGACTAGAAAACTTCTGCCTACCTTTCCAGGTCTACGGTTCTATCCTGAACATCCTCAAAAGCCTTCCTAGGGACTCTGCTATGCACGCACCCCCAATCACCTGCACGTCTCCTTGGTGCACTAATGCACACCTGTCACTTTCTCTCTATCCTTCTCTCCAGCTTGGCTGAAAGCACCATGATGTTCTGTCCACTAGAGTCCCAAAGCCCAAGGCAAAATATTAGAGTGTAGTAGACACATCTTAACATTAATAACTGATACATTTTCAGAGCCTTCAGTAGATCACTCACTGTGTTAAGTTCTTTACACAGACTGCTCCTCTCCGTCACCCTAAAAGTTAGCTATCAGTATTTTTCTCATTCTACATACAAAGAAACACAGGTCCAGAGAAGTTAACTAAAGTTACCAAAGGTCACAGGGAGACAAGTGATCTGGGATTGAACCCAAGCAGTCTGGCTGCACAGCCCAACTCTTTTTTTTTTTTTTATGTTTATTTATTTTTGAGACCAAGAGAGACAAAGCATGAGCAGGGAGGGGCAAAGAGAGAGGACACACAGTCTGAAGGAGGCTCCAGGCTCTGAGCTGTCAGCACAGAGCCCAATGCGGGGCTCGAACCCACAAACAGTGAGATCATGACCTGAGCTGAAGTCGGCCACTCAACCAACTGAGCCACCCAAGTGCCCCTCACAACCCAACTCTTAACCAGCATGCTACACTGTCTCTTAATGAATGCCCAGCCGACAAATGTGTGGCAGGACAGCAGTGAAAGTCCCTCATTCCCTCAAACACCCCCAGGGAGTTAACTTGAGCCACATCTGTAATACTTTTCATATCTAAACCCCTCTATTTCTGGAACCCCCAACCACATTTTTTCTCTGCCTCTGTTATCTGTGGATTTGAGGTCCAACTGCAGAAACCGCCCAGGTGAGCCTGGACTCTTAAAAAGCTTTACAAATTCTCTTTTCTGAAAAAACAAAGGCAACTATGTCCGTAGATTTATGGCAACAGCTAAGTTTAGATAAGGACACGGGACAAGACGCAGAAGCAGATGAAAAGAGAAGAATTCCAAGAAGAGGCCAAGGGAAGGGAGGACAGTCCCACACAAGGACACACACCTGAGCCAGAGGCACGTGCAGCTGAGGCGGCTGTCATCCTTCCAGGATTCTGGAAGAGGAGGAAGTGGGAGGTGGGGTGACAGAGGGAGAGTGGCAGGTGGGGGCGTGGGCTAAGGCTGTGCAG